>NW_024425563.1:26331671-26565250 GCF_017311325.1 Ursus maritimus | reverse complement strand
CCTTTCCCTACAGTAGAATGTCAACTGATAGATGTAGAAGGAATGGTAGAAGTAGAAATGTACTGTTTCATTGTCAATCCATTTTGATGGACGTTTATGTAAGAGAATGTTCTTGTTTATAGGAAAACTTCACTGAGGTATCCAAGGTTAATTGGATATAACATTGGCAAATTACTCTCAAAGATTCGGGAAAAAAATTCTTTGTACTCTTTTTATAAGCTACATTCTTATAGGCTTGAAATTATTTAAAAATGAAACTTTAAAACTCTATGCTGACCACAAGAAAATTGCCCTTGCTTTCCAAAAATCTTTTAGGAGTTTTGGGTTTGGCAAATATAATTACTGTTTTAAATATCAATGACTATATATGTTATAGTCCATCCAAATTAATAATCATCTCCAAGAAAATCTTAAACTTGATGAAAATTGTTAGTCAAGTAACTTGTTAAACCAACCTAACAGGTTAAGAAATAGGTGTGACCGATATTTGATTCTTATTTATTTAATAAGCACTTGTATAACTTTTACTTTCTTCTACAGTTCTAGTATTAACTCATTTAATCTACCCAACAAAACAATGAGTTGGGCATTATTATCTTCCTCATTTCACAGTGAAGGATTGCAACAGAGAGGTTAAGATAGGTTTAGGTTTAAGTAACTACCACAAGGTCACACAGCTAGTATGTGGCAGAGCCAGGATTCAGTTGCAAGTAGTTTAGTACCTGAATCCATGCTGTTAACCACTTCCCTCTGTAGGAAGTCCACTTTTTCATAGTCACGCATCTCTTAACTTACACTGCTAAATAACAGAAACATTGCAGAGACCCAATACCACCGATCAATTCTGCCTAAGGCTTTGTTTCTTCTGATAGGAGCAATGCAGACTTCAAGAACAATACACTTAGTCCTTTCACTTTTCAACCTTTTGAG
Source organism: Ursus maritimus (assembly GCF_017311325.1). Classification (NCBI taxonomy): domain Eukaryota; kingdom Metazoa; phylum Chordata; class Mammalia; order Carnivora; family Ursidae; genus Ursus; species Ursus maritimus. The sequence continues at coordinate 26,564,320 of NW_024425563.1, read as the reverse complement.
TGCATTTAATTGTAGACTGAGCCTTTCTGTGCTGTGACTTTTTTGTTGTTGCTGTTTCTAAAAAAGTTTCTTGACCTATCTGTAGACTTTTATCGTATCCCCCCCCCCACAAAAGACAAATTTCTTACAAGTACATTGAACAATTGCGACCTCACTTTTCATTCGCTTTTAATTCACTGTATTCATTCAGTATCCATGACTCCTTTTACAGTCTAAAACATTACCGAGATTTCTAAAAGGTTAAATCTTTTGGGTTCATCCTGTTTTTAACCTCTCTTCAGCTTGTGACTTTATTGAAAATATGGTCTTTCTGAAGTTCTCTTTTCTCTTAGATTTTATCACACAACTTACTTTTAGTTCTCTTTCCAATTGCTTCTTAATGAATTAAAGATTTATAATGCACAGGCTTTTGTCCTTAGCCCTATGCTTCAACCATCACATATATACTAAGATTCCTGAGTCCATGACTCCAACATTAACGTTTCTTCTGGAGGTCCCAGAGATCAAGCTAACACTTGATAAACACCTTTAGCCAGTTCTCACAAGACCTCCAATGTTTGTGTGTGAAAATCTAAATCATTATCTCCCATTTCTAATGACAGAATGTGACCCACACCCAGACCCTCATGATCTCTGGCATGTTTTATGATATTCTCTTCTCACTGCTTTCAGAACATCTTTCCTATGAAAATATAGAAAATGCAAATTCACTACACTGAAAATTGTTATATTAAAGTTATTGTCAAAATTTGGTGGGATTTTTTTTTTTTTACTAATTACAACTTGATTGAATAGGAATGAAATATCCACTCTGTTGTCCCCCATATTTTGTATCCAGAACACAGAAAACCTGGCCATATAAATGCTCTTTGCATCATCCCTTTGCTACTGTCTGGCCCTTGAATAAGAAAAAGGACTGTTCAAAACAGGAAACTTGGCAGCCATTCTTCTACTGCAAGATGGAGGTTTTTGTGGGCAGTTAGAGGTCTGTTCATAATCCGTACATCTCCCTTTCTCTTTCCAGGAAACAACTGTGCAGAAAGCATGTGGTAATTGAAGTGGCACATTGCTGCCCAGGAGTGGTCCATTTGGAGGAGATGAGATTTTTATGCATGGTGCCTTTCATGGCATCACAGCACTGGGACACCTTATAGGGAATGATCTTAAGTGGAATGATCTTAAGTATTAACTGAAAACCTTATACACGCTAGGAATTGAAACAGAAACTGCTTACATCTATGCATTTATGTATCTAAGACAGGAATCCTACAAACACTTCATGGAATCCAGGGGAGGCCAGAAAAACCAAAGGACACATAGAAAAACAAAAACGGCAAAGGAAAATGACCCCCAGACAAGGACGTGGAAGCATCAGCAAGTATTAGAGAAAAAGCAACTCCCAGGAAATAATTATCCCAAAATTCACAATAAAAATTAGAAAATTTGTTGATCCTCATCAGTCAAGAATAAAGCAAAGGGTTTTTTGTCCGCCCCCCCCCCCCACCCAAGGAAAGTTTTTATTAAACAGGAGCAGAAATCCCCAGGGGGAAGATGGAGATAAATGGATAAAAGAATGAGTTATAAAGGTATGTGAGAGACATGAGGAAGAATTACAAGGTAAATAAAACCGCAATAGCAAAATTTTAAAACCTACATAAGGCAGAGAGACTGGAACTGACAATGTAAAGTAAAAGAATAAGACCTGAAGAGTCCTTCTAGAATGCAGAGGGAAAAGTCAAAACAAACACTTATGAGAAAAAAACATAATAGATAAGAAAATGGAAATGCAACTTAAGTATTATTGATAGGTGTAAAGCAGGCTTTTTGAGCGATAGTTAAGGAACAAAGGAGAATACAACTCAAACCCATTTTTCTGAAGCTGAAAAAATGACTACAAAAAGGTTAAACACATTCTAGACAATTTCATCAAAAGCATCTTATCAAAAATATTTAATTCTAAGGAAAAACAAATTTGAAACTATCCACCCAATGAGAAAACATGCACTCTTCTCTCTTCCCCAAATACGTCTTAAGTTAATTTGGGATGTTTCTATATACACCTACAAATGTTGCATCTTAAGAATTTCATACGTATCCAACTTGTCTTTCATAAGTAAAAGAAACAGGTAATCATTAATATGAAGCAGATGTGAAAGAACATCACCCAAATGCTTTCTTTTTTTTTTATCTAAAGATTTCATTTATTTATTTGAGAGCGAGAGAGAGACTAAGCCACCCAGGTGCCCCCCCTTGCTCTTTTTAAAAAGTTTTGAAGGTTTTTTCCAGTCACGTAACACCAAAATACAGAGCTTAAAATGTGGATAATGAAACGATAAAAAGATTTTGCATTGAGGCTATTACTGGAAAAAATAACAGCAAACCTGTCTATCTAGCAGGCTAGATGGATAATATACAAAGAGCAATAGAAAGCCAGTAATAGGAAATCATAGCAAATGTAAAGCATCAACAAAATGACAGGAGAGAAACCATGTATCATTTTAATGGCCCTTTCATGCCCTCAAAAGGTCTGCATGGGAAACCCAGAGAGATTGCTTCTATCAATATACGCCATTTCCCCCAGTACTAGCAGGCTCACCACTGCAAACTCACTGACAGACCAGGTCCATAATCTCTTATTTGTACTTATACCCACACCCCCTAAAGAAACTATCAGAACTAGCTCTACCATGCTCTATTTTTCTATTCACTTTAGCCACTACATGAATTACAAACTTCCCAGATTATCCCTTTATTAGAAAAGGAATACCTAAGCAGACAAACTGCTGACCTTACAAGCTCCAAGGGAGGTTCAAGGTGACATTCCCATCATATCTAGTGGTTCTCTACCTTATTAGATCCAATGTCCTGCTACTAAAACAAATATTTTCTAGTGCTTGCTTTACTCTCCCGAAATGAAATTTAGAGGCAATACAACCTACATGCACACACAGGTAAAAACGATCATACTGGGGTAATACAAAGGGAAAAAATGAAATTACTTATTATAAAGTAAGATGATATAAATTTATTTGTAACAAAATAATCTGTGTGTCTGTTACTGTTCAGGCATGGCAACACTCGAAGCCATAACGAAGGATTAGGTGTTTGCAATGACATGTGGAATCATCAGAATATGAAAGCTACAAAGGCTGGCTGATGCATGTATGCTTTATCACAACTCACCTAGAGAGCTGGTGTGGCTGGTAATGTGATTTTCTAAAATGCTGAATAACTCAAAATTTCCAAACAGAACACAGTACAATTTCCATAAAAGTAAATGGTAGTTCCCATTCCTGGAAGATTTAATGTAAATTAGAATTGTGTAGAAATTCTTTATACGTAAAATGAAGATAGGTTCTAGGTGGACACAATTACAAGCAAGTTTTTCATCTACATTAATGTTCAGTGGGATATTCCAAGTCTGTGTATTGATGTGTGATGGACTTTTTCGGGAACAGTATCATTCATTACAGAATATCTAGAAACTTTAGCACCCTTTCATTAATCGTAAGTGTTACCACCCCAATCATTGTGACAACTAAAAAACTCCCACAGATTTCCAAAATACCCCCTAGAGGGCGGTACTACCTTTGTTGAGAAATTTTTATCTAGCATTAGCCTGAGTTTATTACAGCAAGGAAGGACTGTTGTAAGTTCTAACTTTGGCTTTATCTGAAAGTGTTTATAAGCATATCAATATTAACAGAAAGCAGTTTGAGATGTTTCCAGAAAAAAAAACTAACCATCTGAACTATTTGTATTGCCACTTTTAGTACGTGTAAACTCGATTTTCAGAACTGGTTTTTCTTGTTTTGAAGTTGAAGGACTTCTACATTAAAAATGATTACTCTTAAATTCCCTAAATTCTTAAATTCTCATCATCAAAATTTTGTGACTGTTATGATAGAATTTATTCTAACATTTCTAAGGGAAAGAAAAAGTATTTTGCTTATAAATGCAGTGCCTTTATTTTATGACACTAAATCACTATAAATAAGTATTAAGTGTTTTAAATTATGTAAAATAATAGAAGGATTCCTTGATGGCCTTAAAGATTCCATAATTATATTAAGAGCAAGTAAAAGACAATATTAGTGTATGTAAATAATATGAATGTAAATGCTAAATGAAGTGGGCGATCAGAAGGGGGTAAAATTAATTGAAGAGGCATTTTTGTGTAGGAGGTTCTAAAACTAAGTATGGAGTGCCAGAAAAGATGGGATTGTACTTGAGGAGAGCTCATGGAACATGAAAAGACAGGAAGTAGAAAACAATTGAGATTATATGTTTTGTAGAATGAAACAATGCTTTAATTACCAAAATCTAACGAGGAGGTAAAATTCAACTCTATCTCCTTTTAAAAGGGCCTTTACTTTGGTATTTTTCATTTACTTTAGGAAGGCATGGAAAAGTGGTCTTGATCATAATAACTGAATTTTTTGAGCAATGTGACTCTTAACTGAGGGCATGAATTGCATTCTTGACTTTTACACTCTAGTTTCCTAATCCACAGCAGCATTTGGAACTTATCTATTCCTCTAGGAATTTTTTGAGAAATAATTTCTGATTATTAATGTACAATTCAGGACACTGTTCCAGACCACAGCAAAGCTGTGTTTGCTCCTAGAAACACCAATGATTCCATTTTGGAGTACTAGACAAATAACTGACAGTTAACAGCTAAACTGCTGACATTCTTACTATGGGCTTTGTATAGCCAAAATCTGTCCTTGTGCTAATTTACATTTTCTATGTTCAATTATTCTCTTTCTATACTTATTCAAGTTCCCAAGTAAGACAAATGTTTGGCTGTATTAATACCGACACATATATATGTGTGTGTGTATGTGCATATATATGTGTATGATACATACATATATACGCCATATACATATGTGTATGCATACATAGGGAATGTGTAAATTTAGGAAGAAAAATAAGTACATCTGTTACTGAAATTGTAAGCTTTCTTTCAAAATATTTCAACCAATTACTAGTTTGGAATAATGTAAACCTAAGGATTATAAAGCAAGGGACCATATTAGCAAAATACCATTAATGCCCCAATTTCAAACTATTTATGTCAACTCATAGAAAAGCTTTCTAAAATTATAAGTCAAATAAAACAGGGTGGCAAAAATATGTCAAATTTAAAACAACCATGTCAATTCAAGGACAAAATTAATTATCTAAATTATCCCAGCAGGTTTGGTGGTCTTCTCTTTGTACTGGCCACCTGCTTTCCCCATTCTTGTCATCCTGGCTTCTCACACTCATACCCGTAACCCTGTCATTGACCATGTTATTGTTTAAGAGCATTGTGATTTCTAAAAGGATCTGTGTGTGTGTGGGGGGGGTCATATTTAAACCATTGTTAGTTGCTATTATAATTACAGTGATTGTTATCTAGTGAAAGCTTTTTTGGCAGATTTCCACCAGAAGGCTAAAACTTGCATCCAAGTTTATTTTCATTAAGCTATGGGGGTTTGTCATTCTATTTAAAATGAGATTTAAATCCACTTTTTTCCCCTTATTTTAAATAATGTTAGCTTTATTGAATTCCATAACTATCAAAAAGGGCTTTTGAATCAATTTAAGAATCAATTAACTGATTGTCTTAAAGACTGTCACAAAGCAGGACACTAAACCATGTATTATGCATGCTTGTGATATCAGTTAATAAAACAGTTATGTATGTAAAATATAGTATTTTTTCTGAATAATTTTTTATGAAAGAAGACATTTGTAAAACTATGAACTATTAGGTTTTTTTAAAAATCATGTTATACTTTGTGATCAGTAAGTATTACACCTGTAGCTATACCTCTGCGCTTAATTCTGAATCAATAGGAAAATAATTCCACTAAGAAATTTTACTTTCATAAACTATTGATTCCATGTAAGAAGAGATTTATAACAGCGATTTAATAACCAGGATCCTAAAAGGGTATGCTATATTTAATGAGAAAATCATAAAATATGGTCTATCATCTGAAAATTTTGGCCAGTCCATTTTATTCTGTTATGTCCCTATGTATACTGAAAGGAGAGAGGAAATAACACTACCATCCTGAAAATAAAAGTCCTGCTTACAATTTTTTTCACCAGAATTATCCTCTAAGTAAAAGCTCAGCAAATAACTTCTAGACAGAAATGGACAAAAGTGAAACACAAATGAAGACCCAACATAAGGCTACAGATAATCAAGATCACACTTGGAAAATTAACAATGCAAATTTCTTTTTGCATATCTAGAGCTCACACATACTTCCAAAATCGGTTGTGTGACTCCCAACATTTTAAAATATAGGTGATTTCCATCTAATTGAAACCTATTTGTGTAGACATACATACTTTCAAGTATTTATTTAAGATGTATGCAATAGTTCAAAAAAAGAGGGAAGTTGCTTGACCTCTTAGTTGAAGGCCTCTTCTTATCTGTAAAATGGTACTGATATAAATTAAACTTCCGAGATTGTTGTGATGCTTTCACAAAAACAAAGTTCCAAGAATTAGGAGAACTAATAGTTATTGTCTAATAAGTACCCAAACTTTTTAAGCATACATGTGATGGCATTTAATTCATACAACAGTGCCCTGGGAAGCATCTGTAGTAGAAGCCCTCTTATCAACCACTTTTTAATTCATAAACCAAATTAATGATGTTCTATGTTTCCTCAGTAAAACATAACATCACTGCCCACTGTACTTCTCACAGCCCAGGCACTTCCACCACAAGTGGAGTTACACAAATATCAAGTGTCAGTCAATGTTTGCCCCAAGTTCTAGAAAGCTAAGTTAAATGCTTTGTAAAGATTCTATAAAGACGAGTCACTCAACAATCACTGATACATCAGAAGAGTGTAGAGTTTCATAGGTAATTGATGTTTACATTTTACAAAATCAAAACAATTTATTTTGTCTTCTACTTGTAAAACAAACAAAAGAAATCGAACCTTTAATTATTAAGTAATTGCAAGGACCACGTAGAAAGTTTTACATTTAGCATTTGTACCAACCGGCAGACATTTGGGTTATATTGGCAATACCCGAACCATGCGCTCATGTGTGTCTTTAATAAAATGCAAATATAGTATAGTATAGCATAGTGTTCCTGTACTTGGTTAGTGTGTGATGTAAACTACATATACGTATTTTAAAAATACATTTTCTAAATAAAAATACACACAAAATATAAGCTATATACAGCATTATGATGTTGCCCATAAGATAATCTCTATTTATATGTAATTTTCTTGCCCACATTCCAGAAACGGAAACTACCATTTAAACCTAGCCATGTTTGGATGATGTTTGGACTTTAGAACCTGAAAGTGCAATGGTAGGTAGGAAACTTCCTCTCAGAATTTAGGGTTTACTTTATTGAAATAAGGATCTGTTAAATTGATTAAAACCTAAGACAGAGGTGGCTCTGATGATCTGGGGGCCTACGTTAGCAAACCCAAATCTAAGCCTGTAAATGCCTCAAGGTTACAAAATCAAAACGCTAGGGACAAGGAATCACAAACAGCCAACCAGCCTGTAAGCTGTAGCCAACCAAATAATTTTCCTTTTTTGCTTCCAGACTCTCTTTATGTCTTTCCCCTGGTTTCCGTGGGCAGTGCTCCTAACCACTTCTGGTTTGGTGCTGCCCAAGTGAAATTGATTTTTCTCAAATAAACTCTTAACACTTTTAATATGTCTCAGTTTTTCTTTTCTATGAACTGGTATTAACAGAACGATTTGAGGATTATGAACACCTCCATGTTTGGGCTTTTGTACTTCAGTGACTCTGACATAATTGCTGGGTGGTAAAGACTTGGTATATGATGGTTCTTTTGCAACAATGAAAAGATAAGAAGGAAAAACAAACATCGTTTCTTTTTCAGTTGACGTCATAAGGCTGAATTCAAATAAGATAATATTTTGAAAACCCTCACACTCAAACTTATTAGAATTGTTTGATGTAAATATCTTCTATTTGTTTTTGTTTTGTTTTGTTTTAAACATTTATTTATTTGTTTGACACAGAGAGAGAGAGAACAAGCAGGGGGAGTGGGAGAGGGAGAAGCAGGCTCCCTGCTCAGCAGGGAACCCGATGCAGGACTTCATCCTAGGACCCTGGGATCATGACCTGAGCTGAAGGCAGATGCCCAACCTACTGAAGTCACCCAGGTGCCCCAATTATCTTCTATTTGAATGGAAATATTTGTGAGTTTGCTTCAGATTTGTCAAGTACTCATGAATATAAAATATTATTACTATATTTTTTCATGAAGTCATCATCTTAAGTAAGAAAAAATGTACTTTTTTGGTGAAGAATTTAAATTATCCTTTACATTATCCTTTCTAAAAGTATTTATTGGCAACATCAACATAATTTTTTAAAGAATTCTAAGTGTGATTTTTTTCCTCGGAAAAATACTGTTTAGAATAGTCTTAAACATTGATTTCTTATTGCTTTACCCACTTTAAAAATATTTTTTTTCCTACTGTTTTTTCCTCCAATGTCAGACAGTTTGGTTTAATCTATACACTATTTTGCAGTTAAAAAGCCTATTTCATATGTATTTGATAAATTAGTTCAATGCCAAATGATTTTGACATGATTCTCATCTCATCCTAGAATCTGTATGCTTTAAATGCACACTGATAAACATATTGACAAATAGAAGAAGCACACTGGAAGAATCACAATTCTCTGCTTGTAATAATGTAAAATGAAGGAAAGAAAAAAATGGGAATGCTATAGGTCAAAGAGAGAGAGAGAGAGAGAGAGAGAGAGAGGAGAAAAGCTGTTTATTTTTCCGTATGTCATTGTTTCTTAAACAAGAACAATGAAACACTGACCACAAATGGCTTAATTAATCTCCAGGCACAGCCTCTAGTATTGCCCCAGATTTGGGCTGACATTTGATGACAATGTAAGACATTTGTCTCTTGGGAATCTATTTAGTTGGCCTTACATTTGTTGTTATAGTTACAAACCACAAGGAATGAAGGTTTTCAGAGAATCACAAGTTACAGTAAGAATGGAACGGTATGTTCTAGGTCATAGACCATTTCTATGTATCTGTATTCCTAATATAATGCTAATAATGCTCATTTAATTTCTTTATATGTAAGAAAGACACTTCTAATTTCAGATAGAGGTGGTCATACCAATCAATGGTAAGTATCAATAGAAAAACACCAACTGTTTTTAAAGTACAATTTACGTAATGGATAGATGATTCTAACTTCACTTTAATGGATTTTTTTTTTTCAAAAATGAACTAATGCCTATTTTAGATTTCTGTTTTGGTTCTCTGTTAAAACTTTTAGATACAATATCTAAATGCTTCCTCCTGAGTGTATAAGTATGATTCAGTAAAATGAACCTGTTGCTGGCAGTGAAGAAGGAAAAACTTTAGGTTTGCCAATTAAAGAAAAGGAAAGAAGTCTGAAATAAAGTAAGATTTCTGTAAATATTAAATTTGGCACACCTTGTGTTTCTACAACATGGAATGGCCATTAAGTTAAATGCCTTAAAAAGCTGACTGAGAACAATGGTCTTTACATTTCTTCACAAGAGAAGCATGAAAAATTTGCCATATTGTCTGTGTGTGTTTGTGTAAATCACAGTCCTAAAAAAAAAAAAAATCTTCCACTGATATTAAAATGGGATGAAGACATGTCAAAATAATTTGTCAATTAGGATGTTTCTTAAGTGCTTAACACTTTTCCTTCCTAACTATAAATGATGTCATTGAGCACAAGCTACACCAGCTACATTGCAGACAAAAGTTATTAAAAGATGTTTTTATTCATATAGTCAGCAACTGTCGGTACCTAGAAAATGACAGATATGTGGTAAATACTCAAAAATGTTTGCTGATGGATGGGTATTAAGCTGTAAAAAAACCGTATAATACACAGTCTAATATTTTAAGAACTATCTTTCCCTGGAGATATTTCTATAAATATGCAATTTTAGATGTTGAGAGAGAATAAAATTGTAAGTACAGATTTGTAAGGCCATCAGAAGAAATGGTTGTCTCTTCCCCTTACCCAAGCTTCCTTTCAAATGTACATACAGAGTATATACATACATACATACATACATACATACATACATACACACACACACACACACATACATCAGTGTAATTCCTAGAGAGCAAGTGAGTAGGAATGATGGGGCTAGGATTTAGGGGGCCTAATGGTGTCCATGTCATCCTAGGAGGTACAATTACACTAAAAAAAAAAATGCTGAGCAAGAAAGAATGATGCATTCCCCAGAGAAAGACGGAGAGCTGGACTGGGAACTGTGCTTGTGCTCCTCAGAGAATTGGCTCCACACCCAACTAACAGAGATGCATGATAAAGGCAAGACCACACATTCTGTTTACTGAAAAGTAACGGGGGAATCAACTCTTCCTCTTTCCGTATGAGAGGGAAGAAAAAGTACTGTCAAACAAGGAAAAGGAAACAACGTGCAATGTCCCAGAGGAAGAGCACACTTAAGAAACTGATTTCTCACTGGAACAAAGGACACTGTTAAGGTCAATGATGGACATCAGACATGTGGGTCATGGAATTCCCCCGCAGTGCAGTGAGACTATCTAGGCAACCATGACTTAGGGGGTAAGTGGCAACTTCTCTGGTAAGAGGGAGGGTGACTCAAGAGTAGTACTAACCACCTCCCCTCTCCCCCCAACTTTGGCCAGATCTTCCTCTGTGATCTTGGGTTATTTGTCTTACTGAATATAAAAGTAGCACAAATATGAACTTTTTCTTAAAGAGACGATTTTAGGATTTTCTTATAAGCAACAGACAAGAAAAAAAAAAAAAAAAAGAAGCAGCAGCTACCTCTATGATTTCATTGGTGTTATGGACTGAATTGTGTCCTCCCCCAAATTCGTATGTTGAAGCTCTAAACTCCAGTACCTCAGAGTGTGACTATATTGGAAAGAGGCCTTTCCGGAGTGATTAAGTTAAAATAAGTCACTTAGAATCAGCCCTAATCCAATCTGCTGGTCCCCCTTTATTGGAAGAGGAAATCTGGATTCATAGAGAGACACTAAGCGTGTGTGTGCACAGAGGAAGACCATGGGAGGACACAGTGAGCAAGTGCTATCTGCAAACCAAGACCACGGAAGAAATCAAACCTGCTAACACCGTGATTTTGTACTTCCAGCCTCCAGAACTGTGAGAAAATACATGTCTGTTGCTTATGCCAACCAGTACTCAGTATTTTGTTATGGCAGCTGTAGCAAACAAATATAGTTAGTAGCCAAACTGCACACAAAATCTCTGTAAAGGTTTCTTTTTAACTCTTTATTTTGAGCCCTAATCTGTTCTCCATCTCTACAACTGTATTATTTCAAGAATATTACGTAAATAGAATCAAGTGTTACATAAACTTTTAGGATTGGCTCTTTTCTCTCAGGATAATTCTCTTGAAATGCTTCCATGTGATTGTGTGGTACATTCTTTTTTTTTTATTGTTGCATAACATGGTGTGATATGGATACACCACAGTTTGTGTAACTGTTCACACCCGAAGGATATGCGAGCTGGTTCCAGTTTGGGGCCATTACCGATAAAGCTGCTACTAACATTCATGTACAGGGTTTCATGCAGATATATGTTTTCATTTCTCTGGGAAAAATGCCCAAGAGTGTGATTGCTGAGTCATATGGTGAGTATTTTTACTTTTATATGTGCTATGCTGTTTTCCAGAGTGCCATACCACTTTACATCCCCACCAGCCAAGTAGGAGTCCAGTTTCTCCACATTAAGAAACAGATAATGCATGTGTTATGTAAATGTTTCTGGACCACCAAAGTAAGCTGATTTTCTTCTTTTAATTTTTTCAGGTTTGCATACCCTGTATACCCAAACCCAGTAGTGTGCTGGTAAGCTAGCTCTTTGGAATTTAAGGGGGGGGGGGGAAAGCCCCAGTGTATTGCAATTGCCTATTTACAGGGTGTAGATATTCCTGCTATGGCTGATTTCAAACTACTGAGACTTCATTGAGAGCAAAGTTGGGAAGATACACATACAAGCAGTTCTCACAACCTGGCACAAGCCATTTCCAGCATACTGCTGCACAGAAATACTCATTCGTGCACGCACACGCACCCCAGATTTATCTCCTTCATAAATATAGATAGAAAATTAAGTAAAATGGTGGCCTGAATTTAACAACATGATGACATAATCAAATGCAGAGACAGATGTAAAATAAAAAGTAGACTATGATACAATTTTGGAAATAAAAAGCATATATTAATATATAAATATATTTGCAGACTAAAAGGGACTGAAAAAAATGTTAATAGTGTTTATTTCTGGGTAATCAGTTGATGAATGATTTTAGTTTTCCTGATTCCGTTTTCTCGGTGTTCCGATTTTTTTCAATGAATGTTTTCTTTTAATCATAAATAAATATTTTGTTATATTTTAAAGTTAAAACCTAAGGGGACAGAGTTATTAAAGAACATAGAATGAAGCAAAATATGGGTGACAATATTATATAATAAAGTGCAAATTGAGTTTGGAAATAGTGACGCTTATTTTAAATGGAAACTAGACAAGATCATATGGAGTGAATCAGAAATATTTCCAGGAGAAAATAGATTTGTGCATGACTTTCCCTTCTCTGAGGAAAATTCTTGAAGAGAATCTATATGTACCTATGTTTGTACCCATGTGAGGGAAGGGGAGAGGCAAGTCCTGGCAGGCAGCTTATTGTGGAAAGGAAAATGAAGTCAGTCAGATGATCCTGACTCTGGATACTCTTCCTCACCAACTACGATATTCAGGGCAAGTCACTCTCTTGAAGCCCCGGTTTCTTCCTCTCTAGCATGGGATTAATATTCCAGCTTCATTAGAAGCCTAAATGAAGCAATACATATTTTACAAAGAAGACTTTCCTTCTGTTCTGTCTCATTGTATTTGAAATTATAACCCACCCAAATCCCAATGTCAGTTTTCATAACGACATCAACAATTACTGGGATAGGAAATGTTTTGCTTTAATGAGCTGGATGGGGTTTTAAAAAACATTAATTTTATGGTTTTCATCGTGAAAAGAGAGATAGTATAATGCTTAAAAGATGGGTATTATATTTCAAAAATCTGTTACAGAAAGGAAATTTTTACCTTTTCTGTGATCTACTCATTTGTCCATTCCTTCAAAAGACATTTACAGAGTAGCAACTCGGTGAAAATCAGCATAATTTCAGGAGAAAGTTACCAGAGAATACAAGATAAATGACACCCTGGGCCAAGACATTTTCCATACCTCCAGTAGATGGCATTTGGCACATTTCAGTGCAGATGGCAACAGCTGGTGGTGCTGTCTCTGTCCATTCCTCCTGTGCTAATAGGTGCCTATAGGCCCATGTCCACTAATGCTTGAGGTTAGGGCAAGCCCTTATTTGGCATAACAAAACAGAATGTATAAAGTGTACAATGGATATCCAAATGTATAATCCTCTCTTCCAGAATTATCCAATCTTTGAATTACTAGGAAATGATAATAGCCACATTCAAATCATCTCTTCCTGCCGGCCTTCCTTTCCTCTCAAAGCAGCAAGCTGTGCTATTGTTTCATAGAAACCTTTCCCCACTATTTAGCCATGCCCATCGTATTAGTCTGCTCTAGCTGCTATAACAAATACCACATACTGGGGGGTGTAAACTACAGATATTTATTTCTCAGAGTTCTGGAACCTGAGATGTGCAACAGCTAAAGTCACCAAGGGATGAAGGGGAATTTCCCACTGGCATCTGCACAGCTGCAATGAGGAGGGTAAGGATAATAGAGTATGAAGCTGGAGCTTCAAATGTGCTAGGGATTTCCAAGAAGAGAGCATGTGTGAGACAGCCTCCATTTGAAAAGGCTACAGAGGAATGCTTATCATCGGGAGTTGGGGCCGATTTCATTTAAAGAAAGAAAATGAAGGGAACTTTCAAAAATTTGAGAGATGTTATAGAGAAATTTGCTGATGACTAATTATGAGTTCCAGAGGTTTCCCTCCAGAATGGATTTCAAGAGTTGGGACAGATGGAAGAGGTGTCTGGAATAAGGGAGATACAGAGCTATGTGGGCATGGAATTCGAGCATGAGAGACAGGCCAGGGAGCCTCAGCCCTCTCTTTTAGGCTTGTCAAGGTAACAAAGGTAAACAAGAATACATGGCATGATGTGATAATTCAGACAGACAGGATTGGAGTGTAGGAGAGTGGGTAAGAATCTTGCCATGAGTGTGTGGAGCTATCAAAGAAGATGAGTAGGTCAGAAATGGGGTAAAGTTACCAGAAACATGTAGAATTTAGAAGAAATATATTCCAGCTTGAAATTATTGGTATTGATTTACAAATATGATCAGTAAAGGGGCAGTTCTACTGTAACCTTTTAGGAATTATTGTTTCATTACACATACATTTATAATCACATGTATTATAACAGTATTTAGTGCTGGTATTATATACTCATTCTCAAATTAATGTTTAATGAAAATATTTAACTATAATTTCCTTCATGAATACAATATTTAATTGTAAAAAGTCAACCTAATTGGAAAGTATACAGAGAAGTAAGATAAACTTACATATACTACCATCTGAAGTTAATGACCATTAACATAAACATTAATAGCACATACCTCAGATCATTTTTTAATATGATTTTTTAAGTAAGTAAACTCAACAAATACTCCTATGAACATTTTGGCTGACCCATTCCTCTTCCTTCTTGTCTACAGGCAACCACAATCATGAAATTTATTTATCCTTCATGTTTATGCCTGTGTACATTTTAACATAGGTATATATCCATGAAAACATGTAATATTATTTGGTGAGTTTTAATATCTTACATAAATTTTATCATATTATTATCAAAATCATGTTATCTTTACCTGCCAATATAGAATTACCTTCTTTTCACTTAGCATTATACTTGAGAGTTCTAGTCCATCACACGAATACACCATGATGTAATTAGCTATTTAGTTGTCAATTACATTTTTGTTGCTTTTTTAATATTCCAACAATGTCACAATGAATATTTGCGAATACATCTCCTGGAACACGTGCAAAAATTTCTCAAGGGTATTTACTTATAAGAGGAATTGCTGAGTTGTAAGGGATGGGTTTTTCAAACTTATTAGCTATTACAAACTTGGTCTTCAAGGAAGTTGTACCAATTTCTGCTCCAGCTGGCAAAGCTTGAGAATATATATTTACCTATACCCTTGCCTACACTTGGGATTGTCAGACGAATAAATTTGCCAATTTGATAGGTGAGATAATCTATCCCACTCTTTTAATTTGCTTTCCCTTAATTATCAGTGAAGTTGAACTTACTATTATTTGTTTATTGACCATTCTTGTATCATCTTTTATAAATTTCCAGTTCATATCCTTGTCCCATGGATATATTTTATGTTCTGGATTTTATGTTTTGTCTGCTATACATGTTTCAAATATTTTTGGTGCTTGCTTTTAGTTTTGCTTTGGTATCATTTGGAAGATTTTCAATATGATATAATTGAATTGATCAAGTTTTTCTGCTTAAAATCTTTGCTTTTGTGTCTGGTTTAAGGTCATCAGTAACATATTTTAATCTTTGGTGCAATCCATAGAGGTAGCTCACACTATTATTTCATGCAGAGAGCTAGCTCAGCAACGAAGACAGAATGATCAAAATTGTATGACCAGACTCAGAATGGTCATTTTCCAGATAGAGTACTATCAATCATATGAGAAATATGGTACTGATTACAAGATACTGCTAAGTAGGTAGGCTGTAAATGTTGAAAAGAGTAAGTATTTCCCATCCACTTTGCCTTGTACATGTTTTATGTATAGGATAAGTTTGATTGATGAGCTTTGTAAAGTTGTTACAGGAAATGTTTGGAGCAGACGCAGACAACGAAATCAATACTGTCTAGATGGACTGGGTTCATATGAGCAGATTTATTATCTTGACCTTTCACTCCAAATGCCCTGTCTTATTTTGTTATTCTAAAAGTTAAACATACTTATTTATAAAGTGACAGGGAACAGATAACTCTGATGTGGCAACTTTATTAAAATCTCTGGGTTTGGATATAATTTGTGAGCCTGGCACTATTTTTGGCTTCTTTTAAAAGAAGAACAGAATATCCTGTTCCCAGATTAAGGTCATTTCATTGTTTCCTCTACCCTGCTTCCTGGAGGACTGAGTACAGCCAAGTTCTATTATATGTATCTATATGTATCTATATCTATCTATCTATATCTCTATCTATATCATCTATATATCTATATATATCTCCATATAGAGCTTATCTGTGTCTAATGGGTAGATGAGGAAATGGACATATAAACTACATCCTTTTATTCAGAATATGCACTAAAAGTAGAACACCCTAGTAAGTAAACAAAAAGAGACAGCATAGTTTGTGCACATAGCAGACAGACAATAAATCTGTGCAGAATTAATAGATTAAACATTGTAATATGTTACAATACTCAAAGGATCATGAAGACATCATTTTCTCCATCATCTATGAAGGATTTGGTTGTTTGAGCTTATGCAATTCTTTATTTGGAGATTATAAATTCTGCCCATATGCTTTTGGAGCTAAATTGTTTCAATTTTTTGCCACATACTTCATACAAACAAAGGCCTGATAAGTCCCAAAGCTCTAGCATTGTATTCACCATGTAGCTGTATGTTTTATAAAAGAGACATTAGTATACTTACACAAGATAACGCTAGAATGCTGATGTCTTTACGCTCAGGAAAATACCCAGTGGAATTTACTACTTGGTTTTTCACATTTTGTAGGGAAAGGAATTTCACATAACAGCTGGTGAAATCCAATAAGCTAGATACATTAGGGATTTTTCATAGTCCCTTGAAAATTCAATTGGTATAAATAAGCATGTTTTTCTATACTTCTGTCTACATAGTGTTTTAAAGTTTTAAGATAATAAAAACTGCATCTTACTTTATAAACAGTGTTTTGTAGTAGCTAAAAAATCCCTGAAGACTAGATACTACCTTGATATTGTGCTTGTATCAGTGCAATTGCTCTTGAAAATTATTAAGTAATCAAACTTGGTTCCTTTTTTGTATCAGTATTTATAAGTAGGTTGGATGACTGCTTGGAATACAAAAATTCGTTCAAACTATTTGCTACAGACTATCTCTATGGCCTCATAACCGAATGCTTGATGTTTCCCAAACCCTGCCTAACTTAATGCCACAGAGAGTTTCTGACGATTCATTTTACCCAAATTACTGCTGATGTATTTCTTATAGTGGACAAGTGACATTCCGTCCTTTTCAAATTGTAGCTATCTTTATTCGATTTGATCTTTTTATTGTCCATCCTCTAGCTTTACCTCTTCTTACATCTTTAGTTTCCATAACCTACAGAATACCATATAGTCTTTCCATTAAAACAAATTAATATCATTCTTACTTGGAATATTTGACAACTGCTGAAAAAATTACAGTACCATGGGGTGTTGTAAATGGGGTTAATAATTAGCAGCTATTCCTATCCACTGGTGACCTTTTGGAATGGTTAGATAGTACTCTGTTAAGTCCATCCTTTTCAGGTGTATCCAGTTCAACTCAACAAGCCCCTTGAACAAATCTGTTACCGAGTTTCTCCCAAGAGAATATATGATTGAAAGTTTTAGAAATTTCACTGGACATTAGAAGATTGTAAAGGATCTTCTTCACTTCTAGACTTTGACAATCTTAATAAAGTCTAAAGAAACACATTGAAGAAGCACAATGTTTTAGGGCTAGCTCATCTCCCCTGTAAGTTTTATTGATAAAGAAATTACGGACAGTCCTAAATCATTGCAGTTATCATTAATCTTTTTCAGAGAAGCATCCTAGTCAGTTATCAGGCTCTCAAGAATTAAAAAGAAATATCTTTCAGCTACCTTTTCCTTTGCTATCCTGTCCTGTTTTTCTAGGAATTTTTTTTAAATCCAAAAATTGGTGAAGTGGAACAGACACACAGTAATGCCATGTCAACATTTATTTATGGCCTGCCAGTTAAGATAGACAAAATAAAAAAGGAGAGGATTTTAAAAATAGTGCTTGCAAAGAACTCCATGGTGAGGTGCTACATCTCACATGTCAAACTGGGAATGGAGACAGTACAATCTATATCTGTGATTATTTGCTTGGGTACACCGTCCATTTCCCCAGATCCTACATTAATCATTTTATTTCTACTTGCTTGACATGACATTCCAACTTCAGAATAGTAAATGCTCTGTTTTTGTTTATCTCTTGCATTTCATGATTTCCACAGACCTTATTAGATTTTATAGGTTCTATTTATTTTAAATATAACAAACCATATGTTATGAACGGCATGTATTGTAAAGGTCTATAGAATTATTCAGTTATTTAGAATTTGGAATAATTTTGCCCATAAAGGTAACGCTACGAAAGCACATTAAATTTTTAGAGCTAATGGTGAAACTGCACCTACTTCATGATGCGCCAAAACTGTAATTCTGAAGGTAACATTTCTTTCTGAAAATCATCATTTATAATTTTCTCAGATAGGTGTAGGATTTTCTTAAGCAGCTATTCAACCATCTATCCATTAAGTCACCTTAAAAATACTGAATATGTGCATAATAAATGCCAGATACTAGGGATTTAATAGTTCCAGGAATACTATTTCTGTTCCTTAAAAGCATACATAGAGTCTAGCATGGGTGACACAAAGTACTGGGCAAAGACAATACAGTGTCAGAGCTGCTTAGCCCTTTTCTCTGCAGCATGATGCACACATTGGTCAAGGGCAAGGCAGGAGGCAGCGAGATCAGTGCTGGAGTTGTTACAATAATTCAGGAAAGATACAGTGTTGACAGAGGAAATGAAAATCAATGAAAATGGTTACAAGAGATATTATGGTAGGAAAGGAGTCCAAGATAACACCCAAGATATTGCCTTGGACGAGTGCAGGATAGTGGATTGGGGAGAATTTATAGTCCAGCTACATTTTCATAATGGAAATCCTCTCTTTATGAGTAAGTAACTGAGCCCAAGACAACCAGTTCTTTGATCAGGGTGACCATTTAAAGTGAAATTTCCCCAATGTTACCAAGATTTTCCTAAAGATTTACTAATCCCTTGATTACCAGTCCCATTAATTTATGTAGCCAAGTATTAAATGATGAGATTTATTCTTTTTTTTCTTTTGAGATTTATTCTGGATAGAACTCAGAGTTACCAGGTTGCGATCACTGCATTCATTTTAATGTATTATGTTTTCTCTTATGTAAGAAAAACCAAGCACTTATCACACTCTTCACCTGCCCCAGTTGTTTAAACTTGTTCATATTTATTAACTGTAATAATGGGGTAATGGGGTGGCTCAGCTCAGCCAATGAAGCAATAAGGAGATTTTTTTTCTTCTCCCTGAAATACCAACTATATAGGTAATTTGTTCAATGAAAGAACTTCAAACTTAAGATTTCACTGCCAGGTATTTTTATGCATTGCTTTCTCCTTATCATTTATTACAAGTAGCTAAACTGAACATGTGGCACTTAATACTAAATTATAATAACCTATTTTCTTAATAAGTTTTCAGATAAATGTTTCTCAACTCTCTTTGGGTGCAAACTTCTTTTCAGAATTTTTGGCAGGTGAGGGTATCTTGGGAAATAAATATCTATCCATTTGTCCTGCTCATATTTACATGGGTTCAAACTGCCAACTTTCATAGAAGATTGGGCTCTACTCTTTTTTTTTTAACTTTACTTTCATGCAATATTGGGTGCATGGTTTTTGGTTTTCCAACATTCTCTCTTGTAAAGTTGACTTACAGTGCAAATTCCATAGCTCTACTTTATTTAATATTCCAGACGCCTCAATCTGTTTCATTTTGGGTGTTATTCTTTTGGCAATATATTCCTATCTTTCTCCTTCAGAGACCGAATGACATTCATTCCCTTGCAGATTTGACACATGACTTGTTCAAACATACGATTCCTTCACTTCCTAGCACATTCCCCCTCTCTGACTGTCACTCTAATCCTTTTGCGCCTTTGGAGTATATTTCCTTTGTTCATTTTCACATTTTTCCTCTGGCTAAGTACTTTGTCAGTCAGAAAATGATTCACTGAATTTGTTTATCAAATGCAGTGTAATTTGACATAGTATTGTGTTTCTAACACTTACCCTTTCATTAATGTTGTTCCCTTGTTATCTTATTTATCATTCATATTTCCTTGACAGTTCTTTACAAGAAGACCACTTTCCCTGCATTCATTATCAGTTTTTTTCAACCCTTGTCCATTTAAACTAGTGCATAAGATTCTGAAAGAGAAACTTACTTTTTGTTAATAATAATAAAAACTTAATGAACTGATTTTCTTAAATTCTTCCAAGAAAAAAAATTATTACAGTTTAGAAGAAATAACTGTTCATTCTTTCTCTTTTAAAGAAAAAATTCAATTTGAATAATGAAACTTTTTATGTAGGGAGTACATTAAAAGCACTTTTAGTCATTGCTTTTCGACAGCAATGACAACAACAACAATATATTTTTAACTGTCTGAGATTGCTGAGTTTAGAAGGAGGGATGATTTAAATATGGGTAGGAATTGATGACAGTTGGGAAATGAGCCATCAATGTTAGCAGAAGCTTTTCACTGATCCCCGGTGTTTTTTACTGCCCACGTTTAAATAAGCAAGCCTGTCTATTTTGATCTCATATAATACAGGGGGAAAAAAAACCCAAGTCTAATTAAGGATTTAATTTATGTGTGGTTACGTTTGTCAGTCCATGTTTACTGTATCTCAGATCACAGATATTGTCTTGCTATTATTAAAGTTAACTTGATTAGTGGGTCCATCATGGTCATTAGGTCACAATTTTTTATGATCTACATAGCTTACGTAGCGTGGTCTCAACAACCACTATCTAAAATCAGTAAAATCCCGTTTTACACTAAGCTTTGCTTCATCTTCAGAAAAGAAAGTGTGTAACAATATATTATAGAGATCAATTAGTAATACCTTTCTCTGTGTCCAGAATGATATTGAAACTATAACATGAAGACAGCACTGAACCTAGGATAAGAGTCTCTGCTTCACCTTGCACTAACTACCCAACTTGAGACAGTATAATGAACTTTCTGGAATCACTGTTTTTCAAAAAGAAGGGTAATTGCCCTTTCTACCACGAAAGGTTTTTTTGAAAAATATCATGTAAGATAATGAAGATATATGAAAAACCTATAAACATGAATATTGTATTTATCCTAAAACTCCTTCTCCAAGATAACCTCTTACCCAAACATGATAGGCATTGCTTTTCCTAAACAATTTATTGCTTAGTCCACTTCAAGCACTAGTTTTATATTTCCTTCTTTCTTTGAAACTGGAGAATCATTGTTCACCCATATTAGTAAGAAAGATTCAATCAGATCATTGCCCTGACATCTTCTATATACTTACTAACTCTACATGCTTACTTACTATTCCTATTTTCTGTTTTGAAATAGACATTTTCCATTCCAACCACCCCCATCCCCACCTTGTCCCCCATGTAGACTAAATACTTCAGACTGGGCTATGTAGTGGAATTCTGGAAATAGGTTTAGAGATGGGTATTCCTTTTTAATTACCTAAACATGATGTCCTCAATATTTTAAAGAGTAACTATTTCTGATGTGTTCAAACCTTATGATAAATCAAAGTCTCTGGTACTTGGAGAAAGTGGTCTGTCCCACGGATAGCAATTTTTACTTTGCCCAGATAAGATTTCCCTCCGGGAAATGGTGGGGAGCTCTAAACTGTGGTCTAGTTTTTAACTTCTCTCTTCACTTTGTGTCCTTCTTTTTGATTTTCCCTATTGCCCATCTTTAGTAATTTTTAAAAAAACTCATTGGCACATCTACAAGTAGGGAAGGATTTATGAAATTTAATTAAGATCATATGGTGCACAGCGGCAGCGGTTACATGAAACTAACAATTGCTTTACATGAGTACCGACCAATCAGATGTGACACTAGCAACAAGTTCATGTACACGGGAGCATCACAACGGAATGTCAGATGCTTACCAGTAACTTTAATAAAAATTTGTCCCTGGAAGAAGTTGTAAGAAATATATATTATTATAAAAACAATTGTAACATTCCCATATTCATTATAGGCGGAAGCCACTTAAAAACTGTTCTTGGCCTTACCTCAAATTATGTGAACAGAGATTCTCAGAAATGTATGTTTTAGAGTAGGTTTTTGAATGCTTTCAAGCAAGATTTTGTAATACGTAAAACAGATGAAAGTGCAGCTGCTCTAGCTGAAGTAAAAGTAGGAACCTCTGATACCTTCTACATCAGCTACTGATACCCCACCAGGGCGTGCCCCCGTTGTATAACAGTTTGAAAGTCCCAAAGAGCGGGGAACACCTCCAACTCCTCAGAGCCCAAATCTGTATTAATTTCTTTCAGTAGGAAAAAAGAAACAACAACTTCATGGAATAAGGTTTTTTGTTTTTTGTTTTTTGTTTTGTTTCTGTTTTTTTAATACTTTGAGCAGAAGGTTTAATGTATCAATGAGTTGAATGAAGTGGCCTTTCTGGTACAATTCTTCAAAATCCAAGAACCATGAAATTTTAATATACTACAATTTGCTAAATATGTATTGGACATTTACCCAAATAAAACATTCTGGTTGGTCCCCAGAAGATCCCAAAATAAAGAAATCTAAGCCCGGCACTCAGGGAACTTCATTATTCCAGCAGATTAAAGGAAACCAATAACAGTAATCAAGGGATAACATCTTTCTTGATTTTCTAATTAGAATTTTCCAATTATTGTTGTCAATATCAATTTGCATTCTGTTTTTCCTTGAGGTAGTTATACCAAGGAAAATGTTACAAACTCTTCCATCACTCTAGGGAGCAAGACCAGTCTTTCTGAAGGTGCCCATTCATTCATGAGCCTCCATTACAGTTGGTACTGTCTACACCTATGCTTTTTGGAAACATGGAGGAAGCCCACTCCTACGCACATGAGAGAGAATAGAAGATCCTGGTATATCATCCACAGATGTTAGCTCTTAGAACCTTCCTGATTTTTTTATGCTCTATGTTAAATTTATACTTGTAGTAAAAAAATAAAGTTTGTATTAGTTTTTATCAGCAAGATAGACTAGTTCTTAAAAAGCAGCTATTTTATGATTTTTTTTCTAAATTCCAGCTTAGAGATGCTTGTCTTTGGAGAGACCATTGTAACATCAGTCTATGAAATACATTTTTTCTTTCATTTGGTCTCAGTCTCTATTGATCTAGCAGTGGCACACAGGCATTCAACTGGTCACATTTTCCATACAATTTAACCATAGGCTTTTATTGTTTGTTTTCTTAGCATATTAATGTGGGTTTGCTGTCAGATCATTTAAGAAACAGATTTTTTGCATATGTCTGTAGGTAATGAAGTGAGGTGGGCCTATGCTTGGCAAATACAGAAATAGGACAGGATGATAAATCTCTCCCCAGCTAGCCCATCTTTTATAGCAAGGTGTTATAGTTCAATCTACCCTCTAATTCCCCTGTGCTATGGACAATTTGCATGTATTAAATGATCCTTATCATTTCCTATAATTAGGATGTTGCCACACAGTTGAGGAGATTTTTGAAGTAACATATGGCTAATTAATGTCTTATTGGTAAGTTCCACCTAGATAATAAAGAATTGAAAGATGTGAGTTGTGAGCCATAGGTTGAATTTACCCATTTTTACTCTGCTTTGTAAGTTTAAGTTCTTGAATGTCTTTTTTCAGTATATATGTCCATACCAAATACAAGGATGAACTGAGCTGGGCAAGTGTCCATATGTATAGATAGATAGATAGATAGATAGATAGATAGATAGATAGATATAGACATATATATCTATATCTGTATCTATATATATAGAAAAACACAGAAATTCCAGGGGCATTGTAACACTACAACATTATTCAAAGGAACAGAATAACCTCCTTATCAAACAAACAAGAACTATAAAATATTAAGGATAAATACACATTCTTGGCCTATTAAAATGATCACAAATCTCAGAAAGGCAATTTTATAAATTTTAAATGAACACTAATTGGTAATAAGTCAATGTGAATGCTGAAGAATGTAAGTAATACCTTGGCTCATATGATGAATGTGCACAAAGTCCCATTTTTCCGAATAGATACCATGCATCCTCCTACATGCCTTCCTGAATGCTAATAAACTGGACTGTGGACGTTAGCTATACACATTGGCCAATGAGTAGAATATGATCTCTAAGTCACCACTGATAATCACATACAGCAGAAATCCAACCCATAGTGCCATTATGGAGAGAGGAAAACAAATTATTTGTGAATGTGCTTTGCAGGAGACATTCGGGAATGTTTTTGCATGACCCCTGCTTCATGCAGATAGAGCAACATTCACCAAAGAGCAAATAAATGCCTTCTGTTGTCAGCCGGCCACACTACAGTCAACTCCTATGTATGTAGGTATAAAATATATATTCAACTAGTTTATCTATATACATGTACATATATCTAATATAATTATTCAAATAGATGTCTGTAGCTATAAAATACAATAAAGACAATAGATGCAAGAATTGTTCAGTTACTTGCTAAGAGCCAATTCCACCAGCAAAGCTAAACCTCTTTAAAAGAATAATTTATTTTATTACAGCACACAGATTTCATCTTAAAGATTTACAGGTTTTAAAAAAATATTTTATTTATTTATTTGAGAAGGAGAAAAAGAGAGAGAGAGAATATGAGCGGGGGGAGGGGCAGAGGGAGAGGAAAAAGCCGACTCCTTGTGGAGCAGGGAGCCTGATGTGGGGCTGGATCCCAGGACCCAGAGCGCAGTGATCAAGACTTGAGCTGAAGGCAGATGCTTAGCCGACTGAGCACCCCAGACAACCTACAGTTTTTGTTTTTTTTTTCCTAAAAGTTTTATTTGAATAGTAAAACTTCCCTTTCTGTGGAAAGGGCAGTTTATTCCATTCAGGGACATTACTCACTGTGCAGAGAGCATTTTAGGCACACAATATGGTAACATAGTAGCCTTTATAAAGAACATAGAGAGCAAGGCTTTATAAATGATACCCCTCTAGTTTTGATGAATATGCTTTTCATAGCAAACACCCTAGCTGTAACGTAAAAGCAAAAAAATTTAAAGGGAATACTTTTTTTTTTTTTTAAGGGAGACATGATTTAAAATCTTGTCTGCTTTCATTTCTGCATAAAAAGTCTCTAAAAAGGAGTGAAGCGTAGGATTCTGGAACCATGCTGACTTGTTCATGAAAGTCCCGTTGCTGCAGCTCTGACCTCAGCTCTGCTAGAGACTCCCTCCCTTCCTCCCTCCCAGGTTCAGTGATCTCACCAGCTGTCTCAGATCTTTCTGAAACCAGCCCTCTATCCTCTGTCACTTTTCAGCAGCTGATAGGCTGCACATACCAGCAGATGTGCTACACAAAGGAAATTAAGGTCAGCAGCAATAAGGATTCCAAAATTAAACTTCTCCAGCCCCTGGATGAACAACGCTCAGATATTCCTGGATTGTCTCCTGTATTTAACTCCACTATCACTGACCTTCAATTTTCACTTTTTCACTCAGGCATTTTTCATATTATTTTTTTCAGGTCAACTTAGAATTCTACACAAGTCTTCCAAGATGAGATTTCAAATATATGTATACATACCCCAAATACTCAGTTCAGTTTAATCACTTCAGTCCACTCCTTGCTTCCATGTTAAGACTGTGGCTAAGAATTCATTAAACGAACCCGTGGGACATTGCTAATGCTGATGCATGTTCCTCTGTATTCATCTTATCCTACTGCCTGGCAAGCTTAGCAGCCAAAATGTTTTCGATACTGAAGGGCAGAATTCCAATCCTTTCCTTCTAGGCACCTAGCTGCTTACAAACCACTCCACAACAGCAAAGCCGCTCTTGCCTGTACTTTCTGTTTTCAGGGTTACTCCTATCTCCTCTCAGCATTCTCAAGTATCCTGGGTCTGAGGGAACTATGCCTCAGTGCTCCTGGTTCCTCCCACTAGTTAGACCCTCTTCAGTACGAGCTTCCATCGCTCATGAGCCCACCAGTGAACCCACAGCCTTCAGGACTCACCAGCAGCTTCTCCCTGACTGAGACCCTCCAGGCTGTTGGGCATTGCTCATCAAATTTAGAAGATAAATTGTGTATTTTCATTTATTTTAATTGTATTAATCCCTCTTCCTCCTTTGAATACAAGAAATATGCCTGGGCTTTTCATGTAACAGTGACCCAATGAGTATTGTTCATGTCCTGAGTCATTGACTGATTGGACTTTTAACCTCTTCCTATTAATGCACTGTGTGAACTGAAGACATTGTGCTTAAACTTTAATCAAAACCGGAGTACCCTTATAGTCACTATGATCTTTGACAGAATGTATTAGAGCAAGTTAAAAGCTATAGCAAACAAAACCAAAATCTAGCGGCACAAAACAATGAAATGTGTTTCTTGCTCAGAGAATAGTCTCCTGCAGGAGTCTGGGAGGCAGCTTTCTTTGTGGCAATTCCAGGACGTGGGCTCCTTTCATTCTGTCGCCTCCTCATTGCCTAGGGCTCTGAGGTCCACTGCTGAATGCAGACATTCGGCAGATAGCTAGGGGAGGGACTGTGCGTGAGGTTGTTATGGGTCAGGTACTTCTTCCTACACCGAACCAGCTGGACCCCGTCACAAGGCACTACCTTCTTATACTAGGCTCTTTCAAATATAGCCTTGCGATGCACTCAGGAAAAATACGGAATGGGTTTGGTGATTCACCACTGTACCTATCGCACAAAGTGGCCACCATGGTCAGAACTATGAGATCCCTCCTATGTTGCTGGCAGCTCCTGGAACCCAGGAAGGCAGGCAGAAGCTCATTTTTCACACATCACAACTATAAACATTAAGATTTAAAGTTAGAAGGAACAGAAAAATTAAAGACAGAGGTTGTTGATGATTATTATAACAGGTGGTAAGAAGAATTAAATGCATTCTTTGTAATGAATATTCTCAGGGTGGAGAAAGGGCATAGTGCATTTCATCTTCATCATTCAGTATGAAAAAAATGGAAAGAAATGGATCACTCTGCGTTTCCATTAATTTTTCAGCAGTAGGGTTGGGAATAATGTTATAACCTTTCCTTGTATGTCTGAGAACATCCCAAACCAACATTACAAACACACTAGAGTTTCCCCCAGCAGCAGAAGCTACCTCTAGAACAAAGACCTCAAGTTTGTAGAAAATATTGCCTCCCTTATTGTATTAATAATTTGAAAGTCTCTTCAAGGTATCAATTTTTCCATCAACAGGAATTACAAATTTATCCTTTTGCATTGTTATCTATATTGACTCAATTTTATTTTATTATTTTGCTGTCTTGCATAATTTCCTTTTAGATCCATATTTGATAGTAAAAAAGAAAGTTTAATACAGCACATTAACTTTATTTGCCTTTAAAAAGTATTTTTACCTATGCTGAATTATTTGACCCTTTCCTAAAAATATCCTAAGGTAGAAGTTATTATTTCTAGCTTTTAGATAATAAAATTGATGCTTAAAGAATGACATGGACTTCTCTAAAGTCCCATGGTGGGTCAGAGCACAGCTTTCAGAATCAGGACTCAAATGTAGGTGTCATAATTAGCCTTTCTGCCTCTAAATCCTATGCTTAAAAGATACGTTATTGTGGGGCCTGGTGGCCCAGTCAGTTAAGCATCTGACTCTTGATTTTGGCTCAGGTCATGATTTCAGGGTCGTTAGACTGAGCCCTGTGAGCCCTACATTGGGCTCTGCGCTGGGCATGGAACCTACTTAAGATCCTCTCTCTCTCCCTCTGCCCCTCCCCCACTTGTGTGAGTGTGCGCTCTCTCTCTCTCTCTCAAAAAAAAAAGGTATTTTATTAACAGGGTTATTCGAAGCCATTAAACCTATACAAAGAGTATTATTAATATAGAAAGAGCATTGTGAATTCACAGACAAAAACAGATGTCAATCTCTTTGTTTAGAAGATATTAAAAAGATCACTCTTATAATCCCTGAAAAAGTAAAGACAAAATATCTAATTGTGGGAGCACTCATGTATTAAGACATAGTAAAATATTCTTTTTGAAACAAGATATGGTGAAAGTGGTAGATAAATACAAATTCTTCAATTGGTAAAATGTTTTTTTCTGGCATATCAAAATTCTAGTGAAATATATACATGTCAGTATGCTTTCTAGAATAGTAATCATTATAAATAGCTAGGAGTAAAAATAATTGCTGTCAATAAACAGGTACTATATATGCACCAAATATTCATGGTCCATATTATTTTCTCTAATTTATAGAAAAGTAAACTGAGGCTCAAAGAGATTCATGAAATTGATCTAGTATCAAACTGAGATAAAAACCCAGATCTGTCTAATTCCAAAGCCAAAAGTCTGATATTTTATACCAATATCAATGTATCAATAATATCAAAATGTATACATAGTCTACAAATAAGGGCAGAAATATGGCATTAATTTCTGTCAATTATAGAGCTTTTGAAAATACAAGATACTAAATATAAAATACTAGATAGAATAGTTTTTACATTATAACACGATCAAGAATAGAATCTTGCAGGGATATATCATAGTGGGAGGTGCCACAGCTGACCCACTCTGGTGGAGAAGAGAGATCTGGCATCAGATTATTGAGAGAGGGACACAGCTGTCATCACAAAGGAATTTCCATATTTATTTACAGGAGGAAGAGAGGCAGGCAAAGCACAGAGACGGGATTTAGGATCATGCCATGTTTGGGTGTCTTTGAGAATGGTCATCCATAGAGAACTCTATCTGCTATTTCTGAGATCCCACACTCAGGTCTGAGATGCAGGAATGAGACTCCAGACTCTAGCAGGTGTGGCAGAACGCACTGGCAAAATTCAGGGGGACTTTTGGTCCTAGAGGAACAGGGAAGATTACCAGAACAGGAATTAGATGCTGACACCAAGAGAGTGGTCCACTTCTCAGAACTGAGGAAGGACTCAGGATTAAAGCAGCTGCCAGAACTGAGTCAATGGCTGGGGAATGAGAAGGGTAAAGGACCATTTCCTTCTGCATACTTCAGCTGCTGAATTAGAGAAACTGAAGTATCTCCTGATGAGATTATGTTCACTTCCAGATCTGAGAACACACCTCATGTGCTCACAGGATTTGAATGGATAAAAAAAGGAAAGGGTCAGGAAATGGAGGAGACCCATATAATACTATGTCAAGGGCTATTTTTTTCAAGTTTTTATTTAAATTCTAATTCATTAATATACAGTGTTATATTATTAGTTTCAGATGTAGAATTTAGTGATTCAACACTTACATACAAGACCCCGTACTGATCATAAGTGCCCTCCTTAATCCCCATCTTCTAGTTCACCCAACCCCCCACCTACCTCCCCTCTGTAACCATTACTTTGTTCTCTATAATTAAGAGTCTGTTTCTTGGTTTGGCTCTCTTTTCTTCCCCTCTATGTTCATTTGCTTTGTTTCTTAAATTCCACATATGAGTAAAATGTCAAGGGTTATTTTTGAAATCAGGTTGATCAGAAACTTGTAATGGGTAAAGATGACATTACACTTAAAATATTAGAGTGTGAATCTGCAAGAAAATCTTGATTGAATAAATTAAACTTAAATATTTTTAAACAAAAAATGATAAAACAGTGCTTTAAAATAAACATGTAATTCTTCCTGTTTCCAAATGAAAAAAGAAAACAGGGGAGGCCTCATCCACAAAAATGTGCAGTCTTATCCTCCAGACAATTTCTTTAAAAATCAGTGTTGTTTTTTTTTTTAAAGATTTTATTTATTTATTTGACAGAGACAGCCAGTGAGAGAGGGAACATAAGCAGGGGGAGTGGGAGAGGAAGAAGCAGGCTCCTAGCGGAGGAGCCTGATGTGGGGCTCAATCCCAGAACACTGGGATCACGTCCTGAGCCGAAGGCAGATGCTTAACGACTGCACCACCTAGGCGCCCCTAAAAATCAGTGTTTTGAAATGTAGATCTTAGTATTATTTAGGTATGGTGAAGCCAACAGATGAAGATACAATTGTCATTGAAAAGATAGTTGTTATACTCAAAGATCCCAAGAAAAGGGGCATGCCATGCCATGGAGTGGGGAACATAGGGAAGCATCAGGTTTGGTCAGGAAGCAGAGGAAGTGAGGGAAAAACATGGGCAAGAACCTTTATTGTGGTTTTTGTAAGAAGAAATGGGAAAGGCAGGGTACTTTAGTTTAGAATTGACTAGTTTGAATAATTTCATTAGACTGTCCCTAGTTGTCTATCTGGCAGTAGAAAAACCTGGGAAGGGGAAGAGTGGTCTAAGTGCAAGAGATTGATAAGGAGCTGGTTCAAGGTATGCGCTCTGGATTGGTTGGTTTGCATATCAAAAGCACACTTGAAAGCAAGTCCTTTACCATCCCTGGAAAATGGCTAGTCCTGGGAGGGGCAGTCCCTCCAGGGTCAGCAAAACCCCAAGAGGTCAAAGCATCAAAAATACAGAATGAAAAGACAGATGTGATGAATACAATCACCCAGGAATCCTGCTGGTTTACATTTTCTAAACTCCCGGAGCTAAGAGATCAATCCACATCACCTTCTTGTGTAGAGATTAGGATCTGTCCTTTTTTTCTTCCTTTGGTTAACAATTTTTCACCTGGAAGCTCTCTCCTTTGGCATTGACAGTGGGACCCAGGTCTACTATTTCTTGCATCCCACTCTTTTCTTGAAACAAGTAAACAGACAGATTTTCTAAAATATGTCCCTTTTCTGATTACTGGGAATAGAAGCAAACAAATAAGGGCAAGTTACAAGTTCACTAGAAACCTTAAAAACATTTTTCTAATCACTATTGCTGGACTTTATCGGGTTGAAGCTAGAGCTAGACCTCATCTTTCTCAGCACCTTTTCCTGATCTCTGTCTTAGTGTTTCTTCTGTATATCGGCCTTGTTGAGATCTTCTAACTTCCATTTTATCCCGGGGTGACTCTTTCAGATTTTCTCCCCTTATACTTCCACCTAGTTGGGTTTAAGGAACCCTCTTTAGGGAGTGAGATAAAGGTAAGCTGCCGCTACTAGGGAATATATGACTCAAAGATGTTTATTTGTGGTCCAGAAGTATTAGTAAATTCATCTTCTACCTCGGTATCTTACATGTTATAGGAAAATTCTTAGAACTTGGGATCCATGCCTTATCTTTCAATGTAGATGCAGATCACTTCTTTCCATGGTTAACCTCAAGGACTCTGGATTTTAACTATTGCTGGCAAGAGCTGTGGCTCCACTGAAAGCTTCAAAAGGACCAAACAGAGCTTCTGGAATGATTCTACAAGCTGTAGGTAGGGGCTAGAGATGCTTCTGAGGGACACTGAAACAACAATTCCCTCCTGGTAGAGAAGCAAAAAAGCATTCTAGGAGCTATGAACACATGAATTTGATTTCTGGGGCATTTCTGGTACGTAATGGAAGTCAACCAGCTACCCAATAGGCTGGGAGTTCTAGGCTTCAAGGAACGATCAAAAGGATGTTGTCTGAAAGCCTAAGTTTAAGAAACCGTTAATTAAGCAGACATTAATTAACTCCTCTTCATTTTTATATCCCTAGTGCTTAGATGATGGCTGATGCATCCTGACATAGTCTGGTTGAATTAAAATGCATTGGATTAGCAGAGCCAAGTGCTAAGCAAACTGAGGTATTTCAAAAATACTGAATCTGACTCCCAGGCAGGCTCATATTTATATATCCCACTCCAAAATATTAGTGACATGAAGGAAAAAAAAAAAAAGAAGGGTCCTGCCTGGGGATCTATAACTGAAGATAGGTATGTAATGACCTGAAGAAATGATTCAACAGACTATTTCTCCTGCAGAAGGCAAGGCCATTGCTAGGGCAGGACTGCTGTTCCCGTAGAATACTTATTCCTAAACTTTTCTTCATAAGGCATTCCAAAATATACCATTTACATAATTAATAGATGCCCAAGAACCAATATTTGAGCCATCAAAAGGTTGACTCTTTTAGGTAAACTGTATCATTCTCTTATATTAGGGACCCAAGGATATTTTCCATTTTACTGTGTCATGGGCTATTTAGATGTTTGAAAGAGAAGGAGTGAGAGTAGTACTGAGATGGGGTTTTGATACAAATAATACAATAAATAATTTTTTGGCCCTAGCTTAGATCCTATAGTTTCTGAGAAACCTTTTATTACTCTAATTCTTAGAGAATTTTCTATGCTCTGAAATATAAGAGAATATTTTCTTCTTAGCACTTAATTATTTTATTCATAAAAATTGTTCATTTCTTAGTTATCTGGATCAAGGACAGTGTTCTATTCTGTTTGGCACAGGGCTCTCTCCCATCTCCCATAAACACATATGCAATCCCACCACCACAAATCTTATGGGTGCATTCCTATCATCTTCTTCTCTCCTCCCCCACCCCACAACACACAACCCTCACATTCCTCACACACAGCTCTTTCAACTGCATGCAATCACCTAGTGGAGAAGCCAACGCTGATTGATTGTTAGAGTTGTGTAGAGTTTCTATTGAATATACTATTTTACTGCCACATTTTGTTGCAAAATTAATAATTCAGCTAACTCAACTGATTATTTTCCTATAAACAACAATTAAATAATCACATCCTATATTGTCCGGCTGGAATCAACTCTATCTTGTATTATCTTGTATTTCAATTTTGTATTCTCTTGGAGGGAAAGAAAAGAAAAAAATTGCTACCCCTATGTAGAAATAGCATCTTTTAGATTATACCATTAAGTTTGCCTTGGTTTTTATTTTAGGATTAGAGCTCAAATTGCTAAGATGAATTATGGCAAGATAGAAATAATCTCCTGACTTTTCTTTCCTTTTTTAAAAAAAGTACATGGGGCTTGAACTCATGACCATCAAGACCTGGACTGAGATTAAGAGTCCAATGCTTACCCAACTGAACCACCCAGGCACCCCACCTCTGAATTTTATTGAATAAGGAACCTATAATGGGGCAATCTATTCAAGTCTGCAAGGCTATAAGTTTCAGAGGCAGCAAGGTAACCCCATGTACAAGTAAAAACCAAAATTGGATCCCACAGTGAGGTGACACCAGGCAATCAGGGACCAGTACCTGTAAGCAAGTATGTGGGGGACAAAGTGGAGCTAATGTGTGTGTGTGTGTGTTGGGGGAGTGGAGACTAGGTAAGAGAAGAGCCTACTGGTTAGGCACTTGGACTCTGGAACCAGTCTGACTAGGTTTAAATCACAGCTTTATCATTTACTATGTCTCTTCGGCCTAAACGAAGACAACATAGTAAGTGCCTTCTAAGGCTGGTGTCAGGATTACATGACTTAGTACATGAAGAGCATTAACAACAGTGCCTGGTACATGGTAAGCCATCAGTACATGTCAACCACTGTTACAAGTACACCAATCAGAAGAATGCTATGTGTCAAATACAAGTTCCATCTTTGCCAAAGGTAAGCTAGTTCACCCACAGTTTGGAGTATGAATTATAAAGGATGAAGAAATTGAGATTAAAATTAAGAGTTACTAAAAGGAGAGTCTCTCTAAACTCTTGGAAAGGGCTGGCAGTGTGTAGGCAGGATTTTTGGATGGGCTAGTCAATTTGCCCAGCATCTCCAAACCTCCACCTATCTGAGTGTGTACAAGATGGTGGTGTAAAATTCCCAATAATCTCACAATACATTAATTCTATCCAGCATCCAAATACTTCACGAAGATAAAATATCCAAAGAATCATATGGAAATACCTAAAAATTTATGTCATTAATTTTTATCACTAAGTGATTAATGATAAATTCATTTAGAGAAGAAGTAGTGGCTATTTAAAGATATGCAATGCATAGAACAAAATACATTAACAAATTTTAAATGTATATATAGGCACATTAGAAAATGTGAATGTTATTATGAAAAATAATTTCAGTTTACTCTTTAAATTTAGTCTGTGGTTAACTATATTTGCATAATAAAATTGCACCAGCATTATACATGACTTATGAATTCAAAATATCTTTTTAGTAGCAGTGCTTGAAATGTCTGGGTGGGGCAATGTTGATAAATGGGCTCTATAAGAAGAATAATGACAGGCTTTACCCTCTTTTCATAAGGAATATTTCAAATTTATCATATAAAGTAGGTTCCTGCAAACATGATAAAAATCCAGGAGGAAGAATAAAGGATTCATTCCCAACAATAAGCAGAATTAAAATAGAATTAGGAAACATTCAGGCTTTGAAGAATATATACTATATAATCAAATTCATTTGATCAAATATTGAAAAAAAATTACTTCCAAAGTTTTTCCCACATTCAGGTATAGCCACTTTACTCAGGTTATTTTGCACTATGTGCTCAGCCACTTTACTCAGGTTATTTTGCACCATGGTTCTAGACTCAGATAGAAAACCACCATTTCTGTAATGGTAAATGTCCTTTGGGAGTATGCATCTCATTTGCCTGCTTCTGGTTAGTTCTCCTGTCACTTTACCCCAAACTGGACAGCATGGTTAGAGCAGGGCTGGGAACTGCCACTTCCCATCTGTGCCACCAGATACGTGAGTGGCAGTGGGGGAAATGCAGCATTGTGTCAGATGACATGGCACACACACCTCATGCTTTAGTTGCCAAAGTGAGGTAAAAAGGGAGAGAAGGATTGTCTGCTTGGACATTAGATTTACTGTCTTTTCTGAGTTTTTAGATACTCATGGGAAAACATAGAGCTATGGAAGATAGAAGTGATCATTACAGCTAGTCCTTTTATCCTGATGGATATCCCAGCATTGTGCTTTTCTCCTTTTGTTCTCAACTAAAAAAGGGTCGATAGTGGGATGTCCCTCAATTAGGATTTGTCTAATGTTTTTCTCTTGATTACACTGGGCCATACGTTTGGGGAAGAAGACCACAGAGGTAAAGTGCCATGGTCATGGCAGATGCACAAAGTACCAACATAATTTATTCTGCTGATGTGAACTTTAACGACCTGGCTTAGGGTGTTTGCCAGGTTTCCCCACTGTGAAGTTACTCTCCCCACCCCTTCCCATATAGTACTCTTTGGAAGGAAGTCACTATGCATAAACCACATTTAAATGTGGGGAGTTATGTTCCATCTCTTTGGTAGTGGATTATCTGCATACATTAATTAAAATTCTTCCGCATGGGAGATTTGTCTATTCTTACCCCATTTTATGTATGTATGTATGTATGTATTCATTCACTCATTCATTTATTCAACCAATCATTTATTTATATCAATATGGATTTATGGGTATCTATTTTATATTTGGGATTATAAACAAAGATTATTTTGTTGCTCAAACTGTTCCAGCTTCAGTCATTGGGAGCTCTTTCAGTTGGCTGACCATTACTCCTCAAAAAGCCAAAGTCTTCAAAAGCCAGGAAAGTCTGAGAAACTATCATGACCTACAGAAGTCTAAGGAAACATGATGGCTAAATGTAATGTGGAATCCTGAACCAGAAAAAAAGACATTATGTAAAAACAAAGATAATTAAAAAAAACCACAAAAAACAAAAAACCACACAGCTAAGAGAATTAAAAAAAAAACACATCTAATGGAATCTGAGCAAAATATAGACTTTGGTTAATAATAATGAATCAATAATTTTTCATTAATTGTGACAAATGTAACATACTAAAGTAAGATATTAATACTAGGAGAATAAACCGTGTTGGAGATGGATAGTCACATGCAAAAGAGTGAAACTGGACCCCTATTTCACATCATACACAAAAATCAACTTGAAATGGTTTAAAGACTTGCACATAACCAGAAACTCTTAGAAGAAAACATAGCAGGTAAGCTCCTTTATGTTGATCTTGACAATGGTTTTGAGGATCTGACATAAAAAAAAAAAAAAAAGGTAACAAAGCAAAAATAAACACACTAAAAGGCTTCTGCACTGCAAAGGAAACCATCAACAAAATGAAAGGCAACTCATGAAATGGGAGAAAATATTTGCAAACCACATATCCTATAAAGAATTTATATCCAAAATATACAAGGAACTCGTAAGAGTCAATAGCAAAAAGACAAATAACCCAATTTTAAAAACAGACAAAGGACCTAAGTAAACATTTTTCCAAAGAAGATGTGTAATTGGCCAAAAGGTGCATGAAAAGGTACTCCACACTGCTAATCCAGGGAAATTAAAATCAAAACCACAAGGAGAATCACCTCACCTGCATTAGATTGTCCATTATTAAAAAGACAACAGGTAACGAATGCAGACCAGGATAACAGGAACACTTGTGCACTTTTTCTGTTGGTAGGAAGGTAAACCGGCACAGTCACTATAGAAAACAGTATGGAGGTTCCTTAAGGAATTAAAAATAGAACTGCCATATGATCCAGCAGTCTCACCTCTGGGTATATATCCAAAGGAAATGAAATCAGTATCTTAAAGAGAAATCTGCCCTCCCATGTTCATTGCAACATTATCCACAATAGCCAACATACGGAAACAACCTGTCTGTTGATGGATGAATGGATAAAGAAAATGTGGTATGTGTTTACAATGAAATATTATTCGACCTTAAAAACAAAAGAAATCCTGTCATTTGGGACATTTGGAACTTGATGCTAAGGGAAATAAGCAAGACAGAGAAAGACAAAAGCCACATGGTATCACTTATATGGGGAATCCAAAACAAACAAGCAAACAAACAAAGGGCGGGGCGGGGGAGAACAGGGAGAAGCTGGTAAAAGCGTACAAACTTTAGGGTATAAGATGAATGAGGTCTGAGGATCTAATGTCTAACATGGTAACTGTAATTGATGACACTGTATTGGATAACTGAAATTTGCTGAGAATAGAACTGAAATGTCTCAAGAACAACAACAGAAAGGTGAATATGTGAGGTGATGGAAGTGTTACTTATTTTGACAGGGGGATCCTTTCACAATGTATACGTATACCAAATCATCATGCCATATGCTTTAAATGTCTTACAATTTCATTTGTCAATTATACCTTAGTAAAGCTGGAAAAGAGAATACAGTGACGAACATTTCTACTTGGAACATGTTGAGCTTTGGAGAAAATGATACTTAAAAAGGGACTCTGCCTTTCATTTATTTTTCTTCCTATTTTCCTTGCATAATATACTGTTTTCCTTCTTGTCTCTCTCCCTTTCATCCTCTTCCCGTCCTTAATTTTTTCTTTTTCTTTTTTTTTTTTCCTCCTCTGCTATCCTTCCCCCATTTTTAATTCATGGAAAAGTTAGGGAATTGCCAACTTACTTCCCTCTTTTCTGCCTTGATTATCTCAGAAACCGATCACTCTACTCTATGACTATTATTCTATACCTAGGAAATCTTAAGGGTTTGTGAATTTAAACTCATAACTAGAAAGACAACTGTAATAACTGGAAAGAGTTGGTAACTTCCTGCCTCTTTTTCTTCCTCATTCTCTATTGCTCTCTTCTATTATATAGTTTGTAAACAGAATAATATCAAAGATCATTAAAAACTTCCTTAAAAAGAGAAGACACACAGCAGCCAGGACCTTCTATTTCATAATAGGCTGTCATTATTTCCACTTCCAACTACAGTGACCATTGTTCATTCTGACTTCCATTAACTTGTTGAATAATTCTGTTGAAAAGCTATGTTCTTTATTTCTTGACTTAAAATGCAACTAACCTGCACTCCATTTGACAATAAACTAATTGAGATTACGCCAAATAGCAAAATGTAGGGTCTCCCTTTCTCTCTTGAGACAGAATGAAAAGAGACACTTTTTTAAAAGGTAAATTGTTTTAGAAATATAAGTAAAAGAAGAAAATAACTGCCTCAATAAAAGGCATAATGGAAACATTTCAGAAACCAATTTTCAAGATTAGTCTTTGCCACAGTTTTCCCAGATTGTATAGCAAGAAGCACAGTGGTCATGAAGAACTAGGCGACAGGAGGGTCTATAGAGTGGTTGTCATTCCTATTGGTTGTTTAATAAAATTACAATATTTAGTTTATGTATGCTGAGAAAGTTATATACTAAATAAAACAAGTGTCTTGTAATATTAAAAAAAACCCAGGAGATAGCGGGAATGGGATATGTGGGGGCTCTTGGTACTATCTTAGCAATTTTTTTGGTTAAATCTAAATCTATACCAAGATAAAAAGTTAAAAAGACACTGCAATGCTTTTAGCTTCTACCTAGCAGAATTTTGACGGAATCAAAGATCTGATTTGAGCGGCACTCCTGCCTCTGCCACAAAGACATAAAGAGCAGCTTACTTCTCACTCAAACCTGAAATATTTAAGATCTCCTCTTCTAAGTGGATTTTCAAGGCTCTCCAAGAACTCTTCATGCTTATTACAAAGTTAACTCAGTAATAGTGATCTGAACCTTCTCATCTGTAGATGGGCAACTGACAAGTTAAATTTCGGCC
Organism: Ursus maritimus; assembly: GCF_017311325.1. Taxonomy (NCBI): domain Eukaryota; kingdom Metazoa; phylum Chordata; class Mammalia; order Carnivora; family Ursidae; genus Ursus; species Ursus maritimus. Next base: position 26,525,786 of record NW_024425563.1, on the reverse strand, counting down.
ACTGCGTGTGAGTAAACTGTCCCAGAAGACCTAGTGCCTGCTTGTCGGGTAAGGCTGCTCCCGAGCTGGGAGAGTCGAGGGTGGTGTCACCTTGCATATCTCTAATTACCTGTGCTCAAGTCTGAAGGTGGCTTAGTGTCTTTTCACAAATTCACCTTGATAGCCGCTTAAATATTTTCTGGGTGGAGCCCAGTCCGTAGACAGGGAGCATTATCTTTCCACTTTAGGAAGCAATGACCTGCATAGCCAGGCCCAAATTACACTGACCTTTTTGATAGCCATGTCACATCTTGTAGTGAAAGTCAATTAGACTGCCCAACTGACCCTTGAGTTTTTTCAAGCACTGGAGATTAACAAGATATTTTCCCAGTCTCACTAAATGTCTGTATTTCTGATTTATGTCTCTATGCATTGATCTCTGTTTCTTGGCCCATTTCTTTCTGGATTTGCAGCTTTTCCCTTTTTACATTCACTTTTTTCTTTGATGCAATTCTTAATTTGTGTTAGGAAGAAATAAACAATTTCCTGCTTTTAATATTCTGAAGACCCCAAATAGCTCTGACGTTTGATTGTTTTATGAATGTTGGCAATCAAAGTCATACTTAAGATGTGCTTGAAAGAGTGCCCCCATGGCATGCATTTGAGAATTAGGGGCAGCTCTGGTATAACAATTATGAGGATGAAATAATTGCCTCTTTTTTTAAAAATTTAAAAAATTAAAAAAAATTTTTTTAGTATTTTCAAGAGGAGGCAGGATTTTTTACTTCATTCAGAACGTCAGGGTAGATTTGCCAACACAAAAGCCTCTGAAAAGGGAAGGACTTGTTTCTCCAGCGAAGCATCTTTCTGGATGGAGATTTCATGCTGAGGATACTGAAGCAGCAACAAGCTTGAGTCATCAACTTCCATGTTCCTGTGACTTATCAAGAAAATACTGAGCGTCCTCACACTCTAAAGCCCACATGCTAATTTGCTTTCCTGTTTAATTTGTCTTCATTGTATGGTCATCACCACCATGAAAAAGCAGACGTTTGTTACCGGTGGCTCAGGATCCTCTCCTGAGCAACTTCCAGAGATACTTGCATATACCTCGGTGGCCACTCTTGCAGTCAATGCTGCCCCAGGTGCAAAATAAGATGGATCCATCCAGGTAAACTTCCTGGACGGTAAGAACTGTCTTGCTCATCTATTTTTCAATGTACTCAGCAAAGTGCCCTGTTGTAGGTGCTTAAGAAATATTTGTTGCATTGAGTCAAATTAAAGTGAGAAGAGGCATAAGCAGGCAAAGTGAGTATCATGCCAAATCCCTTAATTCCCTCAATCCACATACTGCCAACAACAAACTGTAAATTAGAACTGCCACAGATACGTTTGAACTTCTGTTTAAATTCCTCACTAAGTTAGTGCTTCTAAATTTAACACTCTAGTCACATTCCTGGCAGGAGGATAAGCACCGGGATGGAAAATTAGAGAAGTCTAGTCTAGTGCTCATCTTGGCATTACCTTTTGGCTGCAGAAGGCCCAGGGCAAGATGCATTATGTTTCTCAGCCTCATTTCCCTTACTTGGCTGTTAAGGGGGAAAAGAGGAGCAAAAGCCAACATTTTTTAAACACTTTAATCACTTAGTAGAAAATAGAAATTGTACAGATATCCATTAACTCTTTGATGGCTTTCTGTCATTAGCACCATGCTAATAAATGACCAAAGAACAGCTTTCAAAAGCAACATAGCAGGTATGTATCTTAAAGAGTTGCAGTCTGGTCATTGGAGAGGGAAGGATACATACCAATTGCCCATATTTTAGATGACATGTCTGCAGCAAGATCATCTGAAAATGACACTAGGAGCTCACTCTCGGTGGCCAGGACCACACACTAGCTGGTTACTGGGTGACTCCCCTTTTCCTAGATGGAAGCATAGCACCCAATGGAATTGAACATGTCCTCCCAAGCAGGTCCTGCAAACCAAGCATGAGCACCCAAGTTTCCCCGCTGCCTAAGGTATTGGGCCGTTGGTAATCCCAGAACACACTTGTAAGTATCTGACACTCAAAATCCAGACTACTGGGGTCAAACAGCCTGTGGATCCCATCATTAATGAAATCATTTTCTTACACGTAGAAAAAGAGATATCCACAGGTTCCTCTCCTGGCATAAAACCCACAGTAGGTATTGCAGACTGTGGCGTCTTCACAGAGAGATGGAGAGATTGACTGGAGGACTCCCTGTATTTCTGTGTTGTTTACCCTTGCCTTATAATGCTTCCTTTTCCCTTTAATGCTTATTCTTTAATTTGTACCATGTGGTATTTTAAAAATCACCCAACCCTTTACTCCAGCAGTAGAAACCTTTAGCGATCACCTGACACAACAGTATCATAGGGAGAAAAGTATTGGTTTTGGGCTCAAAATATACAACTTACCAATAAAACTCCACTGATTAGTTATTTAAGTTCTGTGAATCTCCGTTTCCTCTACTTTAACACGAGATTGATAACCATCTCAATTTGTTCTGCATATTGAATAAAATGATGTGACAGGCCCTAGCATGAAGCATGAACTCAATATTTGAGTTCTTTTCCAATGTCTCCCATCATCTCCTACCACATTTACTTTTATTTCTAAAATTATGAAAGAAATCGTGGAAATGAGGGAGAAAGCATTGAGGAAGTTCCCTGAGATCAAGGACTAACCATGGAGAGGAGCAAGGCAAGGAAGCAAACCAGGAGCAAGGATAGCTTTAGAACAAGGGTGAGAGATTTCTCGGAAACCTTTTCTCTTCTGACTTCAGATGTGCTTGGAGATCACCATCTCCTCTAGGCCTAAGCAAAAGGCAGTTGCAGATAATTTTTCTATTATTCTTTATTTAACCTTAAATAAAGAGAGATGCTGATGATTCCTTTACTTCTTTTAGTGCATGTGAGGTCTGCCTGGTACTCAAGGGGCATAGTAACCAAAGGTGCCAAAGGACACAGCTGCATTTCACAACAGCAGCGTCTTTGCTTCTAAAAATCATAACTAGTACATCGTATAAACCTCCCTGCAAATGGTTTTAAGTAGGAACAGTTCCTAAAGACAAAGGCTATGCTGTCCAGAGGCTGCCATGATTTGCTTTCATTTATGACCGCATGATTTATATGAGACAATGGCAGCAGCGGCATCATAATCGCTCTGGAATTCAGCTTAGATAGACTCATAACTCTTTAAATGGGTACAGTAGCTTTCAGACTGTCAGAATAAAGGAGGAATCATTTATAACATCAGCATCTTAACAGGATAAGGGAATAAATAGAGTTCTATGTATACCAGAATGAGATAATTAACTCACCACTAATATGAACTGCCATGTTTTTGAGGCATGAAAAAAAAAGCCATTTCCAATCTTTTTTTTCTTCTTTTTTGAGTCAGTCTGACCTCTGGACTTGAAATACTCATTTGTGAATGACATGCTCAGGATTAGAGGTGTAGACAGATCAGACCAAAGAAGCTCTGTTATTATTAGGTATTTATCCTTAAAGATGCATTGATTTTGCCATTTCTAAATTTCTACTAACGCTGCACCTATATACCCCAGGCCATCAAGAATCAGTTCCTGTTTAAGTTTTTCTCTCCCAGGGGATTTTTATGATGATGCCATGATGGTCTCAAAAACATCTTCCAAAAGAGGAGAGACCAAGTCATTGCTTATCAAAGTTGGAGAATAATAAACTGTCTTCCTCCTGGGCCCAGTCTCAGATGAAGGAAGGTGAAATGAGAAAACTTTATCTTGAATTTACATGGATTTTAGAGTTTATAAACCACCTTCACATTTTGCAGCTGGGAGTAGCAGGTACAACAGGGAAATGTGCAGAGAAGGGGGTCTCATTCGCTATGTCAAGGTACATGAAATGCCCATTTAATTCACTACAGCCATGTGGGAAAGGCCCTGGATTTGGAACCAGAAGTCATGCACATAAGCCTCATCTTCACCATTTACCTGCTGCAGCTTACCATAAGGACAATCACTCAATCTCTCCGAAGCTATTTTCTCTTTTCTAAAATGGAATTATTTGAACTTGATGCTCACTAGGACCCCATTCGGTTCTAACGTTCTATAATTATGTATTCTCTCTTTTTCACGCACTTCTAAATCTCTTATTTTTAAACCAGGAATTGAGGCAGTCCAACAGCAGAAGTAATTCAGGATGTGGGCTGAAGAGCAGAGTGAGATGCTACAGGAGAGACTCCAAACCAAAAGAAGCACACGGAGGATTCAGAGTTGAAAACTGAGCCCCGGCAGAGCTCACAGACGCCGGAGACTTGCAAGGAGCGGATCTGGCGAGGAGCAGAGGCATTGCCTGCATTACCATCTCAGGGCACATCAGGAAAACCCAGACAAGCCCTCCTACAAGAAGCCCAGGGAACCCACCCTGAGAATACACAACACTAGCCACACCATCCAAGAGAAGGGCTTCTATAAAGGTCTGGAAGCATCCATGAAGATTATATTTGCCTCCTTCTCCAATGTTGCCATCTCAGAAGACTGCCTTGCAGCTGGAAATCGGGATATTCGTGGGAGCTGAGTGGGAAGATAATTTATATATTCTTTTTTTTTCAAAAGTTGCACCACTTCATAGTGGCAAGCCTGTTGAAGATCCACAAGCAATCACATAAAGTGAAGGATTTAGTAGAAAATTGGAAGAACAAGGTAGGAAGAAAGAAATCTGTGTTTTCATTGAGAATGCTCATTTGAGTGGTGAAGAAAAGGTTCACAAAAATGATAGAGAATTACTTGCAAGAAAAGGCTTTTGTAGAATCAATGCCTTGTGACAGCAGTGGTTAAAAACTGTAATTAAGGTGTCATGTTTAGCATAAGCCTAGTTCTAGAAAGAGTAGTCAGTGGTTAATAGAATTTGAGGTCTTGGTCTTTTAGAAAAAAAAAAGAAAAATCAGCATTCTTTCTGTTACTCAACATGAACTTCCCAACAGTTTCTTATTCCAGTGAACATCAGAAACAGCAAGTCTAGTATTGGAGTTCAAAGAAAAATAGATTAAAAGAAAAAAAAAAAGTCCTAATTCCCGTGGCCATGGGATATCAATAAAAAAGAGGACAGAAAATGTCCCTAGTGTGTTAGATGGATTTGCCTTTGATATAATAATGTTTTAAATGACATGATTGTATAGAAGGCAAAAATGGGTTTTTGTGATGTTACTTACTACTCATTAAAGGCAATTCTTAAAAGATATGACCTGTTTTGATGTCTGACAATTTACCTTTTACACAAAAATGTTAGAACTGGAAGAGAACTTAAACTTTTTTTTTTTTCTTCAACACACTCTTTTTGCATCAGATAAGAGGAGAGCTGAGCACCTGGGAGAAGTGCACTGATGCCCCTAGAAAGGTGACCAGGTGAGATTGGAGGAGATGCACCCAGGACCAGAACCTTTTACTCTGCTTCCAGATAGCTTTCATTTTGCACTTTTAAGCATTTCCCAAAGCCACTTGTAGTGCTTTCCACTCCATTTCTTGTTCCTATTTTCTCTTTATTCTTCTTTACTCCTCCTGTCCATCATCTGGTTATTACTATTGTTTATAATTTTGAAATTCCTAGCTAACAGAATTCTGATTCCAACAATTCACAGTGTCTCGTTAAAGACTACATTTTCCTTTTTGAGTTAATTCTATTTTCTTTCTATCCAATGATTCTGACATAGCCCTCAAAGATATATATATAAATTTTTATGAGAAATTGGCAGGATTAAGAAAAAGTTGTATGGTATCACGGGGATCCAGAACATTCCAGTTAAAAAGTCAATGAAGTGAGGATCAAAAATAGATCTGAAGGGGCGCCTGGGTGGTACAGCGGTTAGGCGTCTGCCTTCGGCTCAGGGCGTGATCCCGGCATTGTGGGATCGAGCCCCGCATCAGGCTCCTCTGCTATGAGCCTGCTTCTTCCTCTCCCACTCCCCCTGCTTGTGTTCCCTCTCCCACTGGCTGTCTCTATCTCTGTCGAATAAATAAATAAAATCTTTAAAAAAAAATAGATCTGAAAAGGTTACAGTAGCAGCAGCTCCTGGAATAGTGAGAAATTAATCATCTGGGAAATAAAATAAAGCAAGAAGTATACAGGGAGAGAGTCTCTGCACTGGGGCCTCTAAAGCTTTAGATGTTGATTCTTGGGTATTACAGCCCTCATGTGCTACTAGGAATAATTCCTGGAAATAATATTAACCCAAATCCCACTAATGCATGAAGAGTCCTGAGTATAGGCTCTGGATACTGAACACCAGTTTGTGTGACTAACATAAAATATTATATTATCGAAGACGAATGTCACCTACAAATTTTAGTTGTCTTAATTATAGTCTGCAGCTGTTATGCAAAGCCAAAAATAATGTAACTGTCACCATCAAAATGTATTTTTTTAAAGGCATGTCTATACAAATGGCACCATGGTGAATGCTTTACAGATTGAGTAAATTTAAAGGCTCCCAATATAAAGTAGATGACTAGGTTCTATCCTGCAGCTGGCGAAATTTGCTAAGATCTTAATTCTTTCAAGACAAGAAGCTATGTCCTCAAGGAGAACCAAGTTCGCTGTTTGAGCACTCATGAACTTCACTATACTCTCTGCCAGGTGCCCCCTCTCATATAATTTACAGCATATTCGCTATGAATTCTCTGGCTTCACTTGAAGCCTCCCCTTCTCTGGGGGCTTTGACACATAATAAATTTCTTCATTTTTTTCTCTCAAAATGATAGGGTTACTTGGAAATAAATAAAAGGTAAAGAAAAGAGAGAAAAGTATAAATTACCATCGTAATGGTTTTTATTTTAATTGTCAGGTACTTAAATATAGCCTCAGAAAATTGTCACAGCAAGATATAGAAATGTCCTTTGATGAGAAAAACACCATAAATAATTTTTATTGTACATAGAAGACTTTATCCTGCTCTTTTGGTAAAAACTGCCATATTAATTTGTACTTTAAAAATTAAAATAATTATAATTCATTTTTCAGTATTTAGATTACCATATGCCATTTCTTTCCCCAAAGCATATGAATAGATCTATATCTACAGTATCAAAATAATTACTAGACAGTGAAAATTCCACTAACTGGGGAGTTACTTTTTTTTTTAATGATTGCTTACAGATGATTTTATTTTTTATCATCATGAAATTTTTGCATCCATCAGGTTTTTGTTGTATTGTGGACAATGCTAAATATTAATATGTGGTTGGTGCTTATCACCATCATATCAAAACCACCAGATGTCAAGTGAGTTGAACTATTTGGGAATAATATCTGAAGAAATAAAGTCCATCTTTTGTTGTTTTGAAACATAACCAATGAGGAGCTGAAAACAATAGAGAAGTTTAAAAAGTTTATCTTTATCTTATGATAAACAGAATTGTAAATGAAACGAGCATTTTATCTTTTAAATATTTTCAAAATGCTATTTTTTCTCTTTATCATATTTATACATGTTTTTTGAGAACAACCAATGAAATACAGATAAGCAAACTAAATAAAAGTATTTGCTCATCACCTAGAATCCCAGCCTATTGGTTTAACAGAGCAGGCATTAGGTCTGTCGTCCTGAGAAACGTCTTCCTCTGTATCTTGCAGTGTTGGTGGTTAAAGAACTGACATGAGAGAGCGGAAGAGGACAGACCAATTTTGAGATAATAAAAATAAATGTCTCTCTCAGACTCATCATGATGAAGAAAGACTCATATTTCTCGGCAGCCAGCATTGGAGGAGAGAGCTATTTTTAGTCACTGATACACTGCAGAGTCCATTAACTAACTAAAACCAGAGGCGCTAAGGAATAATCCTGAACACAGTCCGATGTAAAACTGCAAGATAGAAATGAGGATGGGGTCATTGGAAGCGTGGTTTAAAGGAGCGGGGCTCTAAAAACAGGAATACCAGGGTGGACAATAAAGATGGAAAGAGAATTGTTTGGGGATTTATTAGAAATCAGTGACCTTTAAAAGGCAGTTTCAGTCACCCCAGGAAGGTCAAGCAATCAAGTGTCCAGGATCAGAAGCTTTCAGATTTGTTGACCAAGTAACAGATTCAGTCTGCTATAACAAGGCTTCCCCAATTTTTGTTTCCAGCGCCTGGTTCCTCTGTGCCAGGTACACCCAACTCAGTCATCAGCAAAGCCTCCTGCTGAGAATCCGCGTGAGGGGTTTTCAGGCAGCAGCTGGAAATCTCATTTGTGTTGTAACTGCTCTTCTTGGCAGGAGACTCAAGCCTCCATGGGCACAGGGGACCTGGGAGCCTGTCTCTTCGCTTTGCTAAGAGCAAAAGACAGCATCCCCGACAACCCCCATAATCAGCCAAGTTCAAACACAATCACACAAGCTTCAATTCTGCAAATTTCACAGGCTATACAATTTAAAATCACACTGAGCCCTAATAAATAGACGACATCTAATCACTTAGTCACCTAATCATCTAAATTGGAGACATTTAATCATTTTCTGTATCTAATGCTTAAAGTTGAATTTATGAGAAATGAAAAAAAAAACCCAAAAACAAAAAACCAGTTCTTGGAGGGAGCCAGAGATTCTCATGAGGAACATAGGACTTCTGATTTCTCTTATTCTTTTAAATTCACTTCTCTGGTTTTTTTGTTGTTGTTGTTTGTTTGGGGTTTTTTTTTTGTTTATTTGTTTTTTGTCACAGAAAATACTGTCATTCTAGGTAATAATAAAAACCTAAACAAACCGCTATTTTTTGAGTGCCTACTGTGCTTCAAGCACTAGGCATTTTACATTTTACATTCAGTACATCGAATTCTTCCATGAACCCTTTATGGCAGGAATTAGTAATGATAGAAGAAATTGACAATCACGATTGGTACGAAGGACTCTGATGATACTTCTGTATCACTTTTCCTTTATGCTATTTCCCGTCTTTCACTAATACAAGCAATGCTGCAGTGAGTATCCTGTGTCTCCTTGTAAACATATTCCACGGTTTGTAATACCTAGTCACAGAGGCACTGGTCATAGATTATAAACAGCTTCGATTTACTAAGATATTGTTTATACTTTTAACCAATGGTATTAGATGGTATTCTATGTACCATTATATGGATCTAGGAACCAAAGATGGGTATAGGAGTGACCCTGCTCACCTGGGAAACTTTTGCTTCCTGTTTTCTCCCCATAAGTTCAGAATCTACTGGGGGGTCTTTGTTCTCAGTCGCGGAGTGTTTCTATCAGAAGACGTAGTAAAGGTTTCACTAAATGTAGTTATAGCGCCTGCCTGTCATTTTGGGCTCTTCATCACACCAGACAGACAAGAAACGGAAGGCGCTGCTCTCCTGGCGGAGGTAAGCAGCCCAGATGATCACGAGGACGTAGGGTTGCTGCTCATAATTGGAATAGGAAGGCATGTGTGGATGTGGAGTTCAGGTCTCTGGTGCTTCTCTTTCCAGTAATCATACATGGGCAATTGCAGCAACTCTGGCCTGTCAAGAACTGGGTCCTCGACCCCTCAAGTATAAAGGTCTGAGTTTCTCCATTAGGCTGCAAGTGCTGGGGAAGGGTTAGGGGAATCTTGTCTAAACGGAAGAAAAGGCAAATAATGTATATCATTTACAGCCTTAGGACCAGCTGCAACTTTCCCCACTAAATCTGTTGTAAATTTATTTCGAGAAATTAGAACTGGACAGCACCTTGAAAAAGCAATGACAGGACATGGTACATTTACTGTTGGATCAGGTGGACCAAGGGGGTGCAAGGAGCTGATCAGTGCTCTGTGCGTCCGTTCTTGCGCTCCAGCTGACTTCAGTCTGCATCTCGGTGCCTATTACACAGCAGGTCCTGAAGTGCGAAGGAATTAACACTCTTAGGAGCAGCTCTCAATCAATGACTCTCTGGAGTTGTGTGTACATGTCCCAGTTCCCCTGCCTTTTGCGGTGTTCTAATGTAGGCATTTCCCTACGGATTGAATCTCCAGTTGTCTACCGTCATAGCTGGCTAATCATGCATCCTGTAATGCCTGTCCTCCACGTCGGTATCACTCTTCCTTTCTCCTACTGGTATTACTTTTACTACTGGGACATAAGTTTTTGCTTCATAGCCTCCTCTGGAAGAACACAAACTAAGACATAGGGTCTCGGCTGTATGCAGGAATCTCCATTTCAGCTCCTAAAGCTCAAGGTCATATCTCTTTACAGGAGGGGGCCTATATATGCATCCAATTTATGATGGACCAACAGAGTGCCAAACTTTACTTTGGGTTCCCTTTTTGGTTTTTGTCCCACCATATTTCTTGTTTGTACGTTTTAAGTTTGGATATGTTTAATTTGATTTTCAGAATAAAACTGAAATAATGAAGTATCATGTCATTTCTATCAAACCGACAAAAATGAGGACAATGCCAGGTGTGGGCAGGGATACGAGGCCACGGGCGCACTCATGGGCTTCTGCAGGCGGTGAATACTGGTGCAGCCCGGTCGCAGAACAGTGTGGCAGCACTTAGCTACAGTAAGTTTCCACGTACTCTCTGAGACCTAGCAATTCTGCTCCTGTGTATATCTAAAGAATGCCCTGCTCAGTGGATCCACAAGAAGGCATGCATCAAAGCTCCACACAGTGGGGTTCTTTGTTTCTTTCTTAGTTTTTGCTGTTGTTGGCAGCAAACTGCCACCACTGCAGGCATCCACTGCAAGAGAGGTCACTGGTAAAAGACTAATTACATACAGAGCAACTTGGAGAGAGCTTAAAAGTATATTGCAAGATGAATAAAGTAGAAATCACAACAAGATATGTATCATAGTTCTTATATGTATGTTAAGATAGGCCTATCAACAATTCATCTTCTGTAAGAATACATTATATTCTATACAACAGACACACTGGAGGGTGGGGAGAGGAAACAGAAGAAACAGGAATGAGAAAAAAGAAATGAGAAAAATGAAAACAGAAATGAGAAAAAAGAAAACAAATGAACAAAACAAGAACTGTGCTTTATGAAGACCAACGATAACGTACCAAGTACTGACAGATCAAGATTACCCTCACCCTTGGCCCTAAAGTAAAAAAAGAAATTTTTTTTTTTTTTTTGCTATGTGTTTGGAGTATTTCAAATATTTCTATAGGTTTGCTGCAGATGGAAGTTTGCCACAAGCTTAGTTGAAGTGTTGGAAGTACTTATAATTCATTTAATAATTTCCTGGTGGTGGCGGCGATTAGTTTGGTTCCAATTTTCTTCTATTACAAATAGTGCTGCAGTGAGTGGCCCTCTGTGCCCACGTGTAATATACGTAGCGCTGCTGAGAGAAGCAAGGAGATGTAATGGGCAAGAACGCTGGGTCGTGTTGGAATCCTGGCTCCACTACCGTGTGCCCTTGAGCAACTTCGTTAATTGCTCGAGGCCTCTGTTTCTTGATAATAAGAGTACCAACCTCCTGGGGTTACGGTGATAATAAATAAAATGAGTTAATGTTTGTCAAGCACTTAGAACAATGCTGGCACATACTGAGCACCCAATAGTAGAAGCTATTTTTATTTTATTTTTTAACAGTATTAGTTTTTATTAATCCTATTGTTTAAGCGTATATTTCAATAGGATAAAATTACAGATATGGAATTTCTTGCTTAGGGGGAACACATTTGAAATGTTTATACATTTTAAAAATTCTAAATGGGCTGTATCAATTTAGTCTACCCCCAAAGGTGCCAAGACGATCATTTTTCTACACTCTTGGTGCCAAAATCAGATACCTTCATTCTTTTTTTTTTTTTTTTTCACTGGTGAGTAAAGTGTTACATTTTGCCTTACATTTCCTTGGTTACAAGTTGAGTATGTGGGTCTTTTAAACTTTTATGGAATATTCATTCAAAAACTGGCATATTAACAAAATTAATCCTAACCGGTTTTAGACAAAAGAAGCTTCAGTCAGCTTTTGTATTTATTTGGCTTTGACCTATAATAGATTAAACCAATGCTAAGCTTAGCATGAAGCAGCCCTATACCCTGCCTTACAGATTCTGCCATTATTTTCTTTCTGGCCAGATGTGCTGTTGGGAGATATGAACGATCATGATTATATCAGAGTGTTGTCAATGTATTTCTTTTCCTAACATTCATAAACATCATCTTGATTAAAATCAAATCTCCAAAGCTGCTAGAAGTGAAAATAAATTGACTCAGAATTATTAGATATTGGATTGCTTAATAACATTGCTTTTGTTTTAAAAATTTTTAATATGTACGATTTTAACAGAGTAATTTTAATCCAAATGCCTAAATTCTATCCTGTAACCTTAAAGAAATTTAAAAGTCTATTATATCTTTGTTAGAATAAAATGCTAGTTCATGAGGATTTAGAAAATGTCAACCAGTATAGCCCAAGGGGCTCTTTATTAAGAGGTTTATTTTGAAAAAAATCAAAGCATGTAGTCCTAGGGTAGTTCATATGGGGAAAAAAAAAACAAAACTAAAGTGCCAAAGGAGAAGCTACTTCCTCTCAAAATTATCTTTTGATGATTTCTTCTATTGAGTTCCTAGAAAAGTTTCCCAAGAAAAACATTTTTTTATTCTGTGTGATATATATTGGGACAATTCTCCTTCGTCTATCTCAGATATATCCTTGATGCACAGAATACCTGCTGATTCTGTAGCAATTTTATCAATGTAGAAAACCTGATATGAAGAGAGAAAAGTCAGAGCATGTGTGATTTTATCAATCTATTGTAAGAAAGAACAGAATGGTAGGGGAATTGTCGGTTTTTAGAACAATATTTTGCTGCCCTATATTCTTAGCTTACTTCTTTGGGAATTTGGAAAAACCAAAAGATTTCAGATTTTGATGTTTTTCAGTATTACACAAGGTTATTAATTATTGCTCATATAATCCCTATATTAAATGTTTTTACACTCCAAAGTTTAGGTTATATTTTAGGAAGTTCCTCTATTAACTTAAAACCTCACCTAGGAAATAGGGTAGAACATATTAATAGTACAGAGACTTCACACTTAAAACCACTTTGGCCACAAAAATCCGTTCAAATGAAGTCGTAGTCTAATGCCCTCCTAATATATGTGAGGTTATGCTTTGTGAAGAATGACCACTTTAACAAAGAAACTCATTTCTTGTATCACTGGTACAGTCTTTATACAAGCTCTACAAGACTAAGATGTAAAACTGCTTCAGAGATAACCCTGTGAAGACTGGTTCTCCCCAATACATCCTTTGCACAATTTCTCACTGGCATCACCAGTGAAATAAAGCACAGAACTCTTGTGCAATGACTCTTGGTAATAATAGTCTTTCCTCTTACCTTTTGTGCATTTCTTTATTGGACCTGCTATAACAGAGCAGATGAGATCATCGAGATGCATACTTCTCTTTTTTTTCTTGATTACAATGTATATTGAGATTAAGACATTCTGATTATGAAGATCGAAGATACAGTCCAGCTACTAACTCCACATTGACTCAAGTCAGGGATCTTTCATTCATGCAGAGAATGCTTAATGAATCCCAACCATGAACGAGTTACAGTACACTGCAGAGCATTCACATGTTATCAGACTTCCCTTTCTTCAGTGTGTCCAGATAAATAAGTTATGTACTTAATTATTTGTGATGCAACGTGGAAAGGGACAGGTGCTATAGAGACAGCAAGCATACATCAGGGAAAGACAAAGAAGGAAGATAGTACTTTCTAGATGAGAGCCTCATGGAACCCTTCACAGAGATGTCATGTAGTTTAAACCATGCATGACAGGTGCATAGTATTTCAGCATGTGGATATGGGGTAAATTAACATTTGAATGAGAAAAAAATAGTGAGAAGAAAGCCTGGAGTGGGACCATGTGGAGAGCATGTAGGGAACATCTAAGAGTCTGGCCCCTCTGGGGAATAAAGTATGTGAAGGGAACTGATGGAAAGCAGGGAGGCCGCGTCAGCTGAAATTGGATGGCAAGGGCCTGGTACACCCACTGCCAAAGAGCTAGGGCTCTTCTTGGTCATTGCAAGTTTTAGTAGAGATTAAGTGATCAGAATTGTGTTTTACAGGGTGAATCTGGCTGAGGGGCTCAGGCTGGATTGCAATGAGGGGATCTTACAAATAGTAAAAAGAGAATCTTCTTACAAAGGTCAGGGGATTTGGCAACAGGGCTTCAACTGAGGTAATGAGCTTGAAAAAGAGTAGAGAGGTGGGCGGGGGGATGTGGAGAACTTGGTGACAGGACAGAGGGTACAGGAAAGAAAAAATAATAAGGTGATGCTATTAATAGAAGCAAAGGACACAGGACGGGGACAAAAGCTTTTGGAGCAGAAGCTGAATATTTCATTTTAATACATATTGAATGTTAGGTCTGGGGAAGCGGACGAGTATTAAATCCAAGGAAGAATAAACATCAAGACTGAGGGCAGGATTAATATAGGATGTTTCAGAGAGACAGGAGAAACAAGGACAGGTCCTTGAATTTAGTGACTAAGAAGTCACTGGTCAATCTCTCTTTTTGAAATTCATAAATGAGAGACAGAAAGATTATATCTCAAAATGTTAATTTTATATGCAGAGAGAGATAAAGGGACTGTTTTCTGTATTTATTTTGCTTTTCTACAATGACCATGCATTACTTGTGTAACAAAGAAAACAGCAAAAAAATGTCCACAATTTTGGTGGCATTTAGGTAGTGAGAACAGAAGCCATACGCAAAGATATTGCAAAGGCCAATCGCAAAAGCTCTACTTATTTCTTTCAGAAGAACTCTTTGAGCTCTATTTCTTCATTCACAGTAGATTGTCCTGCCAGGAGTTTTCTTCCATTCCAGGTCCTGATCTGCGATTTTATCACCTGTGGATCTACTGATCACAGCTAGTACCCACAGCGTCAATGTCTGAGCCCGTAATGCTCTCACATAAAGAAAATGATCCTCTTTCCCACAGCTTCGTTTCCTGGCCGTCATTCTACAGAGGTCACTGTAATGACTCCCTCACAGGGAATTATAATTAAAACGACGAACTTTAATTGAGCAGTTACTATGCAATATGTGTTTTAATAGTTGACTCACATACATTATCTATATGAATTCCCACAATGACTATGGCATCTCTGCTATTACTTTCCCAATTTACTTAGAAGGAAGCTGCTATTTAGGGAATGTGGGTGACTTGTCTGAGGCAACCCAGCCAGTAACTAGTGAGGAAAACATCACTCCTATCATCATATTTGGTCTATTTCTCCAGAATGGGGCTGGGCAGCCTCTCCCCAAGAAATTATATGATAAATGATTCAAAGGCACATAAACTACATAAGGTCCTCCATAAATAACTAAGATTGTTAGCAAAACAGAATTACGGAAAGTCAGGAGACCAGAATTCCAGTTTTAGGGCTTCTGGCATGTGCACAGAAAAATCATTTAGCCTCCTTGGGTCTTTGAATACTTTTACACAAAAATGGGTTCATTCTTGGCTAGCTACATCAAATGTTGTTTGTAACTACTGATTAACATAACTCAGTGAAAGTGCTCCACAAACCCTACAGTGATCTAAAAATTATTCAGATTCTGATACAAACCTCTTTGCTCTTCTCCCCTCCACCCCAGACAGAAGAACATTCCAGGCCTGTTTCTAGGGTATTACTCACTATCTAAGTTAGGGATATTCATAAGAGCCAGGGCTCTAACTCTCGTTCCCACTAAATAGGATTACACTTGTACAATGCTCCTAAACCTTGGATAAAAAGAGAGATTACGGTATTAATGGTTTTATTTTTCAGAATATTATATTTCTGGTCGAGCCCAAAGGTTGAAATGCTAAAATTCATACCCCGGAATTATAACATTTCCAGTGAATTTTCTGAGAAAAAAACAAACCCTCTAGCTAGGTTTTCATTTATTCAACATTACGGAGAACCTCCTGTGGGTCAGGTGCTCAAGTGCCTCAGAGTTCAGTGCTCAAATAGGGAAGAAAATAATATTCAGCATTGGTCTGGGAGGGGTGCATGGAACAGCGTGCACAAGGGTGGCCTGAATACAAAACAGCATGTTTAGAGAACTGAAAGTCGATCTGGAGAATCAGGGTGAGATCAGCCGATTTTCCAAAAATGACTCGAGCACTAAGGAGGAGGGACAGGTATCAACGGCCTTGTATTCTATGTTAAAATGTTTGCATTTTATCCTAATGAAGAGTTATTGACAGATTTTAAACATAAAATAATTCTTATATTTAAAAAACAAATCTCAGGTTCATATAGAGAATAGATTGTTGGATGGGTCAAGTTTTCCTTCTTTCTCCTGTGGCAGCCTTTTTTTTTTTTAAATCAACTTTATGGTGATGTAATCTACATAAAATAAAACGTACCCATTTCAAATGTACAGTTACACACATTTAGAATAATGCATATGCCTGTGTAACTCCTGCCACAATGAAGATATAGACTATTCATTACTCAAAAACTTCTATCCTGCCCTCCTACAGTTCATCTTTTTTGCTAACCAAGCTCCCACACTCACATTTAGCCCTAGGAACCACTGATATGTCTTTTGTTATGGTGATTAGTTCTGGCTTTTCTAGAATATCATAAGAATGACATTTTAGTGTTCATATTCTTTTCAATTAGGTTTCTCCTCAGCGTGACATTTTTGAGATTCATCACATTGTCATACACACACACACACACACACACACACACACACACATTCCACTTTATAGATATGTCACAATTTGTTTTTCCCAGGCCTGTGTTGGAAATTTGAGGTAGTTCCAGTTTTCGGCGATTATAAACACTGGTGCTATGAATATTCATGCACAAGTATTTGTGTTGGCACAAGATTTCTTTTTTCTTACATAAAAATCTAAGAATGGAATAGCTGGGTCATATGGTAGGCAAATATATATTTAACTATATAAATAACTGCAAAACTATTTTCCAAAGTGGTTGTCATATTTTACATTCCCATCAGCAATATGAGAGTTCCAATTGCTCACATCTTTACCAACACTGGGTATTGTCAATCTTTCTAATTTTAGACACTGTAGTGGGTGTATAGTGGTTTCTCACTATGGTTTTAATTTGCATTTACCTAATGACTAGTGAGTAACTTTATGTGTAGTTCCTTGTCATTCATATATGTTCTTTTTTTAAATTAACATATAATGCATTATTAGTTTCAGAGGTAGAGGTCTGTGATTCATCGGTCTTATATAATACCCAGTGCTCATTAAGTCATGTCCCCTCCTTAATGTCCATCACCCAATTACTCCATCCCCCCCCCTCCCCTCCAGCAACCCTCAGTTTGTTTCCTATGATTAAGAGTCTCTTATGGCTTGTCTCCCTCTCTGTTTTGTCATATATGTTCTCTGTTAAAATCTTGTCTGTTAAAAACTGTATGCCTCCTTACTGATTGGATCACTTGTCTTATTACTGGGTTGTAAAGGTTCTTTACATATTCTCAAAACAATTCATTAGTGAAATATATGTACACTTGATCCTTGAACAACATAGGGGTTAAGGTGCTGACCCTACCAGTCAAAACTCCATGTATAACTTTTGATGCCCCCCAAAATGTAACTGCTATAGCCTACTGTTGACTGAAAGCCTTATCGCTAACAGTTAAGACATATTTTGTATGTCATATATACATATAATATCCTGAATTGTTATAATAAAGTAAGCTAGAGAAAAGAAAATGTTATTAAGAAAATCATAAGGAAAATACACTTACAGTTCTGTACTGAATTTATTGAAAAATATCCACGTGTAAGTGGACCACACAGTTCAAACTCATGTTGTTCAAGGTTCAACTGTATATAGCAAATATTTTCTCTCAGTCTGTGGCTTGCCTTTTGATTTTCTTAATGATGTCTTTTAAAGAGTAGTAAGTTTTAAATTTTGACAAAATTGGACAGCCATGGTCTAAACACTAGTTAAAAGGCAGAGATTGATAAATGGATAAAAAAGTAAAATTGTATATGCTGTCTAGAAAGATACACTTTAAAGACATAGGTAAAGAGAGACTTTAAATTTAAAGAGGTAGGTAGGTAGGTGAAAGCAAATAGATGGAAAGAGATATACCATACGAACAGGAGGCATAAGAAGATGATGGAGTGGCTATTTTAATATGTGATAAAGTGGTTTTCAAGACAATTGCTATTATTAGAGATAAAGAGGGACATTTCATAATGCTAAAAAAAATGTATCAGTAAGACTTAACAATTTTAAGTGTGTATGTGTCTATTTACAGAGTTTTAAAGTACATGAACCAAAAATTTATAGAATTAAAGGAAGAAGTTTGTAACTCCAAAGTTATAGTAAGATATTGCAATAATTGTCCTTTGGCAATTGATAGAACACCTACTTATAAATCAGTACATTGGTTAAATACAATTACTTCAGAACACTAGACCCAGCCACCGAAGAATACTCATTCTCTCCAGGTTCACATGGTTCATCAAGTTAGATCCTAACACATTTCAATAAATTTAAAATTATCAAAATCATATGAAATATATTCTCTGATCATAACAATCAGGTTAGGAATTAATATAAGTAAGATAGGTAGGAAAAAACGGCCCATAAATCTGGAAATTAAACAACACACTTCTAAATAACTCATGGGTCAATTAGCACTTAACAATCTTTTGTCTCACTTTTTTTTTTTTTAAACAAAGGACAAATGATAAGACCTCCTCAACAATTTCACAGTTATTTAGTGAGGATGAAACGAGGGAACAGAGGTTAGATTACTTTGATTGTTTGGAGATCGTACACAAATACAGTATCCTCTGAAAATAAAGACTGAAGCCTTCTCTGAATAATAGCGAAACTACTTCTACTGTTATTTACTGTAGCCAGAGAGGACAATCATGTGCCAAAGAGGAAAAATCATGGCCACCTTACCAGCAAATCTTCTGGTTTCATGATATAGAACAATTTATCCCATCATTTATGGCTGTTTTCCAAATTCTGCCATTGCCACCACCACATTTTCCCTTGATTTTTTTCTATCGTGTTTGTGATAAGGGAAGAAAATATTCTTCTTGAAGAATATTGTGTAACCTTATGTCCTTAAGTGAAGGCTGGTAAATCAAGGCAATTGGTGGTGGTCTTGGTGTGTTTCTGCTGGGGCAATTCTCTCTCCTTTATCTTTTTATTATTTTCTCTTCCTTCCCTTCATTTCTCCTATGTTCTCTTTCCTCTCCCTTTCTTTCTCATTACCTGTCCCCTCCACCTCCATTCTGACTCCCTTGTCAAAACTAGCCCCATGATGGAATTTTGAACTAATGATGTTACTCCTAGTTCGTTAGGAAAAAAAATCCAGTATTTTTTACATTTACTTTAAAGAGATGTTTGGTCTTGACACTGTGGCCTAGAGTAGTTAAATGACTTTAATCTGATATAAATCCACTGCTCTGACCACTTGTTACATCTCTGAATTTTAAGTCCCGATGAAGCCCATGAAAATGGTCCTCCTGAAAGTCCTTTCCCACCTCTATGAACTGCTGGGTTGGCTGACTTGATCCTCTCTATTGCTGCCCCACTTATTTCCCCTAATTATTTGTGTTTGGCTCTAAACCTTTACAGTGTTGTCCAGGTTCAATCGATACCACAGCTTGTTTTGATTGGCAAAAGAGACCATTTAACAGAAAAAGTAAATGAAGGTCTCAAAAGCTTATCCAGGTAAATCCTAGTCATGAGACACATTTGTCTGGGGTGTAAGTAGTCTGGAAGACAGGAGGAAAGCTGTTCTCATCCTATGCATATACTTTCAGAGATGCAGGAGAGAATGCAGTGATGCAGGAGGAAATGCAGCGATGACATGGACTTGGCTCTTCCAAAGAAAACTGAGTGAGTTTAAGTTTGTAAAGGCAAAAAGGAAAATGTAACAATGGCTATACGATACATACCCCCATATAGATAGGGTAGAGACTTAATGGTCATCAAATAATGGATGTTAATACACCATAAACAGAGAAAAGCACCAGCTCTGCTAGAATTCCCAGGAAAATTACATCAAATCCATGGTCTTTCATTATTTCAGGTTGGTTTATACTTGTTGGCGGTATGAGACTTGCTACCTGATTAGCTAGTTTTATTAAGCACATACACAAATGACAAGAGGCACAAGACTAGCATAAGATGGGATTTACTCATTTTAAATACATTTTATATATACAAAAATTCTGCTATGTACCGGATTTATTATGATCTAAGATAGATAATAGCTGACACCTCATTGTGTTTCCAGTAGAGAAGACAAACATTGATTAGATATACAAATAATCAATTAAAGGTATCAAGAAGTAACAGAGCACGTTTTGGGGCATCTAGACACCATATTAAGCCTTCTTTGATCAGTAAATATTCTGTGGCTTTGGGCAGGATACCTAAAACTCTGTTTCTTCCTTGTTGAAATAATAAATAATACCATCATTCCAATCTGTTTACAAGGACAAAATATGGCTGGATTTAAAAGATCCAAATTCTTTGAGCATTTACAGATTGTATAATAATGTTAACATAAAATTAGTATCCTGATAGACAGGAATGTCAAACTTTAAAAAATTAAATGAGAAAATTTTACATTGCTCTTATAGCAAAATGTTTGGTGGAGGTAGTCAGTAATGCTATTTCCCTTCTACTGCCCATCCTCTTTCCTGAGGAGTAAAATATGCATTCAGACAGAAAATATCCATGTCAGAAAATGGGGAGAGTAGTCACAAGTAAATTAGCACCCATCTTCATGAATATTTAAAACAGCCAGTATGAAAGCACACTCCCATTTGTGCGAATTTCTGTTATTTTAAAAGTCATCTGTGGTTTTGGCTCATGGAGGATGAATCTTAAAGAATTTATTTTCCTTCACGAAATAATCAGGTTGCAAAGAAATAAACAATGAGTGACTATAAAACGTTTTGCTACTATCAGTGCTAATAAGAGAAAAATCTGATTTTCAATTCATAGCAGCCTGGTCTGATTTTTAAAGGAGTATATCTTAATGTCAGAAAATAAGCAAGCTATGACTCTCTCCATATCTCTAGGTAGATGCGTAGATATCTAGGGTTGGTATGGGGAGAGAGAGGGGGAGAGAGAGGGAGGGAGAAAGAGGGAGAATTTTCCTTCGTGTCTTTCCTATCATAATGGCCAATGGTGATGTAAGGCCAAGTTTCCAATGACTAAACAGTAAGAGAAGGAGATATTGATGCTTGAAAGAATCTTGTGTTGTTTCTCTTGGGCCCTAATATATCTCTACCGCATAAAAATGAAATATTAGATCTGAGTGTAGTATTTCCATTTGGGAGTAGAGCACCAGCTGTCTTCTTAAATTTCCATGCCACTTAATCTAGCTCTAAGCTTGGTTAGCTTTCAATTCACAAAGAAGGCAACAACAGTTACACAGGGTCACATTTTCAGCAAGGTCTCTGAGGTAATGAAGTGTACCAAGTATGCTAATAAAGAGAGCAGTGAAGTTAATTCCTTGAGGCAAGTGGAAATACATGGCTCTAAGAGCCACATTTTGGTGCAATGAAAGAAGTGACCTGTGAATAGAAGGAGTTAATGTTGAAAGGCAAGAATTTGAGAGTTTCTCAGCATTGTTGGGGGATTACCACTCAATTAGCCTTACTGATGACAACGTTGAATTTATTACCTTGTACATTCATTTCTCTCCTCATACGCATCAAAAGATGCTTAGAGTCAAAACCCCCAGATGATCATCTAGAGAGCTACTCACATTAAAATCATCTGCTGCATCAGCCCTCTCATTGCACAAAATAAACTAGCAAAAGATATGATGCTGATATGTCCATTCTAATCACTACCAAGATTTTTCATAGGCTACTGGTACATTTGTCAAAATTTCCAAGTCCTTCATGCCTATGCTAGGTCAGAGGAGAAAAAAAAAAAGATATTTAAATAAGCTTTGTATCACGCCTTTAAGAAGTTAAGTAATTTTGTCAGAACGTGATGTAAAAAGTTTTAGAGTTGAGGGCACTAATCTGAAAATAACTTCTCACCTGACTCCCTAATACGTGCTTGTCAGAGAAGATGGCTTATTAATATTAAATCACTCCATTAAGCCTATACTATGGTAGCATACACAGAAAAATACATGAGAAACAAAAAAACTGAAAGTTACCAAGAAATCATCCTATTATTCAGGTACATACCTTATACCTCTTTAAGATTAATAAGTGGTTGATAAGCATAATACAGAATAAATCATAGAATCACAGAATATTAATGCTACACACTATGCTGGTATATTTCTCCCCTATTGTCATTCTAACCACTGTGTAACAAAACAGCATAAAATGACACTCATTTATTCTCACGTTAATAGGTCACCTGGCATGGTTTTGCCTCAGTTGATGGGCTGTGGGACTGCTAATCTGCATCAGATTATGGATCAATCCAAGTCTGCTTTATGAGTCTCCTCTAGGTCTTCAGATATCTCGGAACATTCTTCTAATGACAAAGCTTGGAAGATTCCAGATACGTGAATAAAAACATGCAATGTTTCTTAAAGCTTAGGATCAGAACTCTAGCTGTTGGATCTCACAGATGGTTACTTCTCCTACATTCCATTGGCTGAAGAAAGTCACGAAGAGGAGAAGAAACATGTTCCTCCCAAAGAAGTAGGTGGGGGAGTCATTACTGTTGAACAATCAGTGATTCTACTCAAGTTGTTAACAGTAATCTAACCTTATTCCACACAGAGGAACATTGGAGTCACTGGAAGCATCTGCTCTTGTATGTGTGTATATGTGTGACATGTTTCAGGGAACGCTACAGGTTAATTTCAAAACTAGGATAATAGCAATGTGCTCCATATTTTAAAACAGGAAACTCCACTATATTTTAATATAGTCCTCTATATTATATACTATACCCTCTTGGAAACTGACATATTTTCCCCAAGTGATAAAATGAACTATTGCTTCTCAAAAGCTCATTGTAGACAGCAGGAAGGGTATGTTTTGATTTGTGTGTGTGTGTGTGTGTGTGTGTGTGTGTGTGTGTGTTTTAAAAAATAATAGCTCCTTTTTCCATACCCAATAGATACACACACAAATAAACATTCACATATGTCCACACATAATGTAGAGGGAGGGAGGAATGAAGGGAGAGAGAGAAAATACTAATGTAGAAATGCAATTATTTATCCAATTTAAAGCTAAGCCAGCCCTAACTGAATTTGGAGCTGCAGTATTTTTGCCTTTTGTTTTTGTTTTTGTTTTTCCCTAGGAGTCTAGGAATCTCCAGGACAAAATAGGAGCTGCTAGGCAATCTCCTTCCCAAGTCTGTCATTTTGTTAACAGGAATGGGAAGTGTGGACTGATAATCAGGGCAACAAACCCAGCAGAGCCAAGAATTTCTATTCCTTCTCTTTCAGTAGGGATGGAACACAAAAATTATTGTTTTTTAAAATTTACAAGACTTTTTTTTTTTAATATCTCGGGAAAGCAGGATGTGCTGACAAGACAGGTCAATCAGAAGCTATTGGAAAGAAGAACATTTTCTTTCTTGACATCAACCCTATGAATATATAAAAAAGGAATTGCTATAACAGAAAAAAATACTATTACAGCTGTGACTAGTGATATGTACTGAACAGCCTGCAAATCTCACCCAGAATCACTCCGGAATTCACTCACCACACATTTACTGAGCTGCAGATGGTCTTCTTGCTTATCTGATGGCAGATATCTCCAAACTGTTGGAATTACCCAACAACTTAACTTTTTGAACAAGTTTTCAAAGACTTCTTACAGATTTCTTCTTTACTGTAATGAATGTAGAAGGAGTAGATAACTTACACAGCACTTTGGTGGGCGCATGGTGTGTTGGTTTGTTAATGGAGACACAGAGTATGGAATTAATGCTATAATGGAAAAGATGAAATTCATACTGCTTGACAATAATGATTTTACTCTTTTTTAGGGTTTTGTATTGTACCTGTATCCACTTTATGCTTTGGGTTTTAATGGGTTAATGACGGACTACCATACAGTTTACCTCCCAGGTGTTTTCCTTACTTTGAGTTTCCATGAAATTAATGGGAGAATGACATATTCCAGTACAAATGCTACATCATCTCCCTAGACATAACTATAAACTTTCCTCTATAGGAATTCAAATTAATATTTTCAGCACATGGAGTGATTCTGTGGTTTAAATATCTTTAAGACAAAATTGGCCTTTCTGTGGTTAAATGAATAAAAAAAGTCTCTTATTTTTTTTCTTCTACCACTAGTGTGCCTTCATCTCCTTGCATAAATAGAAAAGTTAATCCTAGAGAACAAATGAGTAAACCTCATTTTTTTAAAATGACCATAAATGGATGCAAAAAGGACAGGATAGAAAGACTAGTGTTTTTCTTTTTAATGAATTTGATGTTATTTATGAGGCTGTTTTTCATGAAACATGCTTTCCAAAGCAAGCAATCCAAACACCCACCACTGCTTCTAGACTGTACAGAAGAAAAGACAAGTCAGATTGACCTGTATTAAAATTCTATCTCTGCAAATTACAAACGATATGACCTTGAATGAGTTACTTAATTTCTGAGTTTTAATTTACTCTTCTGGAAAAATAGAAATGATACCTGTTTAACAGAGTTGTGGTAAGAATAAGAGTGATATATGCAAGGTGCTTGGCCCTTGGTGAGTATTCAGTAAATGATAATGTTTACTATATCATTATATTTAGAAAATAGTAATGCATGGCAAGCAAGAGTTCAGCCTTTGGAGTCAAGGTGGATCTGGGTTCAAATCCAGACTACTCCACTAGCTATGTGAAGAATCACTGATGAGTTTACCCTTAGCATAAGACTCAATTTCCTAGTTTTTATGGGCTCATAGTATTTTGGGGGGAAATTCTTGGCACCTGACCCTTTGCTTAGTAGACAGTTGTCACTCAGGAAGTGATAGCCCATATTAGTGGTAGAATCTGTAGTAGCAATACTCCTAGTGAACCAGTGAAAATCTTCATTTGATAAAATTCTTATAATTTAGTATTTCATGGGTAATATTTTAGTCTGTTCCAGATTAAAATATAGCAAGATCTTCCTAAGAAGCCCTACTGAAACCACATTTCTCTTCTGACACCTTACTGATCCCAAACATATATATGCCTCCAAGAGTAAACTCATAATCATCATTGTGACTTTCTCTAAGGACTCCTTCTATCCCAGTCCTAAGGGATGATTTCTCACAAGTGGGGAGGACTCACATGCAGTAGAGGCCCCAGAGTGACAGAGAGGAAGAGATCCACTCTCATCCTTTGCCTCTTTGATTTTTACCTCCATGTTTCCTTGACTTCCTAGGTAATAGGGTTGAGTGAAATATCTCCCTGGAGAAAACTTGGACATTTTAAATTTGAAAGATAAAGTTGAGATTACAGGGGTGCTCCTGACTCATAGGCAGTTGGCTGCCTCAGTTACCTGCTTAACTCCTGACAACCTGAACCACCTCTTCCAGAATATGAAAAGCTCCTTCAACATCCTGCAAGTTTGGTGGGGTGGGCAGCTTGCTGGAAAGATTAATGTCACTGGCCACTAATCTTATAGTCTTCTGCTTATTCAGGAAAGTTATCATTACGTTCCAGCAAGGCAGACATAAGGTAAATCTTATTTCTATTTAGGTGTAATGGGTGAAAAGAAGGAACAGCAGGAATCATTTAAAAATCATTTTAAAACACAATTCTTAGTGTTTTGTAAATGTTTTTTTTTTTAAGATTTTATTTATTTATTTGACAGAGAGAGACAGCCAGCGAGAGGGAACACAGGCCGGGGGAATGGGAGAGGAAGAGGCAGGCTCCCAGGGGAGGAGCCTGACGTGGGACCCGATTCCAGGACTCCAGGATCACGCCCTGAGCTGAAGGCAGATGCTTAACGACTGAGCCACCCAGGCGCCCCCAATTAAACAACTGGTTTGACTGACTTCCCCTCTGCCAGCCCAAGTTAACTATATTGATTTCAGATAGTCTTATTCCTAAACTTCAGTTAAAGGACATTTGTAGGTCTGGCTTCATAAGAGTCACCTTGGGAGCTTTGCAATAAATAATAGATTCCTGGGCATCATTCCTGATACTTCAGATTCAGAAGCTCCTGGCCCAGGAATCTATATTTCAACAAAGATCTCAGCTATCAGTAGCAGTCTTAAATTTGTCATACATAACACCAAACTGGTCATTCAGATGACAAATAGAGATATTGTAGTTTCCTTAGGATCTCTTCCTCTTGCCTTCAGGATTGCCTTCATGATTTATCGGCCAGATTATTTGATCAATCCTTATAAATAAGCATATGTAACCATGGTGTCATTTTAGAGCCCTGGCTTCTAAGCTCATGGGGCGGGTGGGGGATATGGGGAGAATACACAGGGGGTTATTCTCTCTCTCTCTCTCCTTATTCATCTGTTATGACCATTGATACTTTTCTATGTATTTTCCCCAATATGGTAAATAAGTAAGTGAATGGATGAACAATGACAGTGCATTCTAAGTAGGAGCAGAGATCCTGAGAAGAGGCAGATTTGAGTGTTCTGTGGGCTGTTTCAAGCCTGGAAACTGTCTTCAGATGAGATTTCTATAGCATTGACTAAGCTATCAAGCTTCAAGTCTGAAGATGCCCTTGTCATAACCACTGGATATGACTGACCAAGGGAGTTGCATCTCTAATTCCTATTGATGTCAGTCATTTCACTGGGTCCATAGCTAATGGTCTAAACCCCTAAATCCAGCCAGCTTTTTGGCCAGTACTTGTTATTAATCAGAAAGTGAGGGTGAGAGATGTGGGAACATTTTTTTCTAACCCTAGGAGAACAGGGCTATGGGTACCTAAAAAAACAGGCATGGCTTAATTTCTAAGATATTTAGAAAAATCATTTTTATGTAAGAATGTCAGCAATCTGGCAAAAGACTTTTAAAAGGAAGTCTAGTCTGTTAAAATATCCCAATATGGGACAAATGTGGTATTTTTCCAATATAGTTAGTTGGAAAGGAAAGAGCTACAAACATTTAAAAGGATCTGATGCAGCCCTGAGCTATCAGAGCAGGATTCTTTTGGAAATTTTTGCAGCTAGGATTCTTGAGTAGCGGAAACATTCACATAGCAACTAGTGAGCTGCAGAAGGATATGAGATGGCCTAGAGGTATAATGATTACTGAGGTGGGGGAAAAAGAGCTTCTATGATTTCCCTGCTACACATACTCACAAAGCAGAAATGCCTTCATAGAAAACATATTAAGGATCTAAATACCAATCTAGCTTTGACATGTTCCATCATGCTTGTTACAGGGCTCACAACATGAATTCATCTTTATCCTCTGTATGTTTGTTGATGACAAATCCATTTGGGATGATCTGTATTAATAGATGGGTAGTATATGGGACCCACTGGATATCTTTCCAGTCCTCCCTCTTTGGAACTTGACGCCCTGCCCATGGAGGTGAACCCCTCTCATCTTTATTCATGCTGTATATCCCCTACCTTCAGACCATAACTGATTAGGTCGGAATCAGGCACCTGACCCAAGTTGGATTGATCTCATTCTCTCTCTTCAGACTTTGATATTAAACTAGCTCAGAATTTACACATGGTAAAGTTTATACAAGCCACCTG
The DNA here is from genome assembly GCF_017311325.1 of Ursus maritimus. Taxonomy (NCBI): domain Eukaryota; kingdom Metazoa; phylum Chordata; class Mammalia; order Carnivora; family Ursidae; genus Ursus; species Ursus maritimus. The sequence goes on along the minus strand of NW_024425563.1, from coordinate 26,498,196 downwards.
AATAATGACGTTGGAGGCTGAAGGTGTTGGATTGCTGCATTTTCTTAAATGGCAAAGGAATTGAAAATTAAAAATAATGAAATAAAAGAGTTCAGGAACAATTAAATATGATTTTGTGACAAACCCTCATCTCTTCCCACCCACTGATACCATGAGGAGAACAATGAAACACTGATGTCTGTTTCATTAATAATAAGAGCAATAACTTTTTGTCATAAAATACAGCAAAATGGTTTATTGTTAAGTATATTCTTAATACACCATAATGAGAAAAAAGAATGGTTCTGCCTCTTATGGCTGGAACTGTGAGTCACTACATCATCGGCCAGCTGATACCTCACTGGTGCTCCCAGAGATGTTTGTGCAGAGGACAAATCTAATGGCCTACTGTGCATTACCAAGTGTCCTACTCCAAACTCCTCTCCAGAGTCTAGCAATGAATAACGTGTTTCAAGAGGTTCTTTACCTTCTCTGGCTTCACCTAACTTCAACTCTCTCTTTTCTATATTTAGTTTTGATGCCAAATCAATCAATCAATCAATCAATCAATCAATCAAACAAACCTTGGAAAATAAATTCAATGAAAAGAGCGAAAGAACAGAATTTCTCTCCAAATAACATGTATTCCATGATCTTCTGCTGAGTTCTCCTTGGTATTATATCAAACTTTAATGTGTACACAAATCAACTGAGAATCTTGTTAAAATTCAAACTCTGATTTCATATGTCCTGAGCGAGTCTGAGATTTATCTGCAGTTCCAGAAAGCACCCAGGTGGTGCCGATAGCCCTCATTTTAGGTATCAAGTTTTTAAGGTCCAGTGAGAAGACATTGGCAGATAACTCCCCCCAAGTTAGGAAAATGCTCCAGGTTATACTAACCAAATGAGAAAAAAAAGAGTGATGGGGTTTCTTAAAAGGAAGAATCCCAAGCGCTATTAAAAGAGAACTGATGACACAGATGTAAGAGTAGTCAACTTTTTCTCAGTCCTGTGGCTGCTTGGCATTCTGGGTTTTGACAAATATCTCAAGTTCTAGAGTGAAGAAAAGGGAAAAAGGAGGTTTGATTTCCTTATGGCCATTCCCACATAGATTTTTCTCAATAGTGATAGTTAAACAGTTAAATTTATTTCTGTGTATATTACCAAATTTAATCCTGAAGCAACCTAATAAAATAGGTACTATTATTTTCACCTTTATAGATGAGGAACTTGAGTCAGATGAGTATTTGCCCAAAGTCGCAAAATTAGTAAGTGGGAGAGCCAGGATTTAAACAAGGGTTTTTAGATACTTATTCTCAACCTCTGTGATAGCCTATTAGATTTTAAATCAGTGTAAGAATTTTAAACAAATAAAGCTATTGTTCAAGTCTTACTGAAAATTGTCTTTCATTTTTAAAAACTTAGATGTTTGATTTAGAATTTGCTGTCTTAATCAGGAGGAAAATTTGATTAACACCTTTTGTCCTTCTGGCATTATATTTTGTATCCTCTGTTCTCCATGCAAAGGCCAGATTGAGAATTGAGTAGCAGAAGGAGATGAAACCAGAATAAAATAAATAGAAACCATTTCACTGGTAACTGTGTTCTTGTATCCCCTTTTAGAAGAAGAGATTTTCGAAGGGTTATTTTATCACCATCTGTGAGAAATTCAGTTTCAATTACAGAAAAAAATTTGAAAATAATTTATGGAGCAAATTTTGCTCTAAATTGTGAAAAAGTTTTTTTTTTTTTGTCGTTGGTTTCTTTTTTTTTTTTAACAGAAGGATGTGAAATCTGGTAGAACAAATCATCTCTTTCCTATGAAGTAAACATGATGTCACTGAAGAAAGCTGCGGCTCCCAATGGACTCTGGGAGAGAAGAAAAATATACTCCCATGTAAGTCTCAGCCCCAGAGATTTTTACCTCTTAAAATTTACTTGCACAGTTACAAAATTCTATAGCAGTTGAATGCCATTCGTCTTAGCCAGACAGCTGTCTCACATTTTCTTCTCTATGGAGCCAATATTTATTTCTACCAGAAGACTCTAGATCACAAGTCATTTGACACTTCTAGTTTATCTTCGTTAGCTGAAAAGGTTAATTTAATGCTTTCTGCACTGCATGTTACAAGTAGTTTTGAGAGCAGCAGCTTCATTTAAGGAAAAAGTTTCAGACATGACATTCTATTCAGTTGAATTCCTAGGCCATCACAAGGTTTGACCTCATAAGCAAACATTAACCTTCTGCCTCATGTTGAAAGGCATTGCCTCATCACTTTATTGATGTGGCCATCACATCCATGGCCTACATCCCCTCCTGCTGGGCATTTTGGAGGCTGAGGGCTTACACCTGAGCCTTCTTTGGAACTTCTACTACACAAGTGAGCTGCCTCATTCAGGGTTTCACCCTCATCCATGGAATAGGAAACATGAGAAGATGGAAGCCCAGCTCCCTTGCCTCTCTTTGGGCACCCAGAATGCCCATTCCACATCCAAAGTGCCCCCACGGGACCAGCGGAGACTACAGCTGCAAATATATCACAGTTCAACATCTCTCTGCCCATTCCAGCTTCTCTGTTTCCTCACAAGTGTGATTCCCAAGACACTCACCAACAAAGCTCCTGTGTGGAGATTTCAGAGACTCAGTCTTGGATCCCAACCTGCACCATCACTGGGACATTTAGCCCCATTACAAAGACATCATTCCCTCATTCATAAGTCCCTTCATTCATTCATTCATCAAATATTTTTAAGTTTCTACTATGCTGGGCATAGTATTAATTGCTGGGGATATGTGGTAAATAAGACAGATGTGATACCTGACTGTATGGGGATACTGATGGGGTTTATAAGAAAAGAAGCAGGGAGTTATAATAAATTGAAATATGTGCTCCAATAGGAGAAATCCAAGGAGGGAGGGTTGAAATGGTTTTGAGAGATTAAAGTGTTATGTCACCCCACAAGCAGTGTACAAGAGTTCCAGCCCTTTCAAATCCTCACCAACATTACATATGATCAGTCTTTTTAACTTTAGCTTTTCTGACAGGTGTGTAGTGGTATCTTAAGTGGTTTCAATTTGCATTTCCTTAAATATTTCATGTGTTTTTAAGATTTTATAAGAAATGCTTTGGTATAGTTTTCTTAATGTGTCATATGCTTGGCATTTATTAAAGTTTTGAATCTGTAGGTTTATAGTTTTGATCAAGTTTGGAAAATTTTTCAGTATTGTTTCTTCAGATGTGTTTCTGTCTCATTCTCTCTCTCCTCTCACTCAGAGTTCAATTGCGTGTATACTTGGTGACTTGAAGTTGTCTCAAAGCTCCGTGGTGTTCTGTTCAGTCTTTTTGATTGTCCTTTTCTGTCCTGTTTCATTTTCAATAGTTTCTATTGCTGTGTCTTCAGGTTCATTACTTTTCTCCTGCAACATGTGTTTTGCCATGAATCCCATCCAGTCTATTTTTCATCTCTGATATTGTAGTTTTCATCTCTAGAAAGAAATTCTATTTGGGCCTTTTAAAAATATGTTTCATGTCTCTACTTAACATATTCAACCTTCCCTCTAGCTTCTTCAATATATAGAAGGCAGTTATAATTACCTTTCTAATGTCCTTTGTTAATTTTATTGTTGGTGTCAGTCAGGTTCCATTTTAGTTGATTGATTTTTCTCCTCATTACGGGTCACATTTTCCTGCTTCTTTGCATGCTTGGTAACTCTAAATTGTATGCCGGAAGTTGTGAATTTGATCTTGTTGGATGCTGGATATTTTTATATACCTATAAATATTCTTGAGCTTTGTTCTAGGACGTGGTTAAATTATAGTTTTGGTCTTCCTTGTATCATTTGTTAGGCCAACTCAGAGCAGTGTTTGGTCTAGGTCTAATTATTCACTGCTACTGAGGAAGAACTTTGTGATTATTCTACACAATGCTCCAAGAATTATGAGTTTTTCCAGTCTGGCTGGTAGAAAAAGGCACTATTCCTGGCCCTATATGAGCTTCACTTTCTTTACTTGGCCTCAGGTAGATTCTCTACATGCACATGCTGGTCACTACTCAGATGAAAACTTGAGAGCGATATCTCTGAAGCTCTCCCTCTGTGCTCTCTATTCTCTGGTACTCTGTTCTCTGGTACTCTATGTACTCTAACCACTGTGGTTTCCCTCAACTTTGTCTCCGAAGCACAGGAAGTCGGCTGAGCTATACTTAGGTCCTCCCTTCCCAGCTAAGACCTAGAAACACTTTCAAGGCAGTAAGCTTGTAATTGCAATTATAGGCTCACCTCATTTGTTTCCCATCTCCTAGGCTCATGCCTCCTTTTGCCTAGTGTCCCATGTCTTGAAAAGCATTGTTTCATTTTTTTTTATATATTATTATTTTAGGAAGGAGGGTAAATTTGTTCCCTATTCCTCCTGCTTGTCTAGGAATATTGCAAGATTTTAAACAGAGAATGACTTGTATTTTAAGAAACATGCAGTCTACAGTGTGGAGAATGTTGAACTAAAGCAAACCTGGAGACAGGCAGAGAGTCAAATGAAGAAGATTTAGCATAGGTTAGGTGAGCTATCCTAGTACGTAGTAGATTGTATCATCCTGCTTTGCCAATTATTGTCGAAGAGGAATCATGATAGTCACCATTGTGTAGAGAGGAGAGAGAATGATATGTGTGTTTATGCGTGTGTGTATAAGGATTGATAGGTAGTATATAAAATACAAAGAAAGGAGTCAACTTTCCAGTCCACCTCCAGTGCAACATGGTGTGGCACATCTCATGGATGAACTTTATGTTGCAAAAATATATCAAAGTATTATTCTGCATGTTAGTATATTTTCTCCCTTCTCAACTTGTTCACCATTTCTCAGTAACCTTTCCCCATCACAAGCAATTGAAAAAAAGAACACTCCAAGAATATTTCAAATATATACAGAGAATGAATTTTTCATTCTCCAAAGATTAGATGAGGATAAGAAAAGTGGTGCATAGAAGGTATGTACAGAGGGAGGGGGGTGTTGCTGTATGTGGCTCAAACTGAGGAGGAAGCAGAGAAACAACTATATTCCTGGAAGGGGGCTCATGAATCAGAATCTTCTCCTGCAAGAACCAGGGAGGAAGTGTTATGGACTTTAGCTGTCTCAGAGCACTGAATTCCACTGAACCAACGCCTGTGAACAATAATGCCAACCAACTGCCACATTTGACATCCCAGAACAAAGAGTAGGAAAATGTGGGCAACTTATGTGGAAATGGAGTTGTAAAGAAAACACTTTGTCCCATATCAGAGTTGGAGGAATAAAGGAGAACCAGCTGGGCCTTCCTCCATAAGCCACACTACCTCTGTGTGTTACTTGTGTTACTACTTCTTTCTCCTCTCTTGGTAATAACCTCTTTCCTCTCTTCAAGACACTTCATAACGTTTCTGACTTTTCCCGTTGCCTTTACTACCAAAAATTGCTCACAGGATGAGAAATAAATGACTGATAATGCAGTTATACTAACTAGACTACCACAGCAATACAGAAGAAGAAGAATTAATAAGAAATAAAGATCATCATTATTGAACTAGGAAAACCTAACAACCAGGTAATTTTACCCTGAAATGAATGTAACATTGTGTGCCAACTATACTTTAATAAAATAATAATAATAATTGATTTAAAAAAGCCCAAGTAGTTTTCTTTCTGTAGTTAACATATTTACTTGTGATGTCCCCTGGAAACCGATTCTGAGTCTATATTCCTTTATCTACCGCATCTTTCCACTGTAGTAAAAGGTCCCACACATGAAAGTTCTTAGTAAATGTTGACTGACAGACACTTATGGAGTGACTAAAACGAGGTGATTAAAATCTCTAAGCTCCACGTTACCTCTATAAAATTATTCGTTTAACTACTTCAATCTACTGTGCTTTCAGAAACCAAATATATGCACAGTACTTGAAAGTATGAAACCTTGGTCCCAGGATCTGAAAAACAAACCCAAACCAAAAAACCTACTACGTGTTCTATAACATGTGCCTCCACCCCAGTTCCCTGCCCTGGAAGGCAGAGCTTTTAATATTATTAAAGCTAACCTGGTTAAAATTGGGGGAAGCTACTAAAAACTCCAGCATCAGACTGGTGGGAGTTTGTGCAATTGGCAGATTCTTTACCCAAGAAGAATATACATATGCATCATGTTAGGTATAAGTATAAAACCAAAGGTAAACAAGGTATTTTGCCCATTTATCATCCAAGCCATTTGTAGCATCTCTGAAAAAGTCTCTTAGGCCTGGCAATGCCCACTGTGGCCCAGCACCCTCATAGTCCTTGTCGAGTCAAAACTCACCATATGCCCTTCACTGGGTCTGACCAGTGACACATCCACTCTACTGAGCCTATGAACAGTAGTGCCAAAGAACAGCCCTTCTCATGGCCTTAGGTTAAATTATGCAGGTGGGATGCCCAGTAGATTGGTATCTAAAGTTAACTTTTGAATCCTTCTCACAAACAATAGAGGATAACAATATTACTCTATTTTAGGCATTGCATTAAGCATTTCACAAACATCACTTTATTTCCACAAAAAACTCTCTGAGGTAGTTCAGAGAAACTGAAGCTTAAAGTTTAGTGATATGTATGGCATCACAGACCTAGTGAGAGCAGAGTAGGTCTGGAGATTGAGCCTTTGACCTGTATGACTCTTTACAGCTAGCAGGAATTTCTATTGGGAAATCACCTTTGGTTGTGATACATTCCAGCCCCTTTCCATGCAAATCACCTCACCTCCAGGTCAAGCTTAAATGTAATCAAATAGTAACTCTCCTCACTAAATATTAGATGTTCTTTTTTTTTTTAAGTTGATGCTCGTTTTTCTACTAAATCAAAATTTCAAGAAAAAATTATAGGGTCAAGAATAGGAAGAGATCAGATGTCAAATTAATAACTTCTCTAACAAACAATTAGAAAACTTAAAGAGGTCTAATCAATTTAGATTAAGAAAAGATTGTTGGGTACCTACTCTTTGTCAGCCACCCTGCTTGGACATGAGTTGCAAAAATGCCTTTGCCTTTGAACATTAAATATCTTGCCTAGGAGTTCTTTTACATCATAAAATACGGGACTAGGTATCATAATTTTTCTACTTATTTTTTTATAGCTTAATAACTGATAATCTCAGCCAACTTAATCGAGTTAAACCATTTTCAACAATTTCTTTACAGAGAGATTGTGAAAATGAGCAGTTTTCAACAATATCAGAGAGAGTGTCAGCGGGGAAGCATCCATTACATTAATAGAATTTATATAATTCAACTTTACTGCCATTAAAAGGTTAAATCTGAAAGGTTTTACTAAATGTTATTTCCTTTCAAAGTTGGTTCTGTCAAAAATAATGAGTTATAGAACTCAAAAATGATCATTTTCTCCTCCTTTAATCTGTATTAATTAGTCTCTTTAGACCTTTGTCCCACTTATTATATATATATACCTATATATATATACATATATATATATATATATGCCTTTATATATATATATATGCCTTTAATTACCTTATTTGGTAGGTAGTCTCTACAGTTAAAAGGAATATATATAATTTCCCAAGTCAGAACAATTGTAGGTGAGGTTTTGTTATTGTTGATTTATTGATTTAGAGAGATAGATAAATAGATACATAGATTTTAACTGTAGAGACTGCCTACCAAGTGAGGTAAAGGCATAGACTCCTTTTTAAGAAGGGATGTTTTCCACTTAAATAAATGTCTTCCGACTTTAAATAAAAAAGTGTTTCCTTTGAATAACAGAAGGCAACCTCACAGAAGCTTTACTGCAGCCTCTCAGTGACAGAGGATCTTCAATGGTGTTTTGTCAAGCAAACTGGGACATAATGAGAGTAATAGAATAAAAGCTTAAGGGGTGCCTGGGTGGCTCAGTCCTTAAGCGTCTGCCTTAGGCTGAGGGTGTGATCCCTGCATTCTGTGATCCAGCCCCACATCAGGCTCCTCTGCTGGGAGCCTGCTTCTTCCTTTCCCACTCCCCCTGCTTGTGTTCTCTCTCTCACTGGCTGTCTCTCTCTGTCAAATAAATAAATAAAATCTTAAAAAAAAAAAAAAGTAAAAAAGCTTAAGTTTGAACATAGCCCAACCTGCCAGTTCTCTGTTAGGGAGGCATCTGTGAGCAACCTTTTGTCAGTGTATAGACATACACTGCATCAGTCAGATTGACTCCTGCTGTTTGAATTCGGAGGTGGCTTCTTTGGTTAATTCAGATTCATCATGGGTATCACCATTCTTTTTTGAAACTATTTGTATAAATGGGCCAGGATAATGAGTAAAGGAGAAAACAAACAAACAACCTTCTGTTATAGTTTGATTCTCATTCCCAAACACACAGTCATGGCCTTATTCTTACAAAAGACAGGCAGATCTTGGATGCATCCCACTTAGGAAAATGACCACCTGACACTAGTTGGAGAAGTGACAAATCTCGAAAGTTTTACAAATAACGAATCAAGACTTTTTTTTTTAAAGCCTAGATTTTTATTCCTATTGGAGGCACACTGAAAAACAGTACCATGGTGTGCAGAGTTATTAACCCAGTGCATCTAACTGCCAGAAAGTTGAAATCTCACCTCACCGTTTGCAGCCAGCAGGACTTCTCCTGGCAACCCGCAGCTGTTTTAAGTGCAGGCAGAATGGAGTTGCACAGCCAGCCTCTCCACATGTGGTGAGCAAAGGGCTGTGCGGAGGCAGAGTGCAGAATGTAAGTGCTTCAGGAAATGAGCTCTAGCTCTAGCTCACCTTTGTGGAATCAACGTCTAATTTATGCATAGAATCAAACACCTACCAGTGAATTAGATGCAAACAGAACAAAAACACTGGAGATTAATGAGCAATGTCAATAATGAAGAACTCTGAAGTATTATGAGGGACAGTTCATAAGTCTGTTATTTTTGGAGGGGGATACATTTATAAGACGCATGGTAATTAAAGAGGAGAGTTAATTAAAGAGTAGGCACGTATCATGTTCCTCAGTTTTGCTCTGCAAAACTCAATCCCAAAATACAACTAGCATGTCTTTCTTTCTCATATGTCTACAGGTGGACTGGGTTATCTCTGCTTCTGTCTAGAGTTTGGAGGTGGGCACCTTCTTATCTGAGGCGTCTTCTCTTGGTAGAATATGGAAGCACCTAGATGAGTAGTTACAAATGAGAGATGCCACTTGAAGCCTTGGCTTGGGACTGGCATATAATCACTTTTCTTGTTTAATTAAAATTTTTATTATTATTGAAATATAGTTAGCATCCAGTATTATATTAGCTTCAGGTTTACTACATAGTGATTCAACAATTCTATACATTACTCAATGCTTAACACGATAAATGTCACCAACCATCACCATACAACATTATAATATTATTGACTAGATTCCCTATGCTGTACTTTTCACCTCTGTGATTTACCTATTTTATAACTGAAAGCCTGTACTCCTTAATCCCCTTATTCCCCTTGTAATGCCCTTGTTGCTCATTCCCTCACCTCCCTTCTGGCTACCACCAGTTTATTCTCTGTAGTTATGAGTCTTTGTTTTTTGTTTGTTTGTTCATTTGTTTTGTTTTTTAGATTCCACATATAAGTGAAATCATATGGTATTTGTCTTTCTCTGCCTGACTTATTTCATTTAGTATAATACCCTCTAGGTCCATCCATGTTCTTGAAAGATCTCTTTTTCTTTGGCTGAGTAATACTCCATTGTACATATACCACATCTTTTACATCCATTCATCTATCAAGGGACATTTAGGTTGCTTCCATAGCTTGGCTATGATAAATAATGCTGCAATAAACTTAGGAGTGCATATATCTTTTGAAAATTTTTTTTCATTTTCTTTGAGTAGATATCCAGTAGTAAAATTACTGGATCATATGGTATTTCTATTTGTAAGTTTTTGAGGACTCTCCATACTACTTTCCATAGTGGTCACACCAATTTACATTCCCACCAACAGTGCATGGGGGAGGGTCTTCTCATGCAAGTTAAAGAAAAGCAAAAATAAAGTATTAGGACTACACCCAACTGAAAAGCTTTTGTACAGTGAAGGGAACCATCAGCAAAATGAAAAGGGGACCCACTGAATGGCAGAAGATATTTGCAAATATCCAAACTATATAAAGAACTCATACAAATCAACACCAAAGAAACAAAAAATCTGATTTAAAAAAATGCGCAGAGGACCTGAACAGACATTATTTCAAAGAAGACATACAAATGGCCCACACATGAAAAGATGTTCAACATTACTAATCATCAGGGAAATACAAATCAAAACCACAATGAGATATCACATCACAACAGTCAGAGTAGGTAGCATCAAAACCACAATCATGTCTTTTCCACATTCCTCTGGCCAAGCCCAGGTCCAATTCCATAGAAATGTTTGCTTCTTCATGGAGATGGGGGAAAGAGCATAACCATTTTCTGAACAAAGGGCTAATCCAACATGTCTTTTCAACCTCCCTCATAATTTAGAAAATGTCAGTAATTAAGAATGACAAAAATTAAAATTACTGGTTAAACTGTCATCCAGAGATCACCAGTATTAATCTTTGGTGTACATTCTTCCTGTTTTTTTCTTTCTGGACACAAAGTGAAGTGAGTGGTGGGAAGGCATTAGTAAAGAAGTCCTGGGGAGGGATGAAGGGGAGAGCCTCGGGCAGTTCTTACAGTGTAGTGGGGTATTAATTAGGATGGCCTGTGTTTCTGGGCCTATCTCATTCTCAGTGTGTAAAGAACGGTGGCTGTATTAGTTAGCCTTTCTGAGCCCCAGTTTTAAACTATAAAATGGGACTAACAACTGTGTCTACCTCATGTGTTGGTGTGAAGATTAAATGAGTTATTAAATGTAGAGAGAACTTGCAACATGACAAATGCTTAGGAAAATTTAGCCACAATGAATAAATATAATGTAGCAGGGTTTTATCTTTCAATACTGGTCTATTTATTTTCTAATCATTATCCATACTTTGTTCTCTCACTGGCAACCCAAGGGTTGCCTAAAGCATAAATAAACGATTCAAACAGAATACTGGCAATAATGCAAGAGAGAAAGATTTGGATGCTTGCTTACAGAGGGGCGAGAGCCTCCCAGAGACTCTCAAAGCCTGAATCAATGGTCATGTAGTACTTACTAAAATAATTTTTGGAAATCTGTGTGTCCTCTTGCACATTTTTAACTTGACATCTAACATTTCTCATAAAAAGTGATTAAATTGATATAATTGCTGGCATTTGATAAAAATAAGGTTATAGTACTCTTTTAAATATCCCGTGAAATTTAAGTAACCAAAATAATTCTAAACAATATACCAATAATGTCTTCCTGGACAATCAGAAATTTTGCATCTTTGCTTTATTCTCCCTTAAATTCATATTTCAATTCTATTTTAAGCATAAAATTTTATCCTAATATAACCTATTTTTCACTCTTGAAAGACTTTTATTGATAATCCCACCGTTATTCTTTGTAAAGAAAAAAATGTATATTTTTACATATAAAATTTCTTTGAAGGGTTATAGACATTCAAAAATTTTTTCAGGCTGAAGTCATTAGTATTATTACTGTGCATTATAAATATGGTATTAAATTGTTGCATAATTATTGAACATTAAAAGTAAAATTTTAATTTTACTTTAAAGTTTCTTACTGAGATTTTAATTTAAATTTAATTTAAATTTAAAAAATTTAAATTTACTTTAAAGTTTCTTATTGAGATTAGTGATTTTTTTTCAATTAGCTTTTGTCTCTGTGAATGCATAAGAAATTGTTAGAGTTGACAGAGTTCTGCATAAATTATATTCTGATTTGGTTTGTTTTATAGATGTGAACAGAATAAATTATTTTCACAGAAATCAGTAGAGGGGAATGGAAGGAAGTTTTATTTCTTTTTCATAGATGCATCATGTAATTCCTTAAATGCCAAAAGTCCCAGTGATCTATTATCAAAAATTATTTTTAATTATAGACTGACACATCTTTGAAGGCCAAAATTACAACGATATATCACCAAAAATCATTTTTAGCCATTTTTAATTAAGTCTCATTTCAAATTGGCAAAAGCAAAGAACTGGAAACCACTTGACTTGGATTTGATTTGAAATGTGATTTGTTGCCCATCATTTTAGTCCATACTTTCTAAATATCCAGGATGTAACCAAAAAAAGCTTACAAATACATAGTAATTGACTCTAAATTATACCTGTTACTTTTTTATTCAGAGGAATCATTTAATCCAACACACACAAAAGGGATAGAGAAAAATCAAAATGGTATACTCTCTCTAATACAATACTTTTGTATTCTTTATATCTTATTATATGCTTTAAATATATTTTATCAATACTTTGGTATTGTAAAATTAACTAATTAAATTTATGGAGAATGTCTGTCCTATAAACTAATCAGCATAGTATCCCTAAGCTAATCAGACTTATATTCTGTCAGAAAAATTTTGCTTTCATGTTTCAATTTAAGCAAATGTATCAATTCACTTTTCAAGTGTTATTATTAAGAGCTTTGAGGAAATAAATTATGTAGAGAGACTGCCATAAGCAGTCATGAGGATTAAAATGATGCCAGTCGTGAGTAATTAATGCGCTATGAAAATAATGTAATAAATCAGTAAGCCATTGCCTATTACGTAATTTGTAATAATTTAGTGAAACGTTTAGCTAAAACTAAGTTCTTTATAAAGCGGAAGGAATAGGATAAGATTTGAAAGAATAGGATAAGATTTATCAATTATCTGTTGATATAGTATGGTTGCAAAACAACCAACCACATAACATTAGTGTCCTATAACAATAAACATTTACTTCTCACATTTATTTCTACCATCAGCTGATTTAGGCTAGTCTGGATTCAGACGCTCTTCTATTCTTAGTGAGACTCCTTAATTTGTTTGGTAGTAGGCTGATCTAGGCTGTTCAGAGGAGTGGCCCAGCTTTTTAGCACATGTCTCTCGAACTGTTTTTTCTAAGGTGAGCAGGTTAGCCTGGGCATGCTCTTCACAAGATGATGGCAGAATCAAAAAAGAGCAAGTGTTTTCAAGCACTTAAGCCTGTTGTGGCTTAGGATACAAATTGGCCTATAGTTTCTCATTCTATTGGCCACAGCAGATCACAAAGCCAAACCTGAGGAGTGGGAAATCATGTTGGGTCCTAGAGAGAGCATTCAGCACAGCTGCATGGCTAGGAACATGAATACAGGGAGGAATAGAAATGGAGGCAATAGATCAGTCTACCACTGTGTGCACAATAAACTTTGTGGACTTCAGCTTTTGCAAATAATTAAATGTGAATCAAATATAAATATCAGACATCATTCAATTGAGTTCATTAGTTACTGTGATCAAACATTTCCTGTAGGTCAAAAAAAAAAAGGAAAAAGAGAAAAGCACATATCACCCAAATCTAATTAATCTGGGAACTGGCATGAAGTTTATTATTATTATTATTATTATTATTATTTTGTTAGTAGGAGATAGAAAATATTCAACATTTTATAACATGAAATAAAATAAGGATCATCAGTAATTGCTATAAATATTTCCTCTTTACGAAATAGTTTGAAATATGTTCTTGAATAAAGTGTGCCAAATGTGAAATAAATTATGTTAAAGTTTTACCTCTGAGTTTTAACCAATATACATTAAAAAGTTGGGTGATCTAAAAATTTTTTCAGTTACAGTTAAAAGAACCAATATCACTCACCTGTACTACTTCAGCTATTTGAAAGTTACTTTTTTTCAAACTAAATAACATGTCTTAGGGATGAGACTGGAAAAGAATAGAAAAAAAATTGCTTACATTTAAGTTAAGTGTTGTTTTTGTGTTTTTCTTATGGATGGCCACTTTGCTTTGCTCGGAGCCCTTTTCTCTCTCTGAGGTGATGCATCCTTTGATCCTGGTAGGGGAATAAGAAGTAGGTTCTTAAATACTTGTCTTTCCTGCACACACCCCAGTCTATCATATTTCTGAATTCTGAAGATCCCAAGAGGGGTCAAAATACCCAGTTCTTCCAGAAACACATGTAAGAGAACAAGGACTGGATATATTATGACTTTATAGCGCAGCTTAAAAATTATCAGGCACATCTCTACCCCTTGTATTTTATGTTTCTTTACTCAAATTAATTCTGCGTACTTTTTTCCCTCCTACATGAATTTTGTGATCATTTTGTCAAGTTCAAGCAATATTGTTTAAGATTTGGCTTGAAATGTGTTTAGATATGTAGATTAACTTGTACCTATCAGGACTTTGCCATATTGTTTTTCTATTCAGGATTATGACATCCACATAATTTATGTATTAAAGAGTCATTAATAGTCACAAGCTAAACTTTGCCTCCTTCCCAGAAGTTCTTCACATTTCCTTTTTAGGTTGTTATTTGATATTCCTATTCCTACTCTTAGGAATGAAAATTGTTTTAAATTATAATTACTGATTCTTTTTCTTAATAGGAAAGAATCTCAGAACACATATTGTCTAGGTCGTTAGTATTTAAATGGATGGCCTCAGGATATTTACATGTAGAGAATTTTAATTAATGTTTAATAAAGTAAATATTAATTACACTTTTGAAATGCATATAAGTTTTATCTTTGCTTAATAATGTAGACACTTTTAAATGACATTCAAACTTTTAAAATTATCCACTGCTAAATTCTCAGTATCTGTAGTTTGAAAGATCTCTGCTTTCTACTTATTATTGTTGGTTGTAATGAACCATTCAGAATTTCAAAGATTAAGTCTATTCTCTAAATTAAGTATATGGACACAATTGGATATGTTTGGCTGGTTGCTGTCTCACTGAAGTATAATTGCCTTTGTCCATCCTTATAAAGATATTTTTAGCAATTCACAATAAGAAAAAAAAAACCATTCTGAATAAGCTTTCATTAGAATTTCCAAGGAATATAGAAAGAGTTTGTGGTTCTGTTAATTTCCTTTCAAGATTTCTCTTCTACAACTACAATAAAATAGGTGTCACAGAAATAGATTTTGATGTACCTGAAAAAGTCAGATTTATAACCTCTGGTTAGAATAGGGGAAATTTATATATTTGATGTGGATCTAACTATAAGAATATATGGGTGATTTAAGCAACTGTCATACAGAGATACAAAGGACAAAATTTTGCTTTAATTTTCTTACAGAAAAACGTGTTGTTTTAAATTATTTTTAGTTCAAAGATTGATGGAATCAGCAGTTGTTCAAAAGGTATTGTCAATCCTTCTCTAAAGTCAACCACAATAATACAACAAAAAGAAATATAACCCATTACCAGTGTCATTAGCAGTCACCTTACTCAGTGCCGACTGAAAATTGATGGCCAAAATAGAGAATGACTCCTTTAATTTGCTCACATTCATCTTGAAAGTCAAAAGAACGAATGGACTATTTTCAAAAGATGGGAATAGGCAATTTATCTTTGTTCACACTGGATGAACTGTGCCTGCCCATCAGCCCCTATACATAAAGTAAGTAGAACTAAAGAGTGTGGGGGGTGGGGTACTGGGGGAAAATGACAATGTTGGGGGGGAGAAAAATAACAAGTTTTTAATAAAGGATGATAGAATATTAGAGATAAAATCTTTAAAAGGAAGAATCATAATAAGACTGAGAAGTAAAATCTAAAGAAACAGTAAAAGAAGAATGGAATAAACAGACATGTTGCAATGAACCAGAGATAAATATCATGATGGTAAAGAGAGGGAGGGAAACTTTGGAACTCAAAAAAAGAAATAGGGGCACCTGGGTGGCTCAGTTGGTTAAGCGTCTGCCTTCGGTCTCAGCTCATGATCCCAGGGTCCTGGGATTGAGCCCCACATGGGGCTCCCTGCTCAGTGGGGAGCCTGCTTCTCCCCCTCCCTCTGCCCCTGCCCCTAACCCACTCATGCTCTCTTGCTCCCTATGTCTCTCTCTCTCTCTCAAATAAATAAATAAACTCTTTTTAAAAAAAAGAAATGAAGTATTATCACAGTTTAAAATCCAGAACCTCTGATATTATTGGATTATAACCCATAAATAAAAGTGTCTTAGTCCATACTGTTATAAATTGAATAAACAAATCAATGAGAAGAAACATCTTTTTCTTATTGAAAAATTCCAATTAATAAAGGTAGGAAGAATAAAGGAAAAGCAAAATTAGCATTGGAGAAACACCACAGTAATAATAATAATAATAATTGTTGCAGGCATGATCCACCAATGGATGCTAAAATCAGTGAGCAAAACTTTGAGGGGAAATTGAGTATTTGCATACTCTCAAATATTTTCTCCAAGATATTTATTAACTACAAACAGGCAAAGAGCAACTTACAGTGGAGAAACTCAAGACCCATAGACAGAACCTTAGCCAAGTGATCATCGGTAATATCACTAATAATAAGACTTACTGACATTATGTACCCTCTGATATGTACTGAGAAGAGCAAAAATAATCACTTCTGTGTCTTAACATGTTATGACCTCATGTAAATAACATTAAAAAAATGAAGGATATTCTATAAATTAAGTGACTGATACTCTTCGAAAGTGTCAAGGTCCTGAAAGATGAAGACTGAAGGATAGTCACTGATTGGACAAAGGAGACAGGACAACTAAACACAGGGTAGAATCTTGGACCAGAACTGGAGAAGAGACAGGTAATTAGTGGAAAACCTGGGGAAGTTTGAATAAGGTCTGTATTTTAATTAACAGTAGTGTACCTATATTAATTTCCTGGTTCTGGTTATTTTGTTGTGGTTATGTAACATGAGGGGGGCGGGCACTGGGCGAAGGGCATATGGAAGCAACTATTTTGCAGCTTTTCTGTAAATTTAAAATTATTTTAAATAAAAGTCAAAAAAAATTCTGGGCACCAAGCGAAAACTTTAGACAAGACTTCTATTTAGGAATAATGTACTGATACATTTAATTGTGTTTGGTTTTTGCTGTGTTTTGATAATTCAGGTGGTGTTTTTACTTTAGTAGCTGCACCCATTATGAGAAGTGATTAGGCTCCTTTTCCTCAAGAGTGTTTGCAGGGCACTGGAATTCTCAGCTCCAACCAAGATTCTCAATTCCAGACTTGGCAATGTAACAAGGAGATAGAAGAGCAGCAAGCTCCTGGTGACTCTGTGGACTTGAGTAATTATTAAGCCAGTAGCAATCGTAACAGACTCATGTGAAGAGCACTTGCCTCCTCTCCCAGTACCAGGTAATTCTGGATCCCTATGTTATGATGGGGGTAAAAAGAGGAATAACCCCCAAATTGACTTACATTCTCATCAAATGTCTGAATAGAGGTTCCAATCAGATTACTGATTTAAAGAAAATAATAATACATTTCTTGCACCTTCAAGATTGTGGATTAAGATTTATACTATCTCTCCTAAATCTCCTGTTAATTATTAAATAAATAAAATCATGATAAACACACTTTTCTTTTTTTTTGGAATAACATATAATGCAGAAGTTCTCAGACTTGAAATGCTATTTCCAGATCCCTCTGCTCCAGACTTTGGAAAAATCCTATTTTTAAAAAAAGATTTATTTGTTTGTTTGTTTGTTTATTTATTTATTTAGGTGGGTTGGGCAGAGGGAGAGGGAGTGAGAATCCAAGCAGACTTCATTCTGAGTGCAGAGCTGTATATGGGGCTCCAGGCAGGCTCAATCCTATGACCCTGAGATCATGACCTGAGCTGAAACCAGGAGTCAGATGCTTAAGCGACTCTGCCACCCAGGTGCCTCCCTACTATTGATTAGTGGGCTCAAGTACCTATAAAACACAGTACGGCCATGCATTTTTTCCCCTCCTTTGAGATTTGAAAGAATTGGCAATTTTCATGACAAGTTGCCATTTCTGTGACTCTGAGACTTAAATTGGTGTGTTTTATGGCAGCGGATCCAGAGAGCACCTGACAGGCCCATCAAACAGGTCATGGAACATTTCAGTAACCAGTTTGTCTGCTTAGCAACCAAATGAATATCTCCCTCTTGTTTGGTTTAGACAAGCAAGCAACTGTGAATTTACAAAGAACTTTGATATTCACTCGATTCTACTAAAGTTCAGAATAGAAGTTCCCAGGGTTATACTCCATCACTACCAATTTCTTTTTCTCCATGGTATGTGAGTGCATTTCACTGAGGAAAGAAGAGTTTGATAGATGGCTTATCCAGAAAATAAATAACACAGTGTTTGCCAATTGCTGCTGTCTTTTATGCCTGGGTAACCTAGATTTGCATTAGAACCCAGCCACAATTTAACAACATAATTTATGGTGCTTCTAAAAAAGCTGTTTTTTTTTTTTTTAATTCCCTGGTCTGATCATCCAAGTTCATTCTTATTGTGACATTAGTGACTCAGAGGTTTCTATTTCCCCCTTGAAATCAACAGCATAAGAATTTGTGGTTGTACCCAAAGTAAATATTCTTTAATTCAGCACAAATACTTTATAATGACATTAGCCTTGACTCACATGGCTTTCACTGGGCTTTGGAGTCAGACAAACTTAACTCTGATCAGTACTTAGAAGCGGTACTAACTAGAAAATTAGGGTTATACGTTTGTCCTCTGAGATTTATAATGTAGTATCAACACCAGGTTATAACATGAGTTGTCAATGACAAAAAAAGGATTGAAGACTTGGCCACAATACTTTTTGGAAGCAAATTATGTTTGTTAATATAGATATAAGACAGTTTGTCAACTGGAATGAAAGCACAGCTATCTTAGAGTGACACCATTAAAAGCTTGAGTTACCTAACTCTTCTTCCTCAAATTTCATGGTCTCCAAGCATGTCCATGATTTCCATGTTGATCTACCTTCAGCTCTTTTTTAACTTATTCAACATATAGATCGAACAACCTGGCAAGAGAGAATGTATTGATTCTCCCATATTTCCACACCTCCTGACTATAATTTCTCTTGGTAAATAAATAAAGTAGCAAGCACTTATTTTTTTCCAAAGTGCCTAAGAGGAGGGATTTATTGTTGTGAATATTCCCAGAATGTTTACCTGTTTATCCATAATCTGGCTTTCTGGAGTCTGCCTCAGTGAAATGTGAATCTGATCTGGCCACCCCTACGTCCTGAAAGAGGAAGTCTTTTGGGTCTTCAAAGCAGTGATTGAGCCCAAGTCACACTTACTTGAAATCATAATGCTATATCACTTCCAAATTTATTCTTTTATTGATTTGCATGGAATAACATCTCTGGGTTATTTACTATGTGTGATTTTAGGCAAGTTATCTAGACTTTGTCAAGCCATTTTTCCTTAATCCTAAATGAAACCAGTAATTTGTACCTTGTAGAGATGTTGTTTGGATTAATTATAATGCTCAGAAAGTGTATGGCACATTTCTTTGGGTACATAATATATAATAATAAGTGATAGTAAAAATAAAATATAACAAGTTCAATATAATTAATGTTTTTATAACAAATCTATCACCTTTCACTGTGAAGTGAAGACAAATCTAAGAGCATAGCCTCAAAAAAATCTGCACTGGAATATCATCTTAAGCAAATACATCTTATTTGCTTCATGGAAGTCATATTCCCCAAACCTGAACACTGAAGGCAATATTACTGGTCATCTGGTCCAATTTCATCACAAATGAATCCCTACTAGAACTTCACCTAGATTATTAAAAACCTTTCAGGGATTGAGAACAGACTTCTTTATAAAACCCATTCCATACTCTAATTTTGGGTAAACCTGCCCATGAAGATGAAATGTGTCTTTGTAACATCTGTCTTTTGATTTCATTAGCCTCTAAGTAAAAAATGATACAAATAATTACTCTCTAAAAACTCCTATTATGTTTCTGCTAATTTTTTCCCAGGCTGAGCATTCAAAATTTCCTTATTTTTCGTATTTCATAGTTTCTAAGTTCTTTACCATCTTTTATTTTTTTAATTTAAATTCAATTAATGAACATGTAATGTATTATTAGTTTCAGAAGTAAAGTTCGGTGATTCATCAGTCTTATATAATACCAGTGCTCATTACGTCACATGCCCTCCTTAATGTCCATCACCCAGTTACCCCTTCCTCTCACCCCCACCCTCTAGCAACCCTCAGTTTGTTTCCTATGATTCAGAGTCTCTTAAGGTTTGTCTCCCTCTGATTTCGTCTTGTTTTATTTTTCCCTTTCTTCCCCTATGATCCTCTGTTTTGTTTCTTAAATTCCATATGCATTCATGGAATAAATTCATGGAAAAATAAATATGAGTGAGATCATATGATAATTGTCTTTCTCTGATTGACTTATTTCACTTAGCGTAATACCCTCTAGTTCCATCCACATCATTGCAAATGGCAAGATTTCCTTTTTTTTTTTTTTGATGGCCAAGTAGTATTCTATTGTATATATACACCACATCTTCTTTATCCATGCATCTGTCGATGGACATTTGGGCTCTTTCCATGGTTTGGCTATTGTGGACACTGATGCTATAAATATTCGGGTGCAGGTGTCCCTTCAGATCACTACATTTATAGCTTTGGGGTAAATACCTAGTAGTGCAATGGCTGGGTGGTAGGGTAGTTCTATTTCCAACTTTTTGAGGAACCTCCATACTATTTGCGGGAGTGGCTGCACCAGCTTGCATTCCCACCAACAGTTCTTTACCATCTTTTAAATGTAAGATGAACCATCTCCACTTGAATATTCCGTGAGTGGTCTGACAATGGCAGTGAACAATGGGAAAATGGCTCTATTGTCTTCATTGATCCAAATACTGCCCTCCTACTCCTGCGACTTAATAATAAATTAATGTGCATTACCTTGTTTTAAGTGTCCAATAACAATTTTTTTTCACACTGAGCTTATAGACAACTAAGGTATTCTTTTTCAATAACTGTTATCAGAGTAGACCTTCCCCAAGCACAGTATCTGAGTATGATATTTTTAACCCTGACTACAGGCCTCCATATTCTTCTTAAATATAACCTCCTTGATTTGTTATTGTCCAATATAATATTTATTCTTTCAGACTTATTCAGGCATAGGTATGATACTCATTATCATTATCAAGCAATTATCAAGCAATTCACAAATATTAAACAGAATAGTAAAGTTATCTGATAACCACCAAGCTGTACAATGGGCTTGACTTTAAAGAATTCATTGGTAATCTTCTATGTACAAATTTGAAGAGAGGTAGAACATAAAATTCTTATATTGAGATTATTAGCAACTTTCTTATACGTAGTTCACCTATTATAAAAGATTCACTAGGACACTTAGAATAATGAATTTAAAAAAACTTATATTTGATTCATTAATGTTTCAAGTCAAAATAGTTCAATGCTTCTATGGTCTAGACTCAGCAATTTATCAGGCACTAGCATCACTTACAAAATTTGAATATATAAGTCAAATAATAACTAATATTTTTACTTTAAGGTTACCTGGCTCCACCACAGTAGCCTACAAAATATTGATTAGTCGATTCAATTAAACAATATGTTTAATCACAGCATAGTAACAGAAATCTGTTTACTACTAATTTATTACTAAATGCTCCCTAGACTTCATTCCATGCAACAATTCTTAGTATGTTAAACTATAAAATGAATGCAAGCCCTGTCCCAAACTGTATGGGCTCATTTGAAAAAAATTAAATTTCAAGCTAATGGTAAGCTCTAGTGGGCTCCTCCTCTACCTTAAATCTTGTTATCATTTTGAGGGAGCAGACTTCTAATATATGTATGTATGTATGTATTTATTTATTTATTTATAGATTTTATTTATTTATTTGACAGAGAGAGAGAGACAGCGAGAGAGGGGACACAAGCAGAGGGAGTGGGAGAGGGAGAAGCAGGCTTCCTGCCAAGCAGGTAGCCTGATGCGGGGCTCAATCCCAGGACCCTGGGATCATGACCTGAGCCGAAAGCAGATGCTTAATGACTGAGCCATCCAGGTGCCCCCAAACATTTTTAGACCAAAATTTAAACACATCTTCTCTGTGCATTAGCTCCTTATTTCACTAAACAACCTGGACCTGTCATCATTCAGAACTGTTTCTCTTTGTGTCTTCTAACCGTTCCCCACTAGCTGAAATATTTCTACTAATTTCTCCAACTCCACACTCACTTTTTAAGGCTTGGTTTAGATTTTGGCTTATTAGACACTCTTTTCTGGGGCCCAGAAGACTCTCGCCTCTAGTTTCCTGTACCATTGTGGCTAGTTACATTATTAAACCCACCACATAATGTTTTGTCTTCCCCACTAGTTGCAACAACTTTGAGGGCAGAGATCCTGAATCATTTATCTTTATGTCTCTATGGCATAATACAGTGCCCAACAAGTGAAATGTGTTCAATGAATTTGAATGAAGGAAAAGCAAAATGTGATGTTCAGTGGTGAAATCAGAGCACTGAAGAAGTCCAAAAGAGAGAGAAATGAATTGTGAATGGTGTCGTGAAGTACATGACATTTGAAATGGATCTTGAAAGATACACATGATTTGGAATGGCACTGTGTTATAAGATGAAGGGATGGTGCATTTCAGAAGGGAGATTTAATAAACCATGACTAAAGATCAAAGAGCTTCACTGCAAGAATGCACCCAAAATTAAACTAATGAAGGAGAACCTGGTAGAATAAGTGAGAACAAAATATTCTTTAACTTCTGACATGGATGATAGGTCTCAGAGGATAATCAAGAGGACCTAATTAGCTGAGCAAAAGGGTGTCTTTGTGATTGAAAAAGAAACATTATCTTTTGCATTCATGGAGACAGGTAGGTAAGACCATTAAATGCAAAAATCTTTGTAGAAGAAAATATTTTTTTAAATGCAAATAATATATTGCAAATATGAATAGGATTAGTTGTATTTTGTGTTGGCAAACAGATTGAATAGATGCTTCATGTGCAAATGACTAAAAAATAATAACAAACATGAAGACATTAAAAACCGGGAAATGCTAGTCAGTCAACAATTATTGAGCTACTTCTCTTTTCATTACTGTGGAAGATACAACTGATGCAGAAAATAAGACACTTTACCTTAAAAAGCTTAAAATCCCATTTAGGGGCACCTGGGTGGCTCTGTTGGTTGAGCAACTGACTCTTGGTTTTGGCTCAGGGCATGATCTCAGGGTCGTGAGATTGAGCCCCATCTTGGGCTCTGCACTCACCATGGAGTCTGGTTGAGATTCTTTCCCCCTAACCCCCTGCCCACTCTACCCTTCCCCCCACTTGCACTCTCTCTATCTCAAACAAATAAATAAATGAAGTCTTTAAAAAAAGTAGTAAGCCTAAAAAATAGAAGGCAAAAATAATAGATTCTAACAAGTAAAACCTAAAAATATGATTTTTTAAAAATGATAAACCTGCATATGAGTATTAGGTGGAAGGAAGGCATTCAAGGTTTAAGTGCTACCTTTAACAAAGGCATAGATGTTCTGTCATGTATGAGAAATGCACAGAATGGCAAGGATGTGGAAGTGCTAAAGTGAGGGTCTGTGATGGTGAGTTAGTCACTACAGTGATGAGAATCAGGGAGAAGCCTGCAAGACTCAGTATTTTAAACTAATAGATAACATGAAGGTGCTACAAGATTTGAAAACAGAAATCACATGAAAAAAATTGCACCAGTGTCTGAGGTTAACTGGGCCATCCATTTAATTAAAAAAAAAAAAGTCCATAAAGCATTGCTAAATAGCCATTACTTCATTTCTTTATTCCTGTTCCCTCTTCCCCATACATACCTATGTGTACACACTTTTACACAATCATATGTTTTTTACCTTTCTGTGTTTTTAATTTGCTTTCCTTGTAATAGTCCTTATAAGCTATTTGTGGATTTTAGTCCCAGGTCTATTTATCTCTGCATCTATTCCTGTGATATTTAATGTCTTCCAAACTCCCAGTAGAGTTATTGTCTTTACACTTTTCTTCTGTATTCATCTATAGTGTTTAAATACCATCAAAAAGAACCACCAAATTCTGAATCATCTAGTAGTCCTTGCACAAGGAACTGTCTTAATTTTTTTGTTGTTCTTGGTAACTAAAGAAAAGAAAAAGAAAAAAGAAAAGTAAAAAAAAAAGAAGAGAAAAAGAATTGATAGGTAATACAATGCAACTACAAACAACTACAATTTATTGATTCATTGCTACATGCCAGACCCCCTACAAAAAAACGTACCCTCCTTATTTAACCATGGTAATGATCTCATCAAGTAGGCATGTTATTATCCTTACTTTACAACTGAGGAACCAGGGGATTACAGATGTGAAATAACCCACCAAAGGTCACACAGGCTATCACACAGGGATCCATATGTTGGGCTTCTGGACTTCAAAACCCTTGCTTTCAATTACTACACTATGCTGTTTCAGCCCAGATTTGTGTCTTCTCAAACGCCATCAACCAGCATTTTTAAAGAGTATACAAAACTAAAATTAATCAAAGATTTCCTATTCAAAAAATGTTATTTAAATGAAGCTAGGAGGGGTGCCTGGGTGGCTCAGGCATTTAACATCTGCCTTTGGCTCAGGTCATGATCCCAGGGTCCTGGGATGGAATCCCACATTGGGCTCCCTGCTCAGCGTGGAGCCTGCTTCTCCCTCTCATTGCTGCTCCCCTGCAAGTGCTTTCTCTTTGACAAATAAATAAAATTAAAAAAATAAAGCTATGAAATTATAATGATTTCCACTGTGTATGTATCTTACAAGAGTACAGAGTTAAAAAAAAAACACTTCCTAGAAACACTTAAAAAATTTGTTTTGACAAACTGAGGGCCTCAGAGGGGAGGGGGGTGGGGGAATGGGATAGACCGGTGATGGGTAGTAAGGAGGGCACGTATTGCATGGTGCACTGGGTGTTATACACAACTAATGAATCATCGAGCCTTACATCGGAAACCGGGGATGTACTGTATGGTGACTAACATAATATAACAAAAAATCATTAAAAAAATTAAAAAAAAAAAGAGTAAAAAAAATTTAAAAAAATTTGTTTTGATATTTTAACTTATGTGATGAATATGACAAAATTTCAGAAAAGCATTCAGATAGATAAGGATATTTTGTTTAACCCACTCACTCAAAAGGGCATTTAGCTCAGAAAAGGAAGTAGGAAGAGGAGGGAGGAGAAAAAAAGAAGTGAAGGAGGAGAGGAAGAAGAGAGGAAAGAAGGAGGGAAGGAAGGAAGGAGGGAGGGAGGAAGGGAGAGAAGGAAGGAAGGAGGGAGGGAGGGAGGGAGGGAAGGAAGGAAGGAAGGAAGGAAGGAAGGAAGGAAGGAAGGAAGGACAAGGAGAAAAAAGGGGAGCAGGAGGAGGAGAAGGAGGGGAGGAACAGGCCTACTTTGAAAGAATGACTAATGAATTGGTTAAATGACTATATGTAATTAAGAAAATAGTATGAGATGAAGATAATTGTAATAGAAAGCTTTAGGAAAAAAATTAAACTCAGAATCATAGCACATTAAAAAACAAATAAACCTGGAGCAAGAATTTCCTGTCCTCTTCAAAGTCTTTCTAGAACTGGACTAAGAATCAAATTGACATGAGGCAGGTTAACAGGAGAAAATCAAATTTAATTTTGTGTGTACAGAGAATCCACAGAGATGTGGAAATTCCAAAGACAGTCAGGCAAAATGAGGTATATAGGTCATCCTGAACCAAGGAGAAGTGGGTAGGGGTCTGGGACTGCAAAGAGAAGGAATGCAATTCACAGGAAGATGAAAGAGTCCATGTTTGGTAAACAAACCTTTGTTGGCTCAGCAGAAACAATGGGGCATAGAGGACTTTGATGAAACAGACCTCTCTAGATTTCTCCCTCTCTACCAGGCCAGTTCACAGCATGATGTAGTTTTGTGTGGTGATAGCTCTCTTCTTGGAGAGGGTCCCTTATCTAAATTGTTTTAGGCAGTTGTGAGNNNGGGAAAGAGCTTTTCCTGACCCTGCTGGGTTTTGACTGCCTTTTTTAACTCAAAATTATCTTTATGCCAACATGGCCCATCTTGGGATGGCCTTCCCTTGGCCCCTACACCTGCATGGAGCTTTGTAGTATATAATGCACTGGGGTATCAGGTAGGTTCAGTGAAATATACTGGGGGTAAACAGAAAGATTTCAGAAGAAGAATACAGAATACAGAACAACCAAAATCACTAGAAGCCTGGCCTTTTGCTATTTTCTAACTTTATCAAAGTCTAAATATTCTGAGTAAATCTATTGCCCCCATACTTCTCAATATTCCTTCAGTCAACAGTTTGCATCTTAGGAAAATCTAACTTGGTTTCCTCTCCCTTTACTCAAAAATGTGTGTCCTCGATGTGGATGGACCTAGAGGGTATTATGCTAAGTGAAATAAGTCCGCCAGAGAAAGACAATTATCATGTGATCTTACTGATATGTGGAATTTAAGAAACAAGGCAGAGGATCATAGGGGAGGAGAGGAAAAAGTGAAACAATAGAAACCAGAGAGGGAGACAAACCATAAGAGACTCTTAGTCTTAGGAAACAAACTGAAGGTTGCTGGAGGGGAGGAGTTGGGGGCATGGGGTTACTGGATGATGGACATTGGAGAGGGTATGTGTTGTAATGATCATTGGATATTATATAAGACAGATGAATCACAGACCTGTACTCCTGAAACCAATAATACAATATATGTTGATTAATTAAATTTAAATTAAAAAATAAATAAAAAATAAATAATATGAAAACTATGAAATAAATATGAAAGTAAATAATATTAAAATGAATAGCATCTCTTAAAAAAAAAAAAAAAGGTTGTGTCCTGATTATACTGACAGGACTTGCTTGAAAATCATGGCCACTGTCCAGTCCAGCAAGAAAGGTTTCTTCCTCACTAGCCTTGCATTTTGCCTCCACTTATCACCTGAAAGGGTGGGATCTGTGTGCTGTAGCTATTTTTCTTTCACTGAGGCCTGGCATATAATATGTAGCAGGAGTTTTACTCTTGAGAATAGGAGGAAGCATGGAAGTTGCATCATGGCTTTCTTAAAATCCTCAGCAGCTCATGGGGATAAGCAAGAGATTAGAAGTAGATGGTACACTCTGTAGGAAATGACTTATATTTCTGTTGAAAGGCTCTGCTGCATAAACAGGGTATAAATGCCATGGAGAAGCAGAGAAAGACCCCAAAGAGATAACCAGGAATAACCGCCCCAAAGGTTAATTCATGCAGAAGGGCTGGAAAACATTGTATTTTGTAATGTCAGTTTCTATTATATCATAAACTGAATTAATGTCAAAATACAGCATAATCAAATAAAAACTTAAAGCTTAAAATTATTTAAATGACACTCCAGTCTAAGTCACTCTAAAATCTCCCAGAAATCGTGTTACTCTCATGGGTTTTCTTTCCTCTTTCTTTTAAAAGTCTCAAAATATATCTGTTTCAAAACATTTTGCAAGAAAGTACACAATGATCCTTTGACCCCATTTAACATATGGCGAATCTGAATCACAAGGAAATGAAATGCTTTATCCAGCCACAACAAAATGTCACCTGTTAAAGTAAAGACAATTTCAGGGTCTGACTTCCTTCCACTGGATTTATAAAGTTTATGTAGCAGTGAAGAGAACAGGGAATTTCTACAAACTGGAAGACAAACCCTGAGTGAAGTCTCCATTATTGTCAAATATATTTCTTTGCCCCAAGCCTGTTTCCTCATCCATTTTGAGATGTACTAACTTTTAAAGAAATATTGAGATTGAGAAAATAAATATGTATTTCCCGAAACTAAATAATTCCTAAACTTTTGGAGCTATAATGCCCTTTCACTGATTTGTATGACACTCTGTATCTTCTTAAAAGTTCTGCAGAGATGACATTTGTTTTAAAGTTATGTGTCATCTTTTGGCTGGGGTTCTAGGATCAAGTAACTTATTCTATGGTTTATATTTCTCCTGGGGCATAATAATGTATTTATTAATTCATTCTCTCTCTTTCTCTCTCTCTTCCTCTCTTTCTTCTTTACCTCCTCCTAACTACTTTTTGTTTGGCCATTATTCTTGTCCCCAGTGCCCTGAAAAGCACAATGGAAACAGTTTATTTTTAGTTTTGAAGCAGACTGATGTTAGCCATATTTCATATGACAGACAGCATTGCATAGTGGTTAATTTGCACACACTCGGGAGTCAGACTACTCAAGTTTGATTCCCTGTTTCTGCATTTATTAGCTGGACAACATAAGCAAGTCTTGCATAAGTAAGACCTTTGTTTGCCTCAGTCTCCTCATCTCGAAAATGAATGTAAGAATAATACCAACCTCACAGGATTGTGTTTAGGATTGAATAAAGATATAAAAGCCCTTAGAGCAGTGCTTGGAGTACGTTATTCACTGTGTAAGTATTAGCTAGTACTGTTTTTGTTTCCCCGTTCCATCACCTTGCTAACTGGTTAGGTGTTGATCAAAAATGCAAAGCTGCTTATGGTCATCATATATTTTCATGTCATTCACAGAATGATGTCCTACCTGATTCTAACCCAGAGAATCTGACTCCTTGAGACATGAATTCTCTGGCAACCAACTACACGCTCATGGTCTTGGCTCATCTGAAGACCCCTTGTTGATTTTGCATCTGGACATAGTGGGCCAACATTGTATGATGTACAAGGTGTCAGTAAAGCCTGCAGGGGATCCTTCCATCATAAGAAAATGACAACTCTCATTGTTCTCGTGGGGGAGCAGACACGGAGACCAAATGATTTAACCCTTTCAAGTGAGTAATATCCTAATTTGGATTCTGCCTTGGGAGATGAGCTTCCCTGAGCTACATATAATCAAGTAAAACTGTATTTTCAGTAAATACTCCTTCAGTCCCTCATCTTTTCTCTACTATAATAAGCATAACTTTCTCCATAAAGAACCTACATCATGGTTAAGATTACGGTTAAGTCTTTGTTATCCTCACAAAGCGTGTCTATATGAGCTGCTTTGAAGTTTCTTCTGAATCACTGCTTTAAAATATTTATGTTCTCAGATCACCTTAGAAAGTAATATTCCATGTCTTTTGTTTGTTTGTTTTGTTTCTTTTACCCTATGCCCACTGATGTGCTACATAGAAAAAACAAATTGTTATTGTATTGGAGCAATATTGTTTCCATTGATGAAGTTCCACAGAGAGATTATATGCAGATTTTACCATCCAGAGCCATGCAAAAACATAGGTTTTTTAATGATTTTTTTAAAAAGGCACTACCATTATCATAATAAAACAACCTGATAAGTTTCCTATACATATAAAACACAATGATATATGAAACTTATATTGTTTTCAAGCATTTTTTTATATGCTTAAAAATAAAACAAAAACGATTACCTACAGAAGAACCCTCTTCCCCCCATGAGTTTGGTGAGCCCTCACCAGGACGCAGTTTATAGTGCTATTTTGTAAATTTAGGAAAGAGATTCTCATGTCCATACTCGTATCTTCAAAAGGAAGTGTCTTCAATACTCTAGATGCTTAACAAATGCTTATGAAATAAGCAAGTGAATAAATATCTGGGTATTAATATACAGCTGTATTTGGCACCATTGATCTAAACACTTAATGCTCTCTTACAAATTGTAAATAAGCCCCTGTTAAAAGAATTTCCTTATGTATATTGCTCCTGAAATTAAAAACAAAACTATTTTTAGTTATATTTTTGGTGACTATATACTAGATTATACAGAAGCTACTTCTTCAACCAGATCATAGCAAGCACAATTGTCTATAATCAGTTCTCTTTTGGGAGAGATACAAAAATAATATCCAAGATAAACTGGGGAGAGAAAGATAGCATAAAATGTGCTGCAAGTTAGCTTGTGATTTAAAAAAGAAAATTGCTTTGTCATGAGTCAGAAACATTTTGGCTTCTTTTAAAAAATGATCTGAAACATTTTGACTAATGTCAGAGTTTCCAATGAAGAAGGATCTCATAAATATGCTGGTTTAGATGAAAGATAAAAACAGAATAAGAATCACAGGATGAATAATTTGTATCCATAATGTATACTGATTTCTTGTTTTAAACATGTACGTGTAGGGGTATCAAAGGAACTCATTTGACCTAGAGGAGATAGTGTTGTTTCTGGCAAGTTTCTTTATCCTGTTTGAAAGAACTATTTTGTATTACATTGTTAAAACCAAATAAACATTTAAATGCCATAATCAAAGGCCCAAATAATGGTAACTGAAAGATAATTTATGAAAAATCATTATAAACTGGTATCTCTCACTTCAAGAATATGTGTGAACAGAATGAGTAAGGAAAGGAGACGGAAGGAAAAGGAATCTCTAAATTATAACCTCCATATGCTGATAAAGGTTTAATTAATTTGCAACACAATCTGCTGGAATTTTTTAAAGTTTTGCTTAAAGTTATCATACTAAGCATTCTCCAGTTTTGGACAACTGCCACCGGTGGCCTGGACCACATTTTAACTTTGGAAACTTACTGATTTATGTTCAGTGTCATGTCAAAACAGATAAGTTTTCTAACCTTCTCCAGCTATGAGAGGGTTGGTAGTTGTTTCAGGAAACAATGAAGAAAGATGGAGGAAGAATGATTATGAAGTTACTCTTCACCTCATCTAAAGCAGTGTTCTTGACATTGAATCACTTAAAGAGTTTTAAATCTTACTGATGATTGAGTCTCATCCTCAAATTTCCATTTAATTGATCTGGTGTGGCCTGGGCATACAAATCTTTCAAAATTCCCCCAAATAATTCTATATGCAACCTATTTTGAGAACCAGTAATCCAAAGGAAGCAGGAAGAAAAATGTAAGAAATGGATAACAGTTAAAAAGTTTTCTTTTAGAGGCGCCTGGGTGGCTCAGTCTGTAGACATGTGACTCTTGATCTCAGGGTCATGAGTTCAAGCCCCACACTGGGGGTAGAGTTTACTTTAAAAAAAAAAAGTCTTCTTTTAAAAAAAATCAATTCAGTTAAATTCTTTGGTTTCTCTTACATTGGCAGAGACCAAAATCTTTGCTTCTTATGATCATTTTGGGCTTAAGGCAATAGAATTGCACTAAAATTGCACTAAAAGCAGTGTTTCTATGACTTATTAAAATGATCTATTCAATTTTCTTTAATTCAGTTTAATAAATAGTGACTAAATAACCTATTGTATGCAAAGAACTGACCTCGTGTTGTAGGAATTCAAAGATGAATAAGATCCAATCTCCCTTCTCAAATAGCATACAGACAAGTGGAATGTTAGCTAAATCGACTAGAGTCAGATATTTGCAAATAAATCATACCTGGTAAAGAACCTTAATGGCTTCTTGAATAGCAAATGAATATCCTATAAGTTCTGACACCAAAATTACAAAATCAATTTTAAAAACAGCATTAGCCCATAGACATATAGCACTATGTCTGATTAGGCCTTAGAGAGTAGAGAAATGAGCCATTAGCTGATGAATTACAGTTACTTGTTTTTTGCCAAACTGGGAGGCTGAAGGGGGTGTGTTGTTTCCAAGTACAAAGTCTGAGATATGAAATACTCACTTAAAAGTCTTAACAATCTACTGGGCTTACCTCTGAAAGTACTTCCTAGGTGCCCATTAGATTTTTTTTTCAATTCAAATTAAGAGTGTAATTTATGCATAATCAATTGAATAAGTTGTTTTTAGATTTGTCTTGAGCTTGTCAGATCAGTGTTACCCAGTAAAATCTGGCTCCGTATCTCAGTATGCACTATTTTCTGATTAGTAATGCAGAGACCCATAGTGTATATATGTGCTTACATGCATGTATGTGGCACAAGTTAGCTTGTTTAGTGACACTCTATTTGGTGACAGAAAGCAAATGAATGGTCATATGGGTTCTGTGTGTGGAACGTCAGAATGCAGGATTATGAAGGGGCACTAATAAACTTTTGGGGCAGATAATATGTTTATTTTCTTGACTATGGTATGCCATCAGAGGTATGTATTTTTTAAAAATTTATTATACATTTTATGTTGTCCAGTTTATTATATATCTATTATACCTCAATAAAACTTTTAAAAAGTCATAAAAAATAAACAGCTGTACTTTCTTATTCATTATCATGAAATGCTTCTCTCATCTGACAACACAGAAATATTCTCTTACACAGAACTTTTACGTTTAAGATCTTAATCCATTTGGGGATATGTTTGGTGTGTGAATGGTGGACTTAAGGATACAGTTTTATTTTTTCATATACAAACAATTCTATGGGGCGCCTGGGTGGCTCAGTCAGTTAAGCACCTGACTCTTGGTTCTGGCTCAGGTCGTGATCTCAGGGTCCTGAAATTGAGCCCCTCTTCGGGCTCTGTGCTCAGCAGGGAGTCTGCTTGAAATTCTCTCTCTCCTTCGCCCTCTGCCCTTCTCCCCACCCCTGGAATTCTTTCTCTCATTCTCTAAAAATAAATAAATAAATCTTAAAAACAAAAACAATTCTATTAGTCTCACTTAAAAAAAAAATAACCCAGTTACCCCCACCAATTTACTATGCCCCTTCAATCACATACCCAGTTTCCATATATGCTTGAGTGCGTCTTGGGGCTCTTCATTCCATTTGATTGCCTGACTTGCCTCTCTCTGCACCAGTACCACTCTCACAATTACTACTGACTTAGAGTGAGCCTCTATCTGTTAAGGACAAGTCTCCTTTCCTGTTCGATTTGAATATTGTCTTTGTTATTCTTGGAGTTTTGCCCTTTGATGTGAATTTAGAATCTGTGTAAACAAATTCACTTTTGCACTGAGTTATAAGAAAAATTGTGTTGGCTATAC
Organism: Ursus maritimus; assembly: GCF_017311325.1. Lineage (NCBI taxonomy): Eukaryota > Metazoa > Chordata > Mammalia > Carnivora > Ursidae > Ursus > Ursus maritimus. The sequence goes on along the minus strand of NW_024425563.1, from coordinate 26,465,456 downwards.
TGCTGACAATTATCACCCACAGCATAACACCATCCTTTGCAATACTTGTAATGATTGCTTTGTTTTGAAATACTAAAAATCTTGCCAGTTCTGTGCAATACATAATACATCGCTGCATGTGTACTAAATGCAACAGCAGTTCATTGATTTTCCTATAGATTGCAGACCAGGGTGGCAGAAGCACCGAAAAAGAACAAAACCGCCTCTGAGCTTTATCAAGGGTGAGAAACCAACAGAAAGCTTTATTCCAGGTGTGCCTCCAAAGAGTATGCTTTTGAAACTGTCAGAGATAAAGTGAAATGATTTTGCTAATTAAGATTGTCCTTTGCCTGTGAAAAGTTTTTTTTCCCCCATTTTGTGATCTCTGGCCCCTGACACCAGTCACTCTTCCAAATTTTATGGAAATCACCCGTATAAAAGAGATCAGATGCGGCTCTGCACCATTTATTCTTGTCTCATAAGAGAACTGCCAAGGGGATCAGAAGGGTAAGAAAAAATGATAGTCTGTGTTTGGAAACCACTCCACCTGCTGCTGATCCAAGCCTTGAGAAGTGGCTCTGAGAACCCATGGCCTTGTTTCTCTATCAACTGTTCACTCCATGAAAGGATTGAAATACTTCTGGCTCTAAAAATACCACAAACAAATGTGCACTCCCTTCCCCTCAGCTAGGAAGTGCTGAGAGACATAATCAGGGCCTTTACAAGTAATTTTAAAATTGTCATGTCTAAACGAGTAAGTTTTCAACAAACAGCAGCTTTTACAAACTTGTTTTTGTGGAAGAAATGAAAATGCACAGGAAGCTTTGACAGGGTACTTGCAAGGCTTGATGGGACTATAGGAATATTCTGAAGTCTAAGGTCAGATGGTCTCTGACAACGCCCTAGGAAAGCAGGCTGATGCCAAGTAAAGTAGGTTGGAGTGGAGAAAAGTCTATGGAATCTTCTGTACTCATCCCCCCTCCACCAAATCAATATATGCAAGAAACCAATGCACCTTCACTATCACCATCACTTTCACCATTAAAGAGGTAACACAGTTACTCTAGTTACTACTTCAAGGTAGTAATCAGGTAACCAAGAGCACAAAAAGTCAGGCTGCCTGGATTCAAATTCTAGCTCTAACACTATCAGAATGACTCAGTCTCTTTGTGCCTACATTTCTTCATCTGTAATATATGGAATCTACAGTAAAGGGTTATTATAAGAGTTACTGTAAAGACTAAATTAGCTAATACATATAAAGCGCTTAAACAACATGCACTGTATGTGTTGGTTTTTATCATGATTGTTAGTAGTAATACTATTATAACTATCAGCACCCTTAGGAGTGAAAGGAACGGAAGCTGAGTTTACAATTATAACAATTTTGAACTGAAAATTCTTTCAATCTTAACTTATTGGTGATGCTACGAGCCACACAAACCACACTTCTAATGACTGCTTTATAGACAGAACAATGTTCTCTATGTTATGAGATAAAAAAAAAAAAAAAGAAAACCAGCGTATACATAGTCCAATAGCTTCATCTAGCAACTCTCATTTTTACACTGTGATTAATCTTGGTCCCGATCTAGATCTATTTATTCACTCATTTATTCCACAAATAATTCACCCAATATTGTTTATTCAGCAAATAGTTACCAGTTGCTTAAAATCCAACATGTGCCAATCATTGTGTTTGCTGATGTAAAGGCTTATCCAATACTTCTCTGCTACAGAAGACTTACAGAAGCTTTTACTAATGATGACAGCACGATGGAATGATAATAGCAAGGAGACATGGGACGTCTTCGTAAGGGAAGTGACATTTGATCTGGATTTTGAACTATGAGTAGGTGGGTCGGGCATTCCATGAAGAAAGCAAAGTATGTGATAAGGTTCAATAATAAGAGTGTGTCTTACACTGGGCACAGAGAGACATTTAATATGCCTGAAAGGTTTGTGTTGGGGGAAAAGCAGAAAACAAGGAGGCTGCAAGAGCCGTTTGTGACCTCGTGGTGAGGAATCTGCACCAAGGACTACTGACTAGATTCTAGAGACCAAGTGAAGGTAAGAGTCCTTCAGGTATAGAAACACTTCCACTTCATAGACTGCGTGTTCTTTGCTGTTTAACAAGTTACCAAAAACTCAGCAACTTAAAACAACACAAATATTAGCTCACAGTTTCATGGATCAGGAATCCGGCATTTTTTTTTTTTAATAATGATTTTTTATTATATTATGTTAGTCACCATACAGTACATCCCCGGTTTTCGATGTAAGGCTCGATGATTCATTAGTTGTGTATAACACCCAGTGCACCATGCAATATGTGCCCTCCTTACTACCCATCACCGGTCTATCCCATTCCCCCACCCCCCTCCCCTCTGTATCCCTCAGTTTGTTTCTCATAGTCCATAGTCTCTCATGTTTCATTCCCCCTTCTGAGGAATCCGGCATATTTTGGTTGGGTCCTCTGCACCAGGCTGAAATCAATGAGTCAGTTAGATGCATCTTTATTTGAAGCTCAACTAGGGAAACATCCACTTCCATACTCCCTAGGCTTGCTGGCAGAATTCTCTGCTTGCATGTATGACTGCAATGTTTTCTTGCTGGCTTTTGGCTGGAACCATTCTCAACTACCAAGGTCACTCTCAGGTTCTTGCCACGTTGGCCCCCTCACACCATAGAAACTTACTCCTCAAGGACAGCAGCAGAATTTCTTTGATGCTTTGAGTCACTTTCATTAGGAAGAACTCAATTCCTTTTAAAAGTACATCTGATTAGATCAGGCCCACTCAGGATAATGTTTTTATTGAGGTGTAATTGACAAATAGAATCGTTATATATTTAACGTATTATAATGTGATGATTTGATATACCTCCATGTTGTGAGCGGATCTCCCACCATAAAGTTAGTTAACACAGCCATCACTTCACATATTTACCTTTATTGGTTTGTTTTTGGTGTAAACTCTTAAGTTGTACTCTCGTACGTGATGCCTCCAGCTGTGTTCTTTCTCAAGATTGATTTGGCCATATGGGATCTTTTGTGGTTCCACATGAGTTTTAGGATTTTTTTTTTATGCCTATGAAAAATGCCATTAGAATTTTGATAGGGATTGCCTTGGATCTGTAGATCACTTTAGGTAGTAGAGACATTTTAGCAATATCAATTTGTGCAATCTATGAACATGGAATATCTATTTATTAGTGTCTTCTTCAATTTCTTTCAACACCTTACAGTTTTTCAGTGTACAGAGCTTTTACTTCCTTGGTTAAATGTATTCCTAAGTATTTTATTGTTTTAGATATTATTGTAAATGGTATTATTTTCTTAATTTTTCTTTCCAATAGTTCATTGTTAGTGTATAGAAATGTCACAGATTTTTGTTTGTTGATTTTGTATCCTGCAACTTTACTGAATTCACTTTTTAGTTCTAACAGTGTTTTGATAGAGTCATTAGGGTTTTCCATACATAATATCATGTCATGTGCAAACAGGGATAATTTTACTTTTTCCTTTTTGATTTGGGTGCCTTTTATTTCTTCTTCTTGCATAATTGCTCGGGCTAAGATTCCTAGTACTATGTTGAGTAGAAATGGTGACAGTGGGCACCCTTGTGTTGTTTCTGATCTTAGAGGAAAAGCTTTTGGCTTTTCAACACTGAGTATATTAGCTGCTGTACATGACCTTTATTGTGTTGAGGTACATTCTTTGTATCAGTTTGCTGAGTTTTTATCATGAAACAATTTTTAATTTTGTCAAATATTTTTTCTGCACAAATTGAGATAATCATATGACTTTTATCTTTCATTTTGTTAATGGGGTGTATCACATTGATTAATTTGTGGGTGTTGAACATTCTTGCACAGTGTAATAAATCCCATTTGGTCACAGTGTACAATCCTTTTGATGTGGTGTAGAATTTGGTTTGCTAATATTTTGATAAGGATTTTTGTATCTATGTTTAGCAGGTATATTGGCCTGTAATTTTCTTTCTTTGTAGTGTCCTTGTCTGGCTTTGGTATCAGGGTAATGTTGGCCTTATAAAATGAGTTTGGAAGTGCTCCCTCATCTTCGATTTTTTTGGAAAGTTTGAGAAGGTTTGGCATTAATTCTTCTTTATATGTCTGGTAGAATTCACCAGTGAAGCCATCTGGTCCTGCATTTTTCTTTCTTAGGAGACTTTTGATTACTGATTCAATCTCCTTACTAGTGATTGGTCTGTTCAGATTTTCTATTTCTTTTTAATTCAGTCTTGGTAGGCTGCATATTTCTAGGAATTTATCTATTTTTTCTCTAGGTTACCTAATTTGTTGGCATATAATTTTTCATAATAGTTTCTTATGACCCTTAATATTTCTGTGTTATCAGTTGTAATGTTTCCCCTTTCATTTGTGATTTTATTTATTTGAGTCATTTTTTTTCTTGTGAGTTTATCTAAAGATTTGTCAATTTTGTTTATCTTTAAAAAAAAAAAGACACTCTTACTTTCATCCATCTTTTCTACTGTCTTTTAAATTTCTATTTCATTTATTTCTGCTCTTATCATTGTTCTCTCCTTCCTTCATTCTCTTTTGATTATCTCAAAGTCAGGTGATTTGGGACCTTAACTATATCTTCAAAATTCTTTCACATTTATCATCTAATCTAATCAAGTGAGTGATTATTGCATCATATTCATAGGTCTGTCCATGTACAAAGGGAGAGGAAAACATACATTGTATACATCACAGGCTGGGAAGCTTGGGGACCATCTTAGAATTCTACCTACAACATAGACTCTCTGCTTTTGTGGGTTAATGGGATGATTCTGACATCCATAATGTCTTCTGAAAAGACTTACTTAAGGGGCCTAAAAGAATCATTTTTCTTTTCCTCAATTATTTTCCATGCATTTCCATCATGTCAAAAAGAATATGTGCTAGACCGACTGTACCCTGCAGTAAATTTTACTTTATATTTTCATAGTGATTAGCTGTGGCTACATTACTAAATTCATTTTCTAGTTACACCAAGCATGCACTAATATGTATGGTGAAATAATTTACTGAGTTAAAGCAAATATAAATCAAATTTCAAGAAACAAAAACAAAAAAATTAAAAAACTCCTAATATGCACAATGGATCAAATAGCTTTTAATTCCACTCATTAGATCCATCTGTCATTTGTGCATGAAACACAAACGTAGATACATTTTCCTAAGGATTGGGTTGGAGGGCAGGTAGGAAACTCAGTAAAATGTGTTTAAAGATTTATAAGCTGAAGCTGTTTGAAAAGTAGTTTGAATCTTTGGTGGCATCTATTCTTGGCCAGGTATCAGCCCAGGCACACAGTATAGGCCAGGGCTAAGCTCTACTGTTCTGACATCAATGAGAATTTTGTGAAGACAGTTTCACCCAAAGGCAATGGAGCAAAATGAAAATAATCAGCTTCCTTGAGAGCTTCTTTGTGTCCTTCTTGTTGCTGTTGAAGGGATCTATGTTGTAGGGGTAATTAAGTGTTCCAAAAGAACCAAAGGACTAGAAGAGGCCTGAGTGACACGACAGAACTTTGGTGTACAAGGCAGACAATTAAATATATTGGTGGGGCATGACACAGTATCTAATAGCTAATCCTCAGAAAACTAAAGTGAAAGAAGAAAGAAGAGAAGAGATCAGCATTTGTGGATTGCTTGCATGAAGACAGAACAAGATTGGGGTCACAAATGTGTTCTATGTTTCATCCTCTGGAGGTGGGGCTCTTCTTCCCAAGCAGCCATTCCTCATGGTTATTACATCTGTGCATTTTTTCCTTAAGTGAATAAGTTATATAGACTTCCCCCCCACCCCCGGTTGTGCTTTCTTGAATTTTGTATCAGGGAATCTGGCTTGAAAGAATATAAGGTGGTATATGCCTTTTGTAGTCATCTCATAATTCTTGGATATTTTGTTTTGAGTTTTCAGTCTTTTTTTCCTCTTTTCTTCTCAGTTTTAGAGATATTTATTGAGATATTGTCAAGCTTAGAGGTTTAGTCCTCTGCCATGTCTAGTCTACTAATGAGTCCATCAAAGGTATTCTTCATTTCTGTTTCAATGTTTTTAATCTCTGGTAATTTTTTAAAAATTATTTCTTTGGATTTCCATCTGCCTACTGACATTATCCATCTGTTATGGCATGTTGTCTACTTTTTACCATTAATACCCTTAGCATATTAATTGTATTTTAAAAAAATTCCTGGTCTAATAATTCCACATTCCTGCCATATCGGACTCTGGTTCTGATGTTTGTTCTATCTCTTCAAACTATAGTTTCTGCTTTGTGGTATGTCTTATAATTTTTTGTGTGTGAAAAGGTGGGCTTCCTGTACTGGGTAAAAGAATTTGTAGTGAACAGGCCTGTTGTAATGTAAGGTTTGCAAGGAGAGGATATGTTCTATAGTCCTGCGATTAGGTCTGTCTTTTTGAAAGCCTGTGCAGCTGAACCGTAATTTCTTCAATGCTTCTCAGAATTTTTTTCATTCTTTATATGGAGCAAATTGGCTAGAGAGTGCTGGAGTGGTATATTTCCCTTCCCCCAAGTAGGTTAGGCTCTGATAAGTCATACTATATTAGTCTCTGGTAAAATAGCTTCTCCTAAGAGCAGGAGAAACTTATTCTTGTTAGGTAGAATGCTCAGGCAAACATCAAAATGGTTCTTTCTCCTCTCCTCTGACAGAAGTCTGAGGGAATTTTTCTCAGATACTCACTATGAAGCTCCAGTAGGTAAAATTCATAGAAGTGTGGAGGCTCCCCAATGACTAAGTTCAGCTGGACTTGTCCACACTGAGCCTTTAGCAACGTATCAATTACAGTTCAGATTTTCTACCCCAGTACTGATTCCTACAGAGGTGCCTGCTTGTGGTTTTCTACTCCAGTGAGTCTGACTCTCTACCTGACTGTCTCTCCAATTTTGAGGATAGCAGTTTTCCCTGTGACCTCATTTCACTGATGGATCTAAGAAGAATTGTTGATTTTTTTCAGTTTTTGTTGTTGCTGTTTAGCTTTCTACTTGTTAAGGAGGAATGGTGACTCCTAAACTCCTAACATGCTGGACCTAAAACTGAAGTTTCCAAATATACTTTTTAATCAAAATAGTAATTCTTGATCTAGTTTTGCCTTGATGCCCAAAGTTTATAATTAATTTTATATGGGATCTACAAAAAATTTAAACATACTCTGATTCAAAATTTGTTTGCTGTTTATAGACTGATTTATATAAACTTATATTTTATGTTTACTGTACTATGGCCAAAATACTACACGGTATGTTAATTTTTCTTTTAAGGAGTACAAATGCCAGATGCTCATTTTTATTAGTGAGGCTGTTGATGTATGTGCACATCAAAATATTTCTTAGTTTAATCTACATTTCCAGAGAACAATTCATATTCTGCCACCTTCTCTCTTAGAAAGAGGCAGACTTGGCCAACTGATATATTATATTGCTCTTCAATTGGAGCCAGTTTTCAGTCTTAAGGACATTTCTGCAACGTGTCGTTTATGGTAAAAAATACTCGAGAGCTATCATTTTGTTATAGAAAGTATTTGTCAATTGCTTCCAGCCTTTATTATTGATTCATGCAAAATTCATAGAGTAAAAAAAATTTTTTTCAACTACTGTTTTCCAATAAAGAGAAACTATAAATAAGGCCCAGGAATGAAAATCCATTTCCTTGCATAAATGCTACAATAGAGTATGTAAATAGATAACTTTTAAAGATGATCACATCTAGAAACTTAAGATAGAACTTGGAGGACATTTACCCAACCTCTCATACAAATTGAGAATCTTTTCAAAGATAACCCTGGCAAATAATCATATTATAGCTTCCTACTATGGCACTAATGAGCTTTTTTGTATACACGGGGATTTTATTCCACAATATTTAAATGTGTCATTAAAGACTGTTATGGTTGAACATTGGATATGGGTGGTAGGTGAAGGAAGGGAGGGATAAGCAGAATTGAAACTACAACTCCTGTCTCCAGACTGCTTGCCAGGGCTTCTTACCATGAATCCAGAATGACAACCAAACTGGCTAGAGACAGCAGAATCCTGGCTCAGGGAACATAACAGGGACATATTTTTGGCATTAGTTCATACTTCTCTTACAGAAAAAAATGTGTTTCTCCTAAAAATAGATAAACGAAAATGTATATCTAAACTTAGAGGTAAGTCTGCCTAGAAAATGGCCTCAATCAAGGCAGCATGACACTATGAAGAAAATCATTCTCAGTATGTCATTTTGGTACACTTAGCTTTCTTAAGATGTCTCTAAACAAAGTTCTACAAGAATTCTATTTTATTACCTAAGGAACAGGATCCTACACATTTTATATTCATTATCTCACCTATTAATTTGACTCAGTTACCTCAGCATTAGTTACATGATACATTTTTAAATCCTAGCCTGATTATTCTTTCTTTGTTCATGTCTCCTAGCCTATCTCTTCACTTATATTTATATGCATGCAAAAATTTTTATTCATCCAATATTTATAAAGGGTCTATTTTGCATAGGGTAATGGAAGTACAATATAATAAACCTAAATTTGATATCAGCATATGCAAAATATTTTTGCAGATTAAATGTACTATCCAAAATAACATCATTCACTTCAAAGTTACAAGCATGCTACACTGGTCACTGTTTTGTTATATTCATTAATGTATTCTACAAATATTTATCGTGTACCTAATATATTTCAGATTCTGTTTTAAGTTTTGTTGATACAGTTCTGAACAAAAGAGTTAAAATTCAATCTTACATTCTTGTTTTGGGGCGAGACTGACAATAAACAAGTTAAATTTAAAAAATACGTAGTGTGTAAGATGGTAATGACTGACACAGGGACATGAAGCAGGGAAATGAGCCAGAGGACATGTGGAGGTGCAAATTTGAAAGAGATCCAGGGAAGGTGTCACTGAAAATGTAATATTTAAGTAAAGACATGAAGGAGGTAAGAAAAGTGAGCTTTGTGGATACCTGGGAAGAGAACATTCCAGACAAAGGGAGAAACAAGTGTGAGGATTTGGGGCAGGAATACACCTGGAGTATTAAAGGAATATCCAGGAGGCCAGTGTGGCTGGAGGAGAGAGACATATTATACAGAGAGAGCCAGGGTAGTTATATCCTAGGGACTGTGAGGTCAAAATAAGAGGCTATTAGAGAGTCCCGAGTGAAGGGGTGAAATGGTTTTACTTATATTTTAACAAGTTCACCAGAGGCATTGTGCAAAAGAAGAGGGCAAGGGAAAAAGAAAGACTATGTGGAAGGTTTTCATATAATGATCTAGCTGAAAGATGATGGCAGCTTGGATCAGGTCAATAGCACTGAACATGTCTTAAAAAGATAGATCCTGCAGTACGTGCTGTTGAAATGAATGTGAGATATGAGAGTTAAAGTTTGATTTCAAAATTTCTTGACTTCATCAACTGGAAGGAAGGATGAAGTAGCTATTAACTGAGATGGGGAAGAAAGACTACAGGAGAGACAAGTTTAGACAGTAAGTTTGAGCTGTCAATTAGATGTTCAAGGGGGATTTAGACTAGGCAATGGGCAATATAAGTCTGGCATTCAAAGGAGTTTCAGACAAGATGTGTATACTGAGGCACTGTTGGCTTATAGGAGGGATTTCAGTCAATGAGACTAGATGAAGTTGTAAAAGGAAAATAGAGAGACAGAGAAGTTCAAAGATTGAGTGTTGATCACTCCACCATTTAGTGGTTGGAGAAATGAAGAGGAGCTAGCAAATGGAACTGAAAAGGAGAGAAACTCCTAAAGCCAAAAAACTTTCTTAAGAAGGTTAGAATCAGTTGTGTCAAAAGCTGCTGATAATGTCAACCATCTTGAAGACTGAGAGATGGCATCGGATTTAACTACATAGAGATCACTGGTGCCCTTGACAAAAGCAGCTTTAGTGGAGTGTTAGAGATAAAAGCTAATGGGAGTGGTTCAGAAAGAATAAAAGGAAAGCAATCAGAGACTGAGTAGAAAAACAGGAGATGCAAAGGAAAAGAAGAGAAATGAGGACTACTAAATTTTCTTCTTTTTTTTTAATGGGTGAAATAAGATGGGTTTTCCTCTATTTGTGGGCATTTGAGAATTCATTTAAAGGAAAGGCAGTTTACTTAAGAACCTATGTGCCAGGGGCGCCTGGGTGGCACAGTGGTTAAGCGTCTGCCTTCGGCTCAGGGCGTGATCCTGGCATTGTGGGATCGAGCCCCACATCAGGCTCCTCTGCTATGAGCCTGCTTCTTCCTCTCCCACTCCCCCTGCTTGTGTTCCCTCTCTCGCTGGCTGTCTCTACCTCTGTCGAATAAATAAATAAAATCTTTAAAAAAAAAAAAAAAAAGAACCTATGTGCCAAAGAGAAACAGAAGGTAATATGATCTTTGAAATCCTATTTTTGGGCCAGGGAGCATTAATATTTGGGGGTAATGGTTGGTGTAATTGCAAGAGCAGTATTTTATAGTCCATAACTCAAAATTACCTTCTTTCAAACACACTAAGCTTCTTCTTTCTATGTTTAAACATGTAAGAAGCAAAACCCAAATCCTTAAATGAATCTTAAGAGACAAAAACACTGGGACTAGAAGCAGTGTTTTAAATTCACGAGAAAGTCCAAGGATATTAAAATTCCTCATTTATGTATGTTTTGTATAAGTCGCTCCAGAAAAAATGCAAACCAAATCTCAGCTAAACAAATGTTTTCATTTTCAGAAGTTTGCACAAAACTTCAGAGGATAACCTATTTTGTGTATATATTTTAATGAAATAAAATCCTCTCTGGGAAAAAGATCTGAACAATCTCATGGTATTATTATAGAAATTAAACAATACTTTTGATAACAAGCAAAGGAGAGAAAACTAATAACTAAGTAATACCATCTATAGCTGTTACTAAGTCCTACTGCCAAAAAATGTTAGCTAAAAGAATTATTCTCACCGTGTGTTACTGGAAGTTCAAAGACACTGACACTGTCAGGGAATGTTGAACAAATCAGTATTATAGATTAAAGAAGAAATCTTTTTAAAATGTTGACTTATACTATTGAAAATATTCAAATAATTAGATATAACAACATACATCTTGGTTAGAATTTTTCCATCCTCTTTTTTTCTGATGTGCACATGCACGTGCATGCGCACGTGCACATACACACACACACACACACACACACACACACACACACATACACACAGCTAAAACAAAGTCCCCCTAAAGCAATAACTTTGGCTGTGAATGTAGACTAGACAAGAAAGGGAAGAAAGCACATTTATCCCAATCCTGAAGAGAGAATTTTTTATTGTGAAAAAAGATTAAGACCAAAAAAAAAAAAAAGAAGAAGAAGAAGAAATTACGCAGGGTTCAATGAGGCTGCACTAAAATAGCATGCATTTTTCTGAGAAGAAAAAGTCACTCATAACTCAACATGAGCAATTACAATCTATCTCTTGTTTTTATCTCCTTTGAAATAAAATACACTCTATATGTTCTCAACATGTGGGGAATGATACTCCGTCAATAGAGAGTAATATGAAAATGGAAGCAGCATAATTAGGAAGAAAATGGCAACATTCTAATCATGGTATGTCTTGCAGTACCAGATTTTCCACACTACTTTTTCAGTATATAAAAGTCATCAAAGTGGAGTACAAATGCAAAATTCAATAGTGTAGAAAAGTTCAATTCCTTTAGAATTGGCATGCTGTAGAATAAGTCTGGTTTATGAAAAAGGAAGTCTCTCTCGCTGAAATTTCTGTCAACTTATTTTACAAATTACAGAAAAATTCTAGGTACAAGTGGTCATTTTGATACTTTAGACTTGATACTTTAGGACTTTGATACTTTAGATGTTCACAGTATGATAAAAAAAATCAATAACTGTGGCAAAAAGGAGAACTATCTTTGGATAATTTTAGAAGAAAAACACAATTTCTTCAGAATGTAAGGTCTTGGTATCCTTCAGTCAGTTTAACAAGATGTGGGTGGAAGTAGGATTTAAGTCAACATCTTGGATTAGCAAAATAACACCGTTATATCTCTACACAAAATATATGTTAATATTATGGAAGTAAGCTGAAAATTAAAAGTTAACTTAAAATAGTATATTTTTGTTAATAAAAGTAACGATACTCATTGTAGAATGCATGAAAACTACAGACACAAGGCAAAATACAAATTACCTATAATCAACACTCATGAGTAACTCTTAACATTTGCTATATGTACTTGAAGACATTTTCTATTCATGTTATATCGACTAAATTAAGATCACCTTGTAATATGTAATATTGTTTTGCATCTCATTATTTTAATAAGGCTTTGTAATGGACATTTGCCCTTATTTAATATTATTTGGAAGAAATCATACACAGAAACAATAATATATTTAACAACTCTTTTATTGTTGTATATTAAGATGTTTCCTTTTTTGGTATCCTAAATGGGGCTGAGATTAATATACATTACTGAAGTTTTACTTTGAGTAAAGTGACTTGTAATTATACTCACTTTAGTATTGTATATCTAAATACAGTTCAGCAGTGATGGAATGAATGGTTAAATATTTAATTAAATTTATTATGCCTAACACAACTCAAAAAATTTTATGAGTATTAGAGCCTTCAAATGAAAAAGTAAATAAGAAAAATTAAAGCAGGAAAAATGAGAATTGAGAGAGGAAACAGAACCAGAGGAAGATAAATGCCTGAAATACATGGCCTAAGATCCCATTCAGTTAGTAGAAAGAAGTCACAATGTTGTCTGGAGTTTCTGAAGAGCCAAACCAGAAAGGGAAATATACTGCAATTCCCAATACCTGTGAGTACCAACTCTTAGGATTAAAATAATAATGCTATTCTCAGGGGTAGCTCACTTCTTCTAGATACTATGACTTGAGCAAACTTTCTTCCTTGGATTTTCACGAGGACAAGTCAGGTTGATAAAGTAGATTTCATCTCCAATGACATCCCTTTAACTTATTTTGACAGAGCTATTCATTATACTATCTCTCCATGTAGACCAAGGGCATAATGGCAAGATCAGATAACCTTAAAATACACGTTAATGGGTCCTCATTTGTCAGCTAAATTTCTATTAGAAAAATTCTATAAAATAGTGACCGCTTGGCTGAATAAAACTAACATATGTTATATTTTAATTTAATTTTTACTTTAATCACATTTAGCTTTACAAAGCCAGAGAATGAAAATATTTGAACCTCTTTTTGATGGTGGGGGAAAAATATTTTCACAGTTGGCATAAAAGCTGTTGTTATAATAGGGATTTACAGTATGTCATCTTATTTTCAAAGAAGTGATTTTGTTTTTAAGTTACATATTTTACCTAATTCCAAATAGAATGTAAATTTGCTTACAGTCAAAAGCCAAAGTGCACAGAACCACTGACACTAAAATAAAGTAATAAGAGTCTTGAAATCATGCTATACAGATTGGCAATAGATGCTTATACCAAAAAATTAGGCTGAGAGCTACTACATTAAACTCATTGGCAATAAATGTGGCATAAATCTAATGAAATAATAATGGGAAATACTTGAGATCATCAGGAAAAATAGACACTTTGTTACCATAGAATTTAAACTTACAAATACTACCAATTCTATATTTTATTTTATTTTATTTTATTTTATTTTATTTTTTAACTTGAATGATGGAGAGTAGTAAAGTGAGAGTAAAGTGAATAAGCAAAAATAGGTCTTAGTGAAAAACACATAGACTCCAGGTATCCTTCATAAACCGAAAAAATGATCTAAAATTCTGAGGTGTATATACAACTATACCCCCCCCCCAAAAAAAAAAAAACTCCTATCAACATGTCTGTGAAAGTAGCACTCCTGGTCTTTACCAGGTAAAGGAAACATTTGTATAGGAGTAACAAAGTTCTCAAAAGAGCTCTTTCTCCCCAACAAAGACTGCATGAAGCTTTCTGGCTGATGCCTCCTAAACAAGCAACAGAGAAGTAAACAGAGCAAAATATCCGAAGCCCCCAAATGCAACTTGGCTAGAAACACAGACCTGTCAGAGCCAGAGATGGAAGGCAGAATGAAGTCACTCACAATATTTTAGGAGAAATGAACAGTTTAAATCCAGTGAGATTCAAAGGAATGGTCTCACAGGCATCTAAAAACACAAAACCACCCTTCCCAAAAAGAGATATAACATATACAAGACAGAACAATCTTGAAAAAGATGTTAACTCCAAAAGAGAGAAAATGTTCCTACTAGTGCTTTACAGCATAGGAGAAATGAATAAGAACAAAGATTTAATACATGAAAAAAACTCAAACACAAGATGATAACAGAATGAGATCAAAACAAGAAATGACAGTCAACGAAATGATATGAGGGTCAAAATAATACTACTATAGAAGTAAAAAAAAAAACCCAAATGTACAGAATAGATATGCTTTAAAACTGAGATAATAACATAGAAGAATGACTTGAGATAATTACAGTGACTGCAGACAAAAAGACTAAGCAACCAAAGCAATTTGAAAGAAAATCATAGATACTGAGGCAAGGCAAAAATGAACGAACGTGAAGATAACTGGGGCTCTTAAGAGAGAATCCAACAATTGATCAGAAAAAGAATTTGAATATATAATATCAACAAAAATTCCTGAGATGAAGGGATGTCTCCATCAACAGATTAAGGAAACCCACCTCGATCTCAGAAGAGACGGTTCAGAATGATGACTAAGAGCTGGTATAATTTGATAACCTGAGATTCACCACTAAAGATGGAGAAGAAAACAAAATTCTAAAGTGCAGTAGTATGGAGGCATTTAACAGGTAGATAAAGAATAACTGCCCCCAAGTCATCCTATGTATAAGACCAGGACTAGGATTCTGCAAGGCTGGAATGCTGGTGAAACTGTCCCAAAGGCTGTGGGATGTTTAGACAATGGTGACCCAGCAGATGGTTTTCAAGATCAGAGTGAAAGCCATGGGGGATACTGTGGGCGGGCCCTTTCAAATACCTTTACATCTTTCTTCTTCTTGGAAAATCTGGGCAGCTATAAAAACATTCCAGAGGAATTCTGCTTCTATCATGGCCAAGTAACTGGTGCAAGACTTATTTTCTTGAGATAAACAAACAGAAAACTGAAAAGATGATATAAAACAGTAGTTTTCAGACATTGGACAAGAGGTAGCACAAGACTGTGATACCAGATAAAAAGGGTAATGAAGGAATGGAATCTTACAATCCTCCTGATTTTCTACCTCGAGGCAACTTCCTGATTACAGTGCAGGAAGGGGTTCCCAGAATAAGCACAGTCACAAAATAAGCACCATCTTCTGTTTCACCTACAAGAAGTGATCTCTAGGAAATCTGGTTGCTCTGAGCTTCAATTTCCTGACATATATAATACCCTGGTATAGAATTGTTGCAAAAATTACATTGTATATAGAAATAGACAGATGTATATAGATATACACCCAAGTCATGATAAGTGCCTAATAAATCTTCACTATTATTACTATTAATTAGACATCTCACAGTTTTTACTTACAGTGAGGTTACTAAATTGAATTGAAGAAAACTTAGAATTTCATGAAACACAGAGTATTCATCACAAGACTATAAAATTGGGAGAAACTTGTTAAAACCCATATGATGGCAAATCATAAGTGGAACTTGCAACAATTAGACTTTTCATGGGATAGAAGAAAATGGAAATATTAAAAAGTGTTTGCAGTTGTGTTGCACAATTTATGATCTGAATAATGAGGGTGTTTACTTGCAAATGGAGTCTAACCAAAAAAAAAAAAAATTCATACTACATCTTGAAAATAAACTGCATGATTTGGAACAAAACCCAGCAGCTGTGAGTCACTACTTGTAACTGAAAACACCAGAGTTGAGACACTTGTGGAAGATCTGTATGTGAAGACTCCTTAGAGACACCATTCCTCTTAATTAGCCCAAGGAAGTGAAGGAAGGTCTTTCACGTATTACTCTCAGGTGTTTGATAATGCTTCATAGACTGAAGAACCTAATCACATGAAAACTTTTATCTTCTAGGTAAGATCATTATCCTTCACAAATGGGTTGCTCGAGAGCAATAATTCAACATTTAATTGTGTTTTCTTTATTTCTCCTAAAGAGATAAATCTAGGAAAATATGAATTGCATTGTTGTTAAAGTTTCAGCAGACCTTAGTATCAGAATAATGTTCCCAAATGGCATCTTTCCTATTATTAGTCAACAATATGAGCTTTGAGTATTTGAGGCAATGTTTATGGGACGTGGTGCCATAAGGTAGTACAGCTTTAACTCTGTACTCCCCTGTGAGGTTTTAATACCTCTGGGGTAGTTCTGCTTTCTGGAAGCAGCAGGGCATACATATACACATATTCTGCTATGGTGAATATGATCCTAAAACAATGACAATTGTAAATTGCAAAATGGCTAAAATTCTTCCCCTTTTCCTAAGTCCATGCCCTTTGCCAAACAGCCTTGTAGGGGTCTTCTACTCCGACTCTAGTGTCAGGCAAGGGTCTTGCTCAGACAAATGGGTTGAAAATCAATTGCCCAACTGGGTTTGTTCTCTTGCTCCCTGCCATCTATGAGAAGGACATGCTAAAGCTGGTTTGCTGGAAGATGAGACACGTGTAAAAGTGATGAAGTATTCTAGTCAAGGCCACTCAAGATCACCCCAAATACAGCCCACCCCAAACATGTGGGAGAGTCTAGTCACAAATACAGACCAGAAAATCCTCTCAGCTAACCTACAGATTTGTGACCTAATAAATGTGTTTTTTTTTCTTAAACCACTGACTTTTGGAGAGGCGTGATGTCCAAAATTTGGAGTGGTTAGCTTTCATCAAACCCAATCTCCATCAACTGAATTAAATAGGAAATACAAGGGGTGCCTGGGTGGCCAAGATGGTTAAGCATCTGCCTTCAGCTCAGGTCATGATCCCAGGGTCCTGGGATGGAGGCCTGCATCGTGCTCCCTGCTCGGCAGGGAGCCTGCTTCTTCCTCTCCCTCTGCTGCTCCCTCTGCTTGTGCTCTTTTCTGCTCTCTCTCTCTCTCAAATAAATAAATAAAATCTATATAAATAAATAAATAAATAAATAAATAAATAAATAGGAAATACAAGTCAGTTTCCTGGGGTCTTTTCCATCTTCAGAAACTACGCTCCTGCATGCCAGCCTTGTTTGCTTAGGTGTTGGTCGTAACTCAAGTACTCTGCAATTAATGATTTGGCAGAACAAATACATACTTCCTTTCCTATGTACCTCCAACTTGATCTAAAAATGTTTCTATTGGCCTAAGGAAAATCTTTTCAAATGGGGTTAAAAAATAAGTTGGATTATATTCGAAGAGAGCAGGGTAAACTAAAGCTGAGTGAGCTCAACAAATAATCATCAAAAAACTGTAGAGTAAATCCGATGTAAAAACAATTATGTGGGTTTTGGCATTAACTGAAAGACTTGTGTCTAAGAAAGAAGACTTTCTCATTTATAATATGAAATTAACTCCATTTCCAAAAGTCTTGGGTAAATAATAAATACCCGTAAGCAACCCATAGAAATTTTGTGATTTTAAAAAATAATATCTCAAAATTAAATGTTGTAGTTGAAGCATGTTGAATGTACCCTGGCCCACAGTTTATATAACTTCAATATTTGATCTTATAGTACTTAGAGTTTATTTTTAAAATATTTTTGGGTATTTATCTTTCAAAGATAAGTATGGATGATATGTTCAGCATTAAAGTTGGAGTTTATCTTTAACAAGTAAAAAACACAAAAATGTTTCTTAGAATTTGCATTCATGTCCTATATATAAATGTTAATCTCATTCACTTTGATAGGCAATTATGTTTCCAGGTTATTAGAAGTCTTACTAATTTTCATTTCCTCACAACTGCTTTCGTTCATCTCTAATATGGAAGTACTAGAATTTAATCATCTTGATTTATAAATCATAAGGCAATATAGTTAATGAATGTTCAGTGTCACTGAAGATTCATACAAGAGAAAAAATGTTATTCTCTGGAGGTCTGATCACAAATTAATTAATAAAATTATGTACTGAAACCCATAATCTTATATCACAGCTCTTCAAGCTTACTTATCCATTCATAATCATACTGATTCTTGCCTTTTATCTCCTTTTATTGGTTAAAAAATACTCCTAATGCTCCTTTTTTCTGCCATCGTGGTGTGTGTGGTAGACTATTCCCCGCCATGTCTTCTCACAAGACTTTCAAGATCAAGAAATTCCTGTCCAAGAAACAAAAGCAGAATCATCCCATTCCCCAGTGGATTCAGATGAAAACTGGTAATAAAATTGGATACCAAGAGGAAGCATTGAAGAACCACCACGCTGGGTGTATAAGGGATGGCACATGAGATGGCATGATATTTATGCTGTACAAAGGTCACGTGCTTGTATCCAATCACTCTGTAAACATCACTGCTAACCGAAAAATAGACATTTTTTTTTTAAGATTTTATTTATTGATTTGAGAGACAGAGCACAAGCAGGAGGAGAGACAGAGGGAGAGGGAGAAGCAGACTCCCCACTGAGCTGGGAGCCCCACATGGGGCTCACTAGATCCCAGGACCCTGGGATCATGACCTGAGCCTAAGGCAGACGTTTAACCATCTGAGCCACCCAGGTGCCTCTAGACATGTTTTATTTATCAGGGAAATATTTTTTTCTCTGTTACTATGCTTCTGTACCAGTAGGTTGGTTCAGTAATAAATATGTGAGAACTTTAAAAAAAATACTCCTAATATATGTTTCATGTTTCAACACTACAAACACACGAATTCTCAATTATTCTCCATTAGTTTTCATAATCCCACATTTTCAACTACAACTATTCCTTAAATACAATAGAACTATATGCCAAATATAAGCATATAACTAATATTTTAGAAAATCTACCATTTTCTTACACAGGTATATTGAAATAATTTGAGTCATGGAAAAATATATATAAGAATATTGATCTAGAAATCAAATTTTAATTTTATGTCATTTGCCAAATGATAATAAAAGGTTAATGTATATCCCCAAGAAAAAGCACGTTAAGGAAAGCAATGTTCATTAAACTTAGTTCACCTGTAGACATTACTTTTAACTAGCTTATCAGATAATATAATCAAAATCATCAGAATATGTTTGTTAGGTATATAAGCCTTAAAGTTCATCAGAAATTCACCTTTTTATGACGAAGAAAGTAGCCATCTTTCTTTAGACAAAAATTTTCTTGAGATAACAATAACTTAGAAAGATTAAATCCTTGAATAGGGACCTATAAATATTCCAAAATTTAGGTTTCTCATAGATGTATGACATCAACTACCACCTACATAGAACAACATCATGTATTGGGCAACTTATCATTACAGCTTCACACACAAGTTAGAGCAGATGGTGGAGCATGTTCCATCAAGAGAATGTATGCATTGATACACCTGGTTAACATGTCACATCATGAGACAACTCTCTCTACCATATTGCCCAATACAAACATACAAAACTAGAGCTAATTATATGTGAGTCTTCAACATTTCCGAACCAGTTATCTACATTCTATGGGGGCTGCCATAAAAGGAGATTACCAAAGATTGTTAAAGAGAAAATTAAAGTTGGGCAGGACAGAAGCTGGTCCATAAACACTCTGCTAATGTATACCAGGGAATCTCAAATTTTAGAACTGAGAGGAAAAAAAATTTCTTAACAGAAAACTTAGATATATATCAAAAAAGGTATTATAAAGTTGGTGCTTCAAATTGGTGTGTGGGGTGAGGGGGAAAGGAATGGGCTATTCAGTAAGAGATGTTGGGCCTACTAGATTCCAGTGAAACCTAATTTGGAAAAATTAAATCTGGATCCAAACCTCCTGTTGTGTAGGTCTCAGTCTATCCATAACAAATGTTGTGGCTGGACTGTCCCTTGTGGTTCTTATTATGATTGTAAGATGTCCTTAGCAATAACCATCAGAAGCTTTGAAAGAGACAAGGTTTATGACTTACAGAACCTGGAAACTACACAGCCTGGGGCCACACAGTCAGGTCGCAGGGGTTTGGGAGAGAGTGCAGGCCTGAGGTTCTGCTTTTACCAGGGTCCAGTGTGGGCGCCTAGGGTTTCAAAGGCTAACTCTATATTGGTGAATTTAAAACATAAAAAATGATAAATGGTAAAAATATTAAGAGAAATATGGGTGCTGCCCTAATATAAAAAGTTTCCACAAACAAATAAGAAAATGCCCATAAAAGTAATAAGTGAATAAACAAAGGATTCATAAATTAAAAGTGAGTCTCAAGTTTATTTAAAGATACTCAAACTCATTAATAACTAGAGACATGTAAATAAAAACTATATTGTGTCAAATTGGAAATGATGAAAAAATATGATGAAGCACTGTAGTGGAAAGCCTATCTTAAATCATGAATTATTAGTAAATTTGTAAGCTGGTAACAGCATTTATAACATAATTTGGCAATGTTTTCAAAATTACAGATGTTCATACCCACTGGCACACCAATGCATTTGGAATCTGTTATAGAAATATGCATGCAGAGATGTGAAATAACTTATGTATAAGGCTATTCATTATATCTCACTGGTAATAGCAAAATGTTAGTAACAAGATAGATTTATAGCAATAGGAGACTCATTAAGTAACTACAGTAGGTCTATACGTGGAACACTGTACTGATATAAAAGAATGAAGAAACTTTTATGTATTGATAATGGAGGAATACTCAGACATGCATTTTCATGTAAAAAATCTAAGTTAAAAGTAACATCAGTGAAAATGGCAGAGTAGAGAACTCCAGGGGCCCATCCTCCCCTAGAAACACTGAAAAATCTGACAGAAAGGGTCAGAATCAACCTTATTGGAACTGGAATTCTAGAATATTGTCAGAGGTTTACAGCGACCAGGTGAATGCTCAGTCAGGAAAACAATGACTGAAACACAGTAGACTTTCGTGGCGTTTTGACTCATCCCATCTCCTTCCGTAGCTTCGCAACTCACCTTCCTGGTATCAGTTCTGGTGCTGGAGGGAGCAGAGAGGACCTGGTTCTCAAAAGATTGTATTTGCCTAATTTGACCACCTTGGAACCTCTCTGAAGGATTAGCACAAAAGGATTGCTTTTATTTTACTTAACTTAGGACTCTCAGGCAGAGAGTCTACGATGCAAGCGGATTCCTCAAAAACAATGAAAGGAAAATAAACTAGCCCTTGTCATTTAAGACAAAGGATATCAGCTGGGGCAAATAATAAGACATGCTGAAAAGTCTGGCAAGAAAAGCTGCAAAGTGAGATATTTTGGGGAATAAGGGCTTTGAGAATACAACATACGTACAACATACACTGGAGAATCTAGAAGGCCACATGCATACAACAAAAAGGCACCAAAACCAGATTTAGAACTTTTGTGCAGTGGGCAACAATTTAGGGTCATTAGGGTATTTCATTAGGGATTAGTGAAATGTCACTGTCAGAGGTCTTTTTTTTCCTACTTACCCCTTTCTTCAAAGAACCCTCTAACCTTACCTGCAAGTCTTTCCTATCTGTGTTTGCCATTAGACTACAAGCTCTAGCCAAATCTCAGCTATAGAGCCACTGTCTAGCACAGTAATTAATTCATACTTCACACACGAATTCATCCAAAATAGACAAAATCAGATGTATTAAAGAATGAATAAAATAATGTGTGTTATTTCCCCTGGTGAACTACATCATGCAGTAGTCATGGGTGGAGTCAAGGGGAGAGGGATTCATCTGTTACCTGGCTCAGCTCTTCAATAAAGACCCAAAGGATATTCAGCTACCTTTGAAAGCAACTGTAGGATGTGTGAAAGCCACGAATATAGAGAAATTAAACTGGACCACATAAAACCGCATAAACCTTGGAGTGGAAATAGAAGACACTTTGTGATAATAAAAGGAGAGAAAAAATGTGTAGGTAATTTTTTTATTATCAAAATAAAACTAAAGCTGTACATCTAAACATTAAACAGAAGTTAGATTTTTTAAAAAGGCATATAGAAATTTAAATATTTTCCCCAAAGACTTCTAAATTGAAGAAGAATTTAAAGCTGAAATAAGGGGTTTTTAAATGAAATCATAAGCAAAACATTCAGGAAAGGAGAAGAATTAAGGAGGACTTTCAAGAAATGGATGTTAAGAATTATAAAGTTTTGGGGCACCTGGGTAGCGCAGTCATTAAGCGTCGCCTTCAGTTCAGGGCGTGATCCCGGCTTTCTGGGATCCAGTCCCACATCGGGCTCCTCCACTGGGA
The DNA here is from genome assembly GCF_017311325.1 of Ursus maritimus. Classification (NCBI taxonomy): domain Eukaryota; kingdom Metazoa; phylum Chordata; class Mammalia; order Carnivora; family Ursidae; genus Ursus; species Ursus maritimus. The sequence goes on along the minus strand of NW_024425563.1, from coordinate 26,443,143 downwards.
GCCTGCTTATTCCTCTCCTACTCCCCTGCTGTGTTCCCTCTCTGGCTGTCTGTCTGTCACATAAATAAATTAAATCTTTAAAAAAAATTATAAAGTTTTAATGTAACCCATTAGTTCAGAGTCTCAGAGAACAGGTTACAGGATAGAAGAAAGTTTAAAATCAGTAGATGACTGTTTATCAGACATGGGGAATTGGACTGCCATGAATCTCTTCCCAGGCTCTAATCATGGATCTGAGGAAGGGATTCAAGCATTCACCTCAAAAAGAAAGAACGCAGAGCTGAGGGACTGTGGAAAAAAACTACACAGGGTTGAAAAACGAGAAAAGTAAAATAATGGGGGCCTAAGAAAAAGTCTTGCAGAAACAGGGAAACTAAACATCATCCTGTAAATTCAGAGGAAATAAAAAATTGATACTTAAGAAATTTAAAACAATCTGGTTGTCTTTAATGAATGAAATAAAGAGTTGGCCATTCACTGACATAAAAGATTCCAGAAAATAATACTGCTTACATGTTCCTTTTGCAAAGAAAAACATTAAAACTGTATTCCAAAAGATACCAAAACCGCAGCATACTTTCAACCTAGTATAGTAATTAGTGCAAAAAATTTATGAAAGTAATTTCAAAACTGAATTCAAAAATTTTACTTAAAACATATGTGATAAAAATATAATTTAATCTCAAAGCATCCAAATGCCAATCATACAAAGACTCCCTGTAAATCATACCCACATATGTATTTTGTATGTATGAACAAAATTTTCAATTAAAAATGGTAAATTGACAGAATAAAAACAGCTCTTTATATGTATCTGAGCTAATTATGATTGTATTACTTTAAATCAGTAGGAGATTTATAACTGTTCTTTAAATAGTGCTGGGAGGACTGATTAGTAATTTTGAAAGAAAAAAGTCAGATTCTTACTTCACAGCTTACACAGAAATAGATTCCAGGAGAAAATACTGAAATGCTAAGAAAATATTACAGTACTAACAATAATGTATTGGGTATTTTACAATATTGGAGAATAGGAAACAAACTCAAAATGGATGAAAGACCTAAGTGTGAGACAGGAATCCATCAAAATCCTAGAGGAGAACACAGGCAGCAACCTCTCTGACCCCAGCTATAGCAACTTCTTCCTAGGCACGTCTCCAGAAGCAAAGAAAACAAAAGCAAAACTGAACTATTGGGACTTCATCGGGATAAAAAGATCTGCACAGCAAAGGAAACAATCAACAAACTAAAAGGCAACCTATGGAAAGGGAGAAGATATTTGCAAATGACTATCAGAGAAAGGGCTAGTATCCAAAATCTGTAAAGAATTTACCAAACTCCATGCCCAAAAAACAAAAGATCCAGTCAAGAAATGGGCAGAAGATATGAACAGAGATTTCTCTAAGGAAGACATACAGATGGCTAACAAACACATGAAAAAATGGTCAACATCACTTGCCATCATAACTAAACCATAACAAGAAATTTCTTTTTTAGGATTAAATCCATGCAAAGGAGCACTGTATGGATATTAAAATTATATTGTAGAAAACTAATAAATGATAGAGAATAATGATTATGACCTATTTTTAATTCCAAAAAATTCTAAAAGATAGCATATGCAGTATCACTCCCTTTTTATATTTTAAATAGGTATATAAAAATATGTGAAATATCTGCATACATACTAAAATGATAAGTTTTTTCTGAGTCACGGGCAATATTTTTTTTAACTTCTCAATCTTTCTTTGTATTTTATATATTTTCTAAAATAAAAATTTATCTTTTCTTAAAAGAACTATCAATATGGATGTAGCTGTATGTATATGTAAATTTATGACTGTTTAATCTTTTCTAGGCATTTATCCAGAAGAAATTACCAGAAGTGTTGGGAATTATTTGGCTGTAATTATTTTTGTCATAAGATTCATCATAATAGCCAAAATTTGGATATATACTTAATCTAGGAATCTGTTACATAAATTATGCTGAATCTATTTTATGGAAAATCATGCAGCCATTAAAGTTCATATTCTCCTACATTATGTCATGACCTTGGAAAATGCTAAAAAAACTAAATAAGATCAATTATTTATATCACATTATTTCAATCTTACAGAAGTAAGAGGTGTGTGTGTGTATACACACACACACACAGAACAAAACTTTGACGCTGAGGAGAGATGTGGAAATCACTAGAGAATATATACATGCTTTAAGTGAGTCTGGCATTCCAGTCCTAATGATTTATAGTAGTCCCCCCTTATCTGTGGAAGATACATTCCACCATCCTCCAGGGTAGTACCAAACCACAGATAGTACCAAGCCCTATATATACTATTTTTTGCCTATATGTACATACCCATGATAAAGTTTAATTTATAAACCAGGCATGTAAAAGATTAATAACAATAACTAATAATAATATAGAACAACTATAAAAATAGACTGTAATAAAAATTATGAATATGGTCTCTTTCTCTTTTGAAATACCTTATAGTGCTGTACTCGCCCTTATTTTTGTGATGATGTGAGATGATAAAATGCCTATGTGATGAGATGAATTGAGGTGAGTGATGTGGACATTGTGATGAAGTGTTAGACTACTGTTGACCTCTGACCATATGTTAGAAGGAGGATCATCTGCTTCCTGACCACAGTTGACTGTGGGTAACTGAAACCCTGGAAAGTGAAACCATAGATAAGGGGGAATCACTGTCCCTCACAGAATGATGAAGGAATCAGCAGATTCATTCAATAAATCACCCAATTAGAGTAATTATCAGTGATGAGAGAGATAAAATAATGCTAGTGACTAAAGTGTATTGATTATCAGTTAATTTACAACCTGAATAAAGGTGTCCAGCCTGTCAACCACTTGTGTATTAAGCTTTGTCTCAATCTACTTCTTTATCAATAGGGTTGTCATCATTATATATTGTATATTAAGGTGTACTTACCAAGTTTTCAGGTGCCGTAATGCCAAGATCAAATACTATATATTCACTTTCTGGTGGGTAATGTGTTACAAGAAATTCTGTGTTATTTTGTATAATTGAGTAATGGTTACGGAAAAAGTCAAATACACACACATTTAAGAAATAAGGGCCTGATAGAATGTATCTGGTAATAATATTGTTCTAAGCCTAATGCATACTTTTTTGGGATGACTCAGAAGGCAATTCAAGATCACGCAGAAACCTCAGGGACAACACGGTTTATTGTGATAAATACGTAGAAGTGTTAACAGAATTTTCAGATTCTCTGAGAAATTTAAGTTTAAATGCAAAAAAATATGTTAATGTAAAGTGCTTTATAAATAGAATTATACGTGCTATTCCTGAGAAAACGATAGAAGTGAAAGTCTCAAGGTCACTTGAGACTATATATATTATATATTATAATAATAATGATTTACAGGTTTCAATATACTGGAGCAATGAGATAAAACTCATAACACAATATTTGACAGATATAACTATGAAGGCCTAGAATTAGATTCAAAATACATCAGCACAATTATATGGTGAGGAAACCTACAACTTGTAAGAACAAGTTTTTCCAATAAAAAAAACACCTCAACTATTGTCATGGAGTTCAAGCCTGGGAACCAACAGGATAGCAAGGCTTTTCCAAAATGAATATAATCTTATGCTGCATTATCGGAAACACAGTGTCCACAAATCCCGTAATTCTTTTCAATATCTAGAATAGTACGTTATACTCCAAAAACACTTTGAGACACTATGAACAAAGGATAGTGACCAGGATGATAAATGTTTAGAAAAAGTCACCAGGAAAGCTTGTAGGAACTGGGCATGTGGAAATGGAAAAGAAGCTGTATGTGAAACACAGTGGCTATTTTAAATCAGATTTGTCCAATGACGAGAATGATTGTACATTCCACACAGCCCAAGAGCAGGAGTAGGACAATTCAAAGGAAGACCTAGAAAAGCTGACTTCACTTCACTATGAGAGCACACTTGCAGACTGAGAGGCTAGGACAATACTGAATTCTCCCTCTACCTTCACAATATTTCAGCGTGTCTCAGCTGCCAGATGCTGAGCGTGCAATGACATGGGTGATAAGCACAGATTAAGGGGATTAGGCCTCTTCCGTATGGAAAAACAACCATTAGAAGATGATATGGTCCTTTTCAGGTTAACAAACGTGTTCGCTAAAGCTTAAAATAATAGGACCTCACCTATGAACTACTAATTTTAAAGAAAAAAAAAAGTGAGAGTTTTTAATAGAAAGCATTTACTGAGCATAGAGTATGTGTTAAGAACAGTTCTAAATGCTTTACCCAAATTGTCTCATTTACTTCTTACAAGAACTTAATGTGCTAAAAATTATCTCCATTTTACAGATTAGGAAACTAAAACTAAGAAATGTTTAAAAAAATTGTTTTTAAGTTGTCCTTGGTCACAAAGCCAGTAAGAGGACTTCATTCCCAGGATTGTGACTTCAATGCCCATGTCTTTCTTACTTCAGTGTTTCATCTTATTGGCATGGAGGAGGTGGAATTAGAAAATATTACTGGCATAGGCAAAAATATGAATATGATTTTGAAAGAAGATAATGAAATACAAAAAAAAGATTAGTGATTTACTCTTTGCAAGAAGTTTCTGGAGTTCAAGAAAGTGACCTTGAGACTTTCACTTCTATCGTTTTCTCAGGAATAGCATGTATAATTCTATTTATAAAGCACTTTACATTAACATATTTTTTTGCATTTAAACTTAAATTTCTCAGAGAATCTGAAAACTCTGTTAACACTTCTACGTATTTATCACAATAAACCGTGTTGTCCCTGAGGTTTCTGCGTGATCTTGAATTGCCTTCTGAGTCATCCCAAAAAAGTATGCATTAGGCTTAGAACAGTATTATTACCAGATACATTCTATCAGGCCCTTATTTCTTAAATGTGTGTGTATTTGACTTTTTCCGTAACCATTACTCAATTATACAAAGTAACACAGAATTTCTTGGAGCACTTTACCCACCAGAAATCAAACATACCAAGCAGTACTTTAAGAGATAGAAGTGAAAAAGAGATTACAAAGAAAAAAAAAAACATAATAAAGTTTTAAAATATATAGAAAAGTTCTTAGACAAAAGAAAAAAAATACATTGTAGTACAAGACAAGGCTATTTGAAATATATATATTTTAATTGAGGTGATTGATTATAAGGCAGGATGGACACATCCTTGGTCAGAGAAACAAAACTTGATTGCATAAAACAGCTTGGACCTAACTAAGTGGTTTATTCTTATGTTCTTATTTTCTCAGGTACTCTGATACTTGAAGATCCAACGAAGTTTCAGGTCCTTACTACTGATAGGCTTCAAGACTGTGGGAACACATCTGGGGAACTCTCACCTCATGGCTTTAAAAGCAACACTAAAACAAACAACTATTTTTGAGAATTCTTGTAGGTAAGCCATAAATCCACACAAACTCTTGTGAACACCTCCTTCCTGAATATAGATTTTCCCACTTAAATAGGAGAAGGGTTTCATAAGCAAAGTCTCAGTTTCAATTAAGGCCATTAAGTTGGAAGAAGATAGGAAATAGGAAAACTGTTTAACTATGATCAAAGTAGTTTCAAAGTAGAATATAGAGATCAGGTCTGGGAGACAGTGTACAAAGGAGTAACTTCAGGATAGATCAGAGGCAGGAAGCCTAAAATATTCTAAAGGTGAGAATGCAGAAAACAGCAGATGATTGGAGGGGTTTATATACGTGGTGGTGACCAGAAATAACAATAATATGAATCCTAGTGGATTAAATTTACCACAGGGTTTCCAAGTGAATTGATTTCTGCAGTCTGTTGATAGGTGGAGTATAGGCATAGGGAGTACCAAGGCTTTTCCAACATCAGCTATGATCTTGCTCACCAGAGGAAATCCCTGTTTCTAGTGGACAGAGACACTCAATTTCCCTAGAAGGAGTCAGCAATGATCTGAATTGACACAGCAACATTGATATTTCTTTCAACCAAAGGTGAGGTCAGGGAATATTATGTATTCATCTTTGTGCCTCTAGTGCTTTGTATATGCTCAAAAGTATTTATTGAATATATCATTAAAGTGAAAAAGAAAATGTGAAGAATTCAGAGAACCACAACTACTCATGCCAAGACTTCAGAAAACAATGACACTCAAATATAGGAGAGACTTTGAGGTTGCCCCATAAAGATTTTAAAATAATGGTAGAAGACATAGGTTAAAAAGCTCAGAATAATGGTAAGGATTTAAAGGTACTAGTAATTACATACATGATTTTGAAATGAGGGTTGTTTGCTCTGGGAGACTCTTCTCCTCTGGATGGAAACTAATGTCAGAGCATCTAAAACAGATCCCAGGTCAAGTTCAAAAATCTCACTACAAAGTCAGTTAACACTGTGGTTGTGACCGGTTAAAATGGATAAAGCAAGAGAAAGAGAAAGGGAAAGTTTTTATTGTAGTTACTTTTTTTTCTACCTAATTTTCTTGCCTCCCACCTTCTCCAAGTAGTACTATTTAGATGAATCCCATCACTCCACGGTACACACTTCCCTACATGTCCTAAATAGTGAAGCACATCTGTCATATTTCTGTTCTCCCAATGGTAGTATTTCTTGCCTCTTCAATTTATAGATCCATTATAAAATCAGCCTCTGAAATGATTTGGAGATAAGTGGGGAAGGGTATGTGATTCACTATAAATGATCCTAACAATACCACTTACTAACAAGTGAATTTGAGCAACTAACAGATAGTCTATTACCCTAAGTTTTCCTCAAGAATAAAGGAAAGTTAATAAAAATACTTCCCTTCCCCATATGAGATCACATAGGAGAAAACAGCCCAAGTGAGATCACATATGGGAATCACACGGTAAATTATAAAGAGTTTGAATATGTTAGCTACCACTATCTTGCTATGTATACTTTACCACCTACAGAAATGCCTGTAAATCCCTGTCATTCCATCTGCTAAGGACTCCAGATACTGACTATAGACATTGACTGTTGACCAAGGGTTTTAAGTGGAAAGCCATTCAGAAAAAAAAAAAAGAAAAAAGAAAAGAAAAAAAAAAGAATAACACATTAAATACCAGTTTTTATAGAACTGTGGGGGACAATAAAAATTCTGTTCCCAATCAATTACTTGAAGTTTGCCATCTTTGCCACTGGCAAGCATGCAAACATTTAAGAAGTATCTAATGAGAGCGAGTGATTGCACAGACTCTGCACACTGCTCGATTGTTCTCTGAAGTGCCCTAAATGTGCTGACACCAGCTTTCCTTCATCCGTGCCCCTCTAGGCCAGGAACCTCAGATGGCTCTCTCAATAGAAAGTGCATTGTGCTGATTCTGATTCATTAAAGATGTACAAAGACTACAATTTTGGAAGTAGTAAAAAAAGTACCTCTCAAGTGACAAGAGGAACATGGCAGTGGAAATATAAAATGAAAGCCTGACCAACAACAAGCTTTTGATTGTTTGTTTTTTTTTGTATTAAAATAATATCAACTATGAAACAAATCTTAAGGCAGAAAATTGACAAATCTAAAATGCTTATTTACTTGACCTCATCCTGAACCTCTCTATCACTGAACCAGAGCATTTATCTCTCCTCCACAGATTTAATTCCATATACTATGTTCATTTATTCATTAATTTTTATTCATTTAAAAATTTAATTATTGCTTCATTCTTTTGATTTTGTGCCTTGCATTAGTTGTAGTATCAATGTTCATTAAGCAATTACTATATTCCAAGCGTCATAATAAGGGCTTTACACTAATTATCTTATTTAATCCTCCTAACAATTCTGTGGGATAAGCCCTTTATTACACCCATTTTATAGATGAAGAAACTAAGACTCAGGAGGTCACATCACTTATCCAACTTCACCTAAATAAACTAGTAAGTGGTAGGTGAGCATTTCAAACCAGGTCTGTATAACTTCAAAGTCTGAGTTTTTAAGTATTATACTAAACTGCTTAGCTGTTGGGGCTCTAAGCATGAGGGAATATGATCCCACTTATTAGTTCTAGTGGAGGAGCACAGAGCAGAGCTGGGAGATATGGGGAGGGTGGCTGAACCTCATCTGAGGTTAAGGATATCAGGAGAAGAGATGAGAGAAGTAGAGAGAGAGGTCAAAAAAAGTCTTAGAAGTTATGATACAGAGTTTTGATTTTTTGCTGAAAATCTGAAGGATTTTGGAAAAACTGAAGGATTAATCTTTTTTGAAGATCACTGTGTCAGATTTATGCTGGATGAACTGGAAGAGGGCATGGCAAGAGATATAGGAAGTAGATAAGGCTATTATGATAATCCAGAGAAGAAGTGATAATGATTTAGGGCAATGACTATGAGAATGGAGAAGAAGAATGGGATTTGAGAGACATGAAGAAAGTAAAAATATCAGATTGCAAAGACTGGGTACAGGTGACGGGAGAGAGAGTAATCTAGAATTCCTTCAGCTTGGAGACACTTGGTGGTATATTTACCTGTAAGATAATACAAGGGCATTGCAAATTCGAGGGAAATAAGATGTTAGCTGAGGAATCTATGGCACAGTACAGGTGTTCAGAAGAACAGTCAAGGCTTTAAGTTTGGGAGCCATTACCATATACCAATGATGATGCATAGGATTCTTCTCAGATATCAACTCTGATCCATTGATACAATGGCTGTCTGAAACTCCGTGTTAATTAAGATGGCGGATAACATGGAAAGACACAGCCAGCAATAAGCACATAGGATTCTGTTTGAAAACAAAGAATCAGTCTGCCTAGAAAAAGAAGCACTTGAAAAACTGTAGAGAGTAGTAGTATGAAGCCAGTAAATGCAGGGAGGTGATCCAGTAGAGTGGCCCTAGAGTTGGACTGTCTGGGATTGGATCTCAGTTCCCCAATTACTGTCAGTGTGACTGTGGGTTAGCTACTGAACCGCACCGTGTCGCCAAGTCTTTACCTGGAAAGTGAGCATAATTATATTAGTACCCCAGAGAGTGCTATGGGAATTAGATACCCATGGAAAGTGCTTTGCCATGTGAAAAAAAATCAATGTGTTCATTTTGTAAACAAAGAAACATACACATATATGTACTGGAGATATGTAGACATATATGTGAGGATCTTACGTTCCCGACAGAAATTCAAAAGATATGATAGAAAATGAGACATTAAATGCATTAACAGGGAAAACTGAAAACACTGGTTAAGAAAAAGAACACTTTTCTTAAAGAAAAGAAAATACATTTTCTTCATATGAACTAATACAGAATAATGTGAATTAGAGATTGTTCAATCAATTTTGTTTTCTTCAGAGAGTAAATTTGAGGCCCAGGGATGTTCAATAACATAACCAAGGTCACACCCAATCAAGCCAGAGCCCAAATCAGTACAATTTCCTAATCCCCACTATGATGAATTTTTTACTACATGATGCTAGATAATAATCCTTTTAAAGGAGAATCTATCATTTGAGTAGAAATCTTTATAACATTCATGCCTCATTTTTTTTTATCACTTATCTATCAGAAATAGCTTGTGCCAAGTTGTTTTTAGAACATAAACTCTCTGAAGCAGTGATTTTTCTACCTTTCCAGAATTAACTTTTCCTGATAATGAACAATGTGCTCTGTATGCAGTAGGCAGCTTCAAATATAATAACAAACATTTTGTTTATCTGATTGAAAGACAGTGAATGGGTATTTGTCCTTTGGTGAAAAATCACATGCTGATAAATTTCAGTCTTTTTGTTGCCTGTCTCTAGAAAGTCTGAGTTTCCTATAAGGCACTCTTTTCAAAGTACGTTTTTGAATGCATTGGCAAGATAGAAACAAGAAGATGATAGATTGAGGATGAAGAGGACAAGTGAAAGAGCTGGGAAACCGGTCCTTTCATGTAATTGCCACCCTTCCCTCCCCTTTCCCTGCTGAGATTTTTCTGTAATTTGTGATTACATCAGGTTGGAGTGTCTCCTAAATATAGAATATGAAATTTTGCTTTAATAAAGCTAAAAATTCAGAGGCTCATACTCCTTATGCAAAGATTTAACTATCTCTAATCAACTGCCATGAGTTTTGAAAACATCCTTACTTTCTCCAGGATATGAATTTGTAGAATGGAAAAATGCCTTTTTGCAAAATGTTGTTTCAGACCTCACTCTGTAAACTGATGTTTATTCTCACCACACTTTTCCATATTTCACATGTCATCAGTGGGGCTTGCTCTTTTTATTTTTTTACACATTAGATTTATATAGTTTTTATAGGTTAAAAAAATTCAAGGATATGGGTACAAAGTATTGATCGGCCATTATAAAGACATAATATCATATATCCCTCCCCTGTTCAACAGAGAATTTGGGGCATCCTAATAGGGAAAGAAAAATGTAACCTGGAAACCCAGGACAATCATTCTAAGAAATTCCAACAGCCACTCTAGAGGAATGACCGCTTAACACTTAGTGCTTTTTAGATGCTGCTTCAAGGAATTATGAAAAGAAAATGAGAAATAATCCAATTATGAGGTAATTCAGAATAAATAGTAATGAATAAATAGAACCCATGATAATGGTCCTTAAATGCATGCTTAAATAATGAAGCATTTGCATTTACGGGAAAGGGCAGATGACTTCAATAAAATTGTTATTAGATAATACTAATTTGGTACTTTGCATTTTTAAAGTGTGCTATTGTTATTGAATTGAGAAAAAAGTTTCCAACATTTTATATGAATAACTCTCACTCACAGATTATACATGACTAGAAAGTACACGAAAAAGTTGCCAAAAAAACGCTATTGGTAAGTTTCATTTCTTTGCTAAGAAAAAGAAAGATTGTGAATTTAAGGAGCTGAATGTTGATTTTAGAGAGATATGGAATGAGGGCCAGGAGAAGCAAAAACAGATCTTTTCCATCGGATTACAAATAATGACACAGGAACCCATCTGCCTATGTTTTATGGTGAAGAATGCTGTGATTATTTGATGAGTAGGAGGGAAAGTTTGGTGGGATGAAAAGATGGAAGAAAGCCAGGGAAGCTGGCTGCCTCAAGTTCAACAAGAAAATGTCAAATCAAATGTGTGTTCTCTTCCTGAAAAATACCCACCCTTATTATGCATCCATGTGTTGATGACTGATGCAAATGAATTTTTCAAGTGCTATACAAATGAGTTGCCTAACTGATGTTAGCCTAGAGAGAGCAAATCCCTAGTAAAATACAGAATTATATTTTTAGCCTTAGATAAAAGCATATAGACATTAAATGTTTGCAGGCTCAATCTTTCTTTCCTCTTTACTATGTTCCAATTTAATTAATGAAATACTGGAATTGGGACAGATTTGGCTTTGGACTGGAAACTATGTGAATTCTGGCTATCAACTTTATGGGCAAAATTAGGCTACTGGTACTTCCCTAAGGCGAACACATCTGTGATTTAAGCTAATCAGTCCCTGCGTGTCACTGTTGCTTCATACAAACTGGGTGAAAGTAACATGTCATTGCAATGAGAGGCTGTCATTTTAAAGAGAAATCATATCATTTTGAGTAAAGCTCACCTTAATGGATGAAATATGCACATATCAATAATTTTCCAACTTAGTGTTTTAGCCAATGAGCATATGGGGACATTTTGATATATTGTCCATTAGATATAAACTCTGATTACTCTATTAATTCTACATTTTTATTTTATAAAACTGAAGATGGCTTTTTAAAAAGATTTTATTTATTTACTTTAGCGAAAGAGTGTGCAAGCACCAGAGACGAACAGGGAGAAGGGCAGAGCAAGAGGGAGAGGGAAAGAGAGAGAATCCCAAGCAGACTCTGCACTGAGGGCTGAGCTCAATCCCATGAACCCAAGATCATGACCTGACCCAAAACAAGAGTCTGACACTTAACTGACTGAGCCACCCAGGTGCCCCTGAAGATGATTTTTCTAGACAAACTTGAGGAAAGCTTGAATTCTTTGGTTTTAGTGGCTCAAATCAGAAGTTAACCTTTATCAAAAACTAATTGCTATTTTAGTGAATACTAATGTAAATGCTGAAAATAGTAGCACCATAAAACATTTAACCTTAACCACAAAAAAGCATGTACAGCTCAGGCATACCTTGGAGATATTGGAGGTTTGGTTCCAAACCACCATAACAAAGCAAGTCAAATGGGGGTATCCCAGTGTATATAAAAGTTACGTTTACACCATACTATAGCCTATTACCTGTATAATAACATTGTGTCTAAAAATGTATATATACCTTAATTTAAAAATACTTTGTTGCTAAAAAATGCTAACCATCATCTGAGCTTTCAGCGAGTCATAATCTTGCCGGTGGAGGATACTGATGGCTGCTGACTGATCAGGGCGGTGGTTGCTGAAGTTGGGGTGACCATCGCAATTTCTTAAAATAAGACAACAAGGAAGGTTGCCACATCAGATGACTCTTCCTTTCACTAACGATTTCTCTGTAGCATGCAGGGCTGTAAGATAACGTTTCACCTGCAGTAGAACTACTTTCAAGAGGAGTCAATCCTCTGAGCCTCTGCCGCTGCTTTGTCAACTACGTGTATATATTATATATCCCTTGTTATCATTTCAACAGTCTTGACAGCATTTTCGTCAGGAGTAGATTCCTTCCCAAGACACCTTTGCTCATCCATAAGAAGTATCTCCTCAACGTTCAGAGTGTTATCACGAGATCGCAGCTGTTATCCAGGGGGCAGTTGTTCCGTTGCATCGTCAGGCTCCACTTCTAATTCTAGTTCTCTTGCTCTTTCCACCACGTTTGCAGTTACTTCCTCCAGCAAAGTCTCGAACCCCTCCAAGTCATTTTAGCTAGATCTTCTGGATAACGCTGCAGCTTCTACACCAGCACTTCGATTGTTATGGAGACAGCTCCTTTCCTTAAACCTCAGGAAGCAACCTCTGCTACCTTCAAACTTCTTCTGCCGCTTCCTCACCTCCCTCAGCCTTCATAGAATTGAAGAGAGTCAGGCTCTTGCTCCGGATTAGGCTTTGGCTTAAGGGAATGCTGTGGCTCATTTCATCTTCTATCCAGACCACTAAAACTTTCTCCATATCAGCAACAGAGCTGTTTTGCTTTCTTATCATGTGTGTGTTCACTGGAGCAGCACTTTTAATTTCCTTCAAACATTTTTCCTTTGCATTCACACCTTGGCTAACAGTCTAGCTCAAGAGGCACACACCTTTCAGCTTATCTCAGCTTTGGACCTGCCTTCTACACTAAGCTTAATCACTTCTAGATTTTGATTGAAAGCAAGAGACATGTGACTCTTCCTTTCATTTGAGCATTTAAAGGCAATTATAGGGTAATTAATTACCCAATTTCAATATTGTTGTCTCAGGGAATAGGGAGGTCCAAAGAGAGGGAAAGAGACAGGGAATGGCTTGGTCAGTGGAGCAGTCAGAACACACACAACACTTATCAATAAAGTTCACGCTCATGTGGGCATGGTTTGTGGTGCTCCCAAACAATTACAACAGTAATGTCAAAGATCACTGATCACAGATCACCAGGAGAAACACAATAATAATGAAAAAGTTTGAAATATTGCAAGAATTACCAAAATATGATGCAGAGACAAAGTGAGCAAATGCTGGAAAAATGGTGTTGATAGACTTGCTTGACACAGGGTTGCTGCAAGCTATCAATTTGTAAAAAACAAAACATCTATGAAGTACAATAAAGTGAAAGTGCATTAAAAGGAGATATGCCTACAGATAGTTCAGTAAGTTAACTGACGTGTTCAAATTAATAAATGCTTCGTAACTAGAGAAAGTAATGAAAACAAATGTAAATGGAAAACTTCAAAGAAAAGGCTTTGGAACATTTCATCCAAATATTTTCTTTAAAATTAGAGTTTGAAATACTTACACTTCTTTAGCTCCAAGTTTACCCATAATTGTCATCATATATTTATTTTTAATAATTTAAATATCGTTCTTCTTAGCCATATATTTATTCCAATTATTAATGAAAACTACAGAATAATAAAAATAGCCAGTAGCAACTCTAACATCAAATACTAATATAGCACATTATTTAATCATAAGAAAAAAAAGTAAAAGCAAAAAACTGAGGTTAATTTGCCCTGGGTTATTTTGTTCTTTTCTTCACAAGCATGCAGTTAGTAAAGTCCTGTAAATGTAAATGCCAATAAAATAGTATCTCATTGTTCTTCATGGAAATTAGTGATGCATGATAATGCATGTCATTACTTGTCATGAAAACCATTGGAGAAATCATATTGCATTTTAATGAATGAGTTAAATGCCTGGGATTGTCAACTATGTTAGAGGGATAATCATCTGAGAAAAATTAATTCTGACATTTGGTAATTAGTAGTAGAAAAATTATAAATTTCTCTGAAAGAACATTTTGTCTAAAATATTTTAAGCTATCTCAAATGCAAAAGCCACAAACTACATTGTTTATAGAAAATATTTTACTACACAATCAGACTATTCTGGGTCAAAGAATTATTTTAAAAGACTTAAGAACATCCTTATCCAAGTGATAATAGCACTAATAAAAACAACTACATTCTCTATCAGAGGTAAATATTCATAACAATGACATGATCACTCAGACAATATTTTTATTGTATATAGTTTAAAAACACATGTGAAAAAACATGAATTAAAACTTTGTTGATATTTTTTTCTGAAGTTACAAGGCCAGTAAAATGGCATTTTGAAAGTTTACTCTTCACAGATTTTCTTTAAAGCAGATTTAATATTACCAAATATGTGCAAAATTTTTTTTTACTTTTTTACTGTTTTGACATTTGCAACAATTGTGTAAAATCAGTGGTGGGAAAAAGTGCTGGTGTGTTAGGAATCAAGGCAGTGCCACCAAACAGTCCCAGGAACTGTGTTCTTCACTGACACCACACTTAACAACAACAACTACAAAAAAGCCAGTATCACTAAACAATGTCCTAATAAAGCAGCAAAACTTCCTAAGTTTATTAAATCTTGACCCTTGGGGTGCCTGTGTGGCTCGGATGGTTAAGCATCTCCCTTCCGCTCAGGTCATGATTCCCAGGTCCTGGGATCGAGCCCACGTCTGGCTCCCAGATCAGCAGGGAGTCTGCGTCTCCCTCTCCCTCTGCCTCTCCCCATGCTTGTGCTTTCTCTCTCTCTCTCAAATGAATAAATAAAATCTTAAAAAAAAAATCTTGACCCTTGAGTACACATCCTTTAATATTCTGCATGATAAAATGAGAAGCAAGCATAAAGCATTTCTGTTATATGCTATAAAGCACAATGGTTGTCTTGAGAAAAGTACTTGTGTGATTGAGCTGAGAGCAGAACTAGACACTTTTATCATAGAACATAATTTTCCCCAAAAAGTAACCAACGAACAAACCATGGTTATTCACAGGTAGATATTTGAAGAACCAAAACAATTTTGAAAAGGAACAAAGTTGGAGGATTCACCCTGCTTGATTTCAAAACTTACTGCAAATTTACAGTCATCAAGGCAGTGTGGTACTGGCACAAGGAGAGGCATATAGGTCAATGAAACAAAACTGAGAAGCCAGAGATAATCCACACGATTATGGTCATTTGATTTTGACAAGGGTGCCGTGGAGGAAGAAGAATCTTTTCAAGATATGGGGCTAGGAGAACTGGGTATCCAGATACAAATGAACGAATCTGGAACTGTGTCTTGTACATAAAAATATAGCTCATACGCTTAAATGTAAAAGCTAAAACTGATATACTTGGAATGAAACAGAGCAGTAAATCTTTGTGACCACAAGTTAGGAAAGGTTTCTTAGATATGACACCAAAAGCACTACTGATGAAAGAAAAAAAAAATAGATAAATCAGGCTTCATTAAAATAAAAAACCTTCGTGCTTTAGAGGATATCATATAAAAAGGTGAAAAGACAACTCACAGAATGGGAGTAAATATTTGCAAATCATATATCTAATAAGGGTATAGTATCCAGAATATATAAAGAACTCTTAAAACTAAACAACAAAAAGACAAATATCCCAGTTTAAAAAGGGGTAAAGCTTTAGATATGTAAATGCCAATAATGTCCATTAGGGAAATGCAGACCAAAACCACAATGGGATCTCACTTCACACATTCTAGAATAGCTACAATAAAAGATAGGTAATAACAACTGTTGGCAAGGAAACAGAGAAATTGAACCCTCTCACGTTGCTTCTGGGAATGGAATATAAAATGGCACAGACAGTGTAGAAAACATCTAGGCAGTTCCTCAAGATTTTAAATATAGAATTACTATAAGATCTGGCATGCCATGCCATTCCATTCCATTCCATTCCATTTCTGTGTGCCCAAGAAAGCTGAAAATGTCTGTCCACATGCAAAAAAATGTACACGAATGTTCAAAGCAGCATTATTCATAATAGCCCAAAGCGGAAACAACCAAATGTCCATCAGCTGATGGATAAATCAACAAAATGTGTAATACCCATACGATGACAGTATTATTCAGCCATAAAAAAATGATGTACTGGATACGTGCTACAACATGGATGAATCTTGAAAACATTATACCACATAAAAGAAGCCAGTCACAAAGTATTGTGTGACTCCATTTATATGAAATGTTGAGACTAGACAAATTCATAGAGACAAAGTAGATTAGGGATTATATAGGATTTGGGGATTGTGTTGGAATGGGGAGGGGCTGCTAATGGATGTGAGGTTTCTTTCCAGGGTGATGAAATGTTTTAAAATTTACCATAGTGGTTGCTCACTGTGAATGTATTGCAAACCACTGAATTTTAAAATTTAAATTGGTAACTTTTATCATAGGTGAATTATATCTCAATAAAACTGCTTGGGAAAAAGTGAGTATTTGGCAGACATTTTTTGAAAAATGAATGAATTGAGCCTGTATTTATTGCCAGTGATATAATTAAAATTTCCAAGCAAAAATTTAAATTAAAAAAAACTTCTATCTGCCACCATGTGCTTAAGAGTTTCCCAGTGTTAGATTTTTTCCTGTGGAGATTAGTGGGGGATATTAAGAAATGTGTTTTTTTTATATTTATGAAATGTGTTAATACTTAGAAGATCTGCACAGTGAGCCAATATTTTTCAAATGGCCAATGAATGAGGTTACAAAGTCATGCACACATGGATAAAAGATTCATTTAAAAAGCAAAAGAAGCCATTGGATTTAAAAGTAATAGAGTAAGAAAAGTTTATTGACAGAGTATAAGTAAAAAGTTGGTTAAAAGATATGGCTTCAAATCCACATTGCAATTAATCTTTAAGAAACTACCACTTAATGAGTTTTGGTTTAGTTTTAAAGAGGAATTATCTGAAAAGGCAATTAATGTACTTCTCTTTCCAATTTCATGTCTGTCTATGGCTGGATTTCTTTTTTATACTTCGAGCAAAACAGCATATTATAATGGGTTGGCTGCAGACCAGATGTAAGAATCTAACTGCCATCTAATAAGCCATGCATTAATGAGATTAAAAAGTAAAACAACACAGTTCTTCCCAAAAGTAATTTTATTCTTGGAAAATAGTTATTTTCCATTAAAAGTATGTTATTTATGTTAATATGTAATGAGTTTAATAGTATTAGTTTAATTAAAATAAAAAAATTAATTTTCTCAGTTTAATTTCTAATATAGTAAATATTGATAGCTGTAACAAACCTAAACAAAAGTTCTTTGAGATACTCAGTAATTTGTAAGAGGATAAAGAGACCTTAAAACTAAAAAGCTTAAGAATTGCTGCTCTAGGGGCAACTGGGTGGCGCAAGTGGTTAAACACCCAACTTCTGGTTTCGGCTCAGGTCATCATCTCAGGGTCATGAGATCAAGACCCGCGTTGGGCTCTATACTTAGTGTAGTCTCCTTGAGATTCTCTCTCCCTCTCCCTGCCCCACTGGCTTGTGCGCATGTTCTCTCTCTCTCACTCTCTCTCAAATAAATAAATCTTAAAAAAAAAAAAAAAACTTCCCATCACTTTCTAGAGGGGTAAACTTCACTCCAGGTGTTCTGAGGGGTTTAATACAGAGGTAGGGCATTGGATAAACAGATTATAGAATATCTGGAAATATGGAGTTTTTACAAAAGTTTTTAAGTTCAGGTTATAAAAGAAACCCATATGTCTTCACTGATAATAAATAACAAGAACAGAAAAAACTTTCTCTGCTATTACAGACAGCTGGACATGTGGTTATAAACACCCAGCCTAGGAGCCCAGCAAAAAGATAGAGAAAAGGATCATTACAGGGACATTTCAAATAAAATTTTGAAAAAAAAATTTTTTTTTGATAGCACGTTAGCAGGAATTGAGAATTGGCTAGATATGGGGAAAAAGACGGATTCCTGGAAAAACCTTTTGCACCATTGACAAATAGCTTGTAAGGAGGAAGGAATGTTTTATAATTATGAGTTTCAATTTGGCGGAAATTCTAATTGAAAATGGATAATCACTCAAAAAGTTAGGAGTAGATAATTAAGTGAGCTACTTGGACTGGTAAATAGACTGGATTGACATAGGCTTTATACATATATATATTTATATTTATATATATATAATATAAATTATAGGCTTTACATAAATTTATAGACTTTATAAAATTTATATAAATATTATAGGTTTTATATATATAAGATATATATGTTTACATGAGATATATATGTATAAACTTTGAAAGTTTCATTACAAAACACAAGAAGTATTAAAAATTTACTATTTAATAGTCAGGAGCTGAGATGAAAATGGGCCACATACAATGGTAAAGCAGAAAACACCTAGCATGATTCTAAAAATAATATCAGATAAGTCGATATAAAACTTTTGGAAATTTTCAGAAAATGTTCTACTATATTTGGACCTTTGGTATTTTAGGAGGACAAAAGTATATTTCAAGTTTCTTTATACTGAGAATTGGCATATCGATGAGGCCAGCTGGGTGTTTGCAAAGGTGTGAGGTGACTAACCTAATCTTTCCGTAAACTAATCTTGACAGTGACAGCTCATCACTTTACTCATATTCTGTTTGTCAAAAGCAAGTCACAAAGTCCACATTTATGCCACAACAGGGCACAAATACTAGGGATCATTGAGAACCATCTCAGAACCTACCTCCCACAGAGTTCGATTCTAGGTTCAAAACATCGTTAAGATTTTTCACCTACATTATGTTACAAAAAATGACAAAAGACTGAGGAAGGTTTTGAGATTAGAGGAGACTAATGAGACATCACAACTAAAGGCAATATGTGAGCTTGGATTAGATCCTGCACCAGATGGAAAAAGGTACTATAAGGATATAATTAGGTCAGTTGACAAACTTGGAGTATGGATTGTAGATGAGGTGAACTGTATCGGTATCAAATTTCCTGAAGTTAGTAACTGTTCCACAGTTATCTTAGAGGATGTCCTTGTTCTTTGGAAATATACACTGAAATATCTAGGGATGAAGAGGCCCAATGTATATAATTTTTACTTTTATTTTTCAATATAATACTATATGCATATCATATCTACATATGACACAATCCCAGAACACCGGGATCATGCCCCAAGCCGAAGGCAGACGCCCAACAACTGAGCCACCCAGGCGCCCCGGAGGTATAGAAAGTTAAATTAGACATGGATAACAGTCTCAGAAAGATTATAATCAAGTAGTGGACTTAACATACATAAACAGCGAAGATGTACAGTAAAATGTACCAAATGTCATAAAAAAGGATTATGGGATTTCATGAGCATAAGAGTCATCAATTTCTATGAATGAGGTAAGATTTTATAGAGGTGGGAAAATTTGAGAGGAGATATTTCCATATCAGACATAATTAAGTACATGAATAAAATGTCATTCTCATTTTAAAATCATAAGAAAAAATGAGGTTGCTGGAAAATAGGAGATAAGTTTGAGAACAGCAAATACTTCACTTTGGATGAAATATTTATTTTGCATGAAAGGCAAAGTTGAGAACAGTTTATAGAATTTCTTGGATACCAGTTTAAGTTATTCGAATGGTAGATTTTAGGCAGAGCAAAGCTATTTGAAGTTTTGAGCAGAAGAGGGGCATGGTCAAGGCTGTGCTTGAGAACTGCAATGTTCAATGCAGAAGCCAGCAGCACATGTAATTACCTAAGTTTAAATTCAAATGAATCAAAATTAAATAAAATGAAAAATTCAGCTCTTAATTGCATTAACCATACTTCAAATGCTCAACAGTGCTCAATACCTAGTAACTTCTGTATTGGGCAGGAAAGATCTAGAACATTTCCATCACCACAGTTTATTCTATTGGACAGAGCTGCTTTGAAAGATTGATCTGGTAGTGCATTACAAATGGTTTGGACAGGGGAGGAAACTAGAAATGGGAAATTGATTTTAACAATCAGGTTAGAAGTCCTGAGTAGTTGTAGTAGAGAATAGAATTTAATCTATAAAATGCATAATGTTACCTTGTACTCTTCAGAGTTTTCTACGCATATTCATGATAAGGATATTTACTATATACTCCAGGAACACCAGGCAGAATTTACATCCTTATATTCCTCAGCAGAAATTTTCTTTGGCACACATGAGAGAAGAAAAAAGATGAAATGACTCACCAGATTATTAATAGCTGGAGATCCTAACTTCCATGTGGAAACGGGAAATTCAAGCAGATGGGCTTCCTGAGATCATCTCATGTGGGGATTATGGGTAACCACCGTCTGGCTCCCAATTTGGTTTGAATTTCAGGGAGGTCCAAAATCTTTCAGTTGCTCTTTAAACTCTGTTTATACACAGAAAAATACTATTAAGAATTTACACTCTTGATTTTCTTTTATCTTTTTAGTGTTGTCTTTGAGTTTTTCTGTAATCACTACAATCTAGAATGGGGGACTTTCTCATTTAATGTGTAAGGAAACTGAGACCAAAATTAAGTGTTTTGGCAAGATTACACAACTTACTTAGTTGCAAAGCCAAGGCAATAACTGATGTTTTGGGATTTTCCCCCTGCTCCTTGGTATTTTCAGAGTAACTTAGAACTTTGACTATCCACTAATTTCCTTTTCATATACTCAAGAACTAGCAGTAATTGTAGCTCTATAATTTAGCTTATGATCTAAATACTGTCAGATTCGATATATACTGTGTTGAGCATTTGCTTGAAATTGGAAGCATGAGGAATTAAATCTTGCTCATGGCCAAATGTGTCCACAGAGCAAAAAAGTTTAATGACCCATGTTCTACACAGACATGACTACTCTCTCTCCCACCACTGACTTCCTCAGAGTTCCCCCATAACACTTTATGGCCCTTACTTGTTTTCCTGCCTCTCGTCCTCCACTAGAATGGGGTCCACATCATCCTTGCTTTTGTTCCCCTGTGCTTATCCCAGCTCTCAGCACAGAGAAGCGTTGATAAATTATGTATGAATGATATATGAGTAAAGAGGTAATTTGGAAACGTTTCTTACATCTATGCATATTAATCTCACTTCTTTTTTTTTTTTTTATTATGTTAGTCACCATATAGCACATCCCCGGTTTCCGATGTAAAGTTCGATGATTCATTAGTTGTGTATAACACCCAGTGCACCACGCAATACGTGCCCTCCTTACTACCCATCACCAGTCTATCCCATTCCTCCACCCCCCTCCCCTCTGAGGCCCTCAATTTGTTTCTCATAGTCCATAGTCTCTCATGTTTCATTCCCCCTTCTGGTTACCCCCCCCCCCTTTCTTTATCCCTTTCTTCCCCTACTGATCTTCCAAGTTCTTATGTTCCATATGATAATTGTCTTTCTCTGCTTGACTTATTTCACTTAGCATTATCTCCTCCAGTGCCGTCCATGTAGCAGCAAATGTTCTTTCTGATAACTGAGTAATATTCCATTGTATATATGGACCACAACTTCTTAATCCAGTCATCTGTTGAAGGGCATCTTGGCTCCTTCCACGATTTAGCTATTGTGGACAATGCTGCTATGAACATTGGGGTGCATATGGCCCTTCTCTTCACTACGTCTGTATCTTTGGGGTAAACACCCAGTAGTGCAATGGCTGGGTCATAGGGTAGCTCAATTTTTTAATCTCACTTCTGACCTTTTCAAGCACACAGGTTCGTCAGGGGCACAGAGGAAATTCAGACCTCTCTTTCCTCTAGCACACCTCAGCAGCCAATTCAGAACTGCACAGTGCAGCTGGAGACTGCAGAACCCTCTTCTTTCATGCCCACAGAGGTTTACAAAGCAGTCTTCACCATTTCTGGGTCCCTTGAATACGGGCTTTTTTTTTTTTTTCAGAGTCCATTTAATTGGTTCTTTTTCCCTGGAAACAAAAGCCAGCCTGCCAAAGGTTCACAAAGGTGAATCAGAGAACCTTAATGGGATCCTTCAGGGTCCTAGAACCTGCCACACTGCAGGAAGGGAGGCTGGCTGTGCTCGTCACAGATGTATGGCTCCCTTCTTGCACTGGCCAGGAGATGAGTCGGAAAACAAAACTTAGTCCTACCATTCCTATTTGTACGCAGAAAGAGCAGGTAGAAATTTCATCAAGTTGAATCAAATGGTTTGAAATTTAAAATACGTTTTCATGAACACTAAAACCTGAACCCAAACAAAACAAGATAAAAATCGTTTGTCTTATTCATCAAGCATCAAATGACAAGGCCTAAAATAGCAGCCCTACTTTGCCTCTTGTACGAACCTGGCAAAGGGTTAATGTGCATTGCAGATTCCCTCATGATCCAAAGAACTGTGATCCAGATACAAAGAGACAATGTTATCCTTTGTTTTAGGCACTGCCATTTCATCAGTGCTCCCCACCTCCCTCCTTCCAACACAATCAGATTTCTGGTGACATCTCAGTAATTAGATGCATAAGACACTAGGGCTCCCCAAGCTCCTTTTCAACTCTGTGTCCAGTTATTACTGTTGTTAGTGTTATGCTAATTAAGTCGGGGTGCAGACGTGTTTTTTATAAGACAAGACTTTTGTGGCAATCAATGTTATATACAGCCTGTTCTAAAAATGCTGTTCTTCCATCATATTCCCATCAGATGACATAAAAGAGCTCATAGCATAGAGAACTCATTCTTCATGAATGAGTATTTCTCAAATACCTAATTAAAAACATATATCTACCCATCCCAAAGCAGTCAAGTTTTGCACCACTGCCTTAAAACTACCATTTTGCTCCTATGAGAGTATATTCTTTATTTGTATTACTGTGTTCTAGACAGTTCTAAATCCCACTTACTAGTTAACACACTTCAGCACAGGCTGCAACATTGTGTCATCACCAAAGGGAAGGGAGAAGATCTTGTTAGAAGTGACATGACTTGGGATAGGCTGGTGATGGGTAGTAAGGAGGGCACGTATTGCATGGTGCACTGGGTGTTATACGCAACTAATGAATCATGGAACTTTACATCAAAAACCAGGGATGTACTGTATGGTGACTAACATAATATAATAAAAAATATTATTATAAAAAAAATGAAAAAAAAAGAAGTGACATGACTTGACTAAGTTAAGTTCAATACATTTAACACAGTTTTATGTTTACCAGAAAGACGTGTATAAAGTCAATAATTGCTTTAAGCTTAATAATATGTTTTATGCAAAGAGCAGTGCTACACATGGCAAAAGCATATTCTGAGAGTAAAAGAATCCCTAAATACATGTCAATATGAGTTCAGAGTCCCATACCTAGTAATTTCTAGATTCTTATTTTATTTCTAATATGAAGTACAGCCCCACTTTGTTTCAAGTGCCTTGAAATAAATTTTACACACAAAAGCCCTGATTGACTTTTAGTGAATTTTATATGCAGTTTTGCTATAATACAATATACATATTCCTGAAAATTCTTATATTATGGGAAAGTCTCACAATAAAAATAACAGGGCTTCCAGGGGGATGGTTTAGGGCACAACAATCACAAACTTGACACATATATGAAAAAACAGGAGTGTAATAAAAGGGGTAACAGTGTTATATACATTAAACAATTAAGAAATTCATAAGTAGCATAATAAATATGAAACTTAGAAAGTTATCTGCAGCTTGCTTGTGGAAACTGGAGGGGTCTCAGCTTGTAAGTTTTTTTGAAGTGGTATACGGAGTATTATCTGAAATTGGAAAGGGAATGTAGTACCAGATGTGGATGGCTGTGTCTTATGGGAACTGAGAAATGATATGTATGCATATGTAAGTTTTCTGGATTTGTACACAGCTTACTTCAGCTGCATGTAGTTTTCTGCTCTTACCTAGTGTGTATCCCAGATGAAATTACAGAAAAGCAAACATAAAATTTGAAATTTGCATTATGCTCAAATCAGTCCTCAATATCAATAGCACTGGAATAAATCTGTGTTTCAGAGCAAGTGTTGCAGCAGAACTGACTGTACCAAAGTTTCTGGAACCAGTAGCATTCCCTGGGAGCTCTCTGACAGCATCACTCACCAGGTCCCTGTGCACAAACAATGAAGCATGTCTTGGAGCAGGAGGGAACATCACATTCTTGGCCAATGCTTTAGAGACTCTTAACTTACAGAACCAGACTTGGAATGTTCACTTCTCATCTGTCATCCAGACAAGTTCACTCAGCAGTTGAACTAATCAGATACTAGAGTCCATTTTGTTTCTCTTGGGCACAACATTTCACAGATTTCAAAGATAGACCTTGGAAGACAAGTCTGGCTTAATGGAAATGGAAACATTAAAAATCTTTTGAAAAAGTTTTGAAAAGGCCTCAAGCCCATTGGGTGTTCATGGTAGACAGAATCAATACCTTTCAGTGATTGACATGATTTTTTTTAAGTGGGGAGACTGAGAGAGACAAGACCCCACATTAGTTGAGACAGGCCTGAAACCAATTCTATGTCTGCAACAGTCTCTCCCCAGGTTCATAAACCACACTTTTGTGTGGGTTTGAGCGGGATTTTCTGTCACCTGCCACCGATGGACTGATACACTGCTCCAGTCTGCTAAGACATGCAGAGAGAGAGGCTTCAAATGAAGACAAAAGCCTCCCAATGGCTCAGCCTGGTGTTTCTGATGGATTCACTCATGATTCGTATACATTGAGCACTTGCCCCCCTGGTGGCTCAAATTGGCAAGCCTCCATACAGGCAATTTCTGCTAGTGTTTGAGATCCAATGGCCACACTTTCTGGGCAAATTGAGCAGGGCTTTGGGGGGGGGGGGCTGTCTTCCACGCACTCTCCTATCCCTCAAACTCACCTTCTTAGTGGCACTCTAGGCTCACTCTAATTCTGTATTCCCCAGCTCTCTAGCCAGAACACCCCCCCCCCAACACTCTACTCCCCAGAAAACAGGCTCTTCGTCCCAGCCTCCAAACTTTTCCTCTTCCTTTTCCTTCCATCTGACAGGACTTTCTGCTCAGTTCAATCCTCCTCTTTCACTTGTTGAGGATCTACAGGAACAAAGCACATTACTCCTCCCTCCATCCCCACGCCCAACCTTGACCTTGGAGTTGTGTTGACTGATTCCTGTCCTGCTAATTGGCACTTTCCCTGACTCCCACAGCCTCCAGGAGCAGAGAGCATTCTGTAAAGCCATGGGGATGAGGGCCCCAACTTGAGCCTAGGCGGAGCTTGCTCTGGGTTCAGAGTAGTCCTGGCACATCTAATGAGCCAACAGGGCTGGGGAGGGGAGGGATCATGTGACCATTTTCAAGGCCTGAGGCTTCATACGGGCCCTTTCTGACCTTCAGTTTCCACATCTATAAAAGGTGGACAGGAAATAATCATATCTACCTCATATAGTTATTGTGAGGTTAAATAACACAATACATTCATGATATCACTTTCTAATGCCATTATATATAGAATACACTAATAATAATTTTCATATATTTTTGCATCTGCATCTTGATTTAATTTTTTTAAAGTTTTTGTTGATGTAAGATATATATACAGAAAAGTACAAATCATAATTGTATCACTCAATAAATTTTTACAAATTGATCATATCTGTGCAATCAGCATTCAGATCAAGAATCAACACATCTGGGCACCTGGGCGGCTCAGTTGGTTAAAAGACTGCCTTCCACTCGGGTCATGATCCCACGGTCCTGGGATCAAGTCCCACATCCGGCTCCTCCTGCTTTGCAGGGAGACTGCTTCTGCCTTTCCCTCTACCTGCTACTCCCCCTGCTTGTGGGCTCTCTCTCTCTCTCCCTGTCAAATAAATAAATAAATAAATCTTAAAAAAAGAAAAAATCAACACATTACCAGAACCCTATAACCCAAAAAGCTTCATTCATATCTCTTTCCATTACTCTCTCTCAGCGTGGATAACAGAGCTACTATCTTTACTCCTAACAGTGTAGTTTAGTATTAACTTAAAAAAATTTTTATTTAAATGAGATCATTCAATATATACTCTTTCATGTCTGGCTTTTTTTTTTTTTTTTTTTTTTTTTTTTTTTTTTTTTTTTGGCTAACCTCATGTTTTTAAGATGAAACTTTCATCCTATAAACATGTCGTTGCATGTAGTTATGAATCTTCATCCACATTGCTGTATAGTGGTCACTGTGTTTATATACACAATATATCAATTGAAAAAAATATACTGTTGTCAATATTTGACTATTTGACATATAAAACCAACAATTTGCACATGATTCATACCAACATTACTCCACTCCACTACTGATAAGTATTTGAGTTTTCCAATCTTGGTTAATATGAATAGTGTGACTGTGAACATCTTAGCATGTGTCTTTAAATGAACATAAGCAGAATAGCTGGGTCAAAGGGTACACATATGTTCAGCTTTAGAAAGTACTGCCAAACAGATTTCCAAAATGAGTACCAATTTACTCTCCCAACTATATCATATGAGGATTCCAGTTGATCCACACTATCACCAACACTGAACATTTTCTCTCATTCAGATTTCAACCTTTCTGGCATATATGTACAATTACTGTATTATGGTTTCAATTTGCATTTCTCTAATGAATAATAAACTTGAGCCCATCTTTATATATTTATTTAGATTTCTCTTTTTGTTAAAGATCTGTTCAACTTTTTGTTCATTTGTTTTTCAGTGTATGATCTTTTTCTTATTGATTTTTTAGATATCTTTACATGTTCTGGATATGGGTTTTTGTCAGATACATTTTATTTATTCTTCTTATCTTATTGCATTGAATAGAACCCCCAGTATAACAATGAATAAAAATGGTGAGAGTAGGCATACTTTTTTATTCCCTGATCTTAAGGGGAAAGTTTTCAATATTTTACTATTGAGTATAATGTTTGCTATGGTGGTTTAGTAAATATTCCTTACCAGATTAAGGACGTTCCCTTCTATAACTAGTTTGCTAAGAGTTTTATCAAGAAGGATGCTGAATCAAAAGTTTATTTTTTTATTTTTTATTTTTTTTTTAAAGATTTTATTTATTTATTTGACAGAGATAGAGACAGCCAGCGAGAGAGGGAACACAAGCAGGGGGAGTGGGAGAGGAAGAAGCAGGCTCATAGCGGAGGAGCCTGATGTGGGGCTCGATCCCATAATGCCGGGATCACGCCCTGAGCCGAAGGCAGACGCTTAACCGCTGTGCCACCCAGGCGCCCCTGAATCAAATGTTTATACTCCACCTATTGAGAAAATCATATTTTTTCTCCTTTTTGGTGATTGATTTTGAATGTGAAATCTGTGAAATCAGCCTTTCTTAGATGGAGTAACCTCTGCTTTGTTGTGTAGCATTTTCCTTTTTGAATATCAGTTTATTTAATTAAAATGTTACACTAATAATTTTTATACCTATGTTTATGAGAGAGATTTGTCTTCACTTTTCTTTTTTTGTAATGTCTTTGTTAGGTTTTGGGTTACGTGGCCATCACTAAAATAAAAAAGCTAGTAAATGTTTTTATTATCTGGGAGAGATTCCATAAACTGGATGTTAATTTCATCCTTAAATACTTGGAACAATTCTCTGGTAAAGGACTTTCGAAGGTTTTTAATAATGGATTTCAAATTTCTGGTAATAGTAATTTATTTTTTCTTTATTTTTGTTGAACATTCTGCCAGAGCTTTATTAATTTATTAATCTTTTCTAAAAAGGTTTTATCTTAGTTGCTTTTCTCATTCTATTACATAGGTTTCTGCTCTTATCTTCTTTTTCTCTTCTTCATAGAACTGATATGTTGTTCCTTTTGTTGGTTCTTGAGATGGAATTTAAATTATTAATTTGTAACCCCCTTTACTAATATATTTATGTACAGTATACATGTCCCCGTAAACACTGACTTCATTATCCTTTATTTACATCCCACAAGGTTAAATCTGAAGTATCTTCATTATGAATCAGTTCGAACTAATTCTCATTTAGATTTCTTTATTTTTATTTATTTACTTGTTTATTTATTTATGTATTTATTTTTATTTATTTTTATTTATTTTTTAAAGTTGGCTCTATGTCCAAAGTGGGGCTTGAACTCAAGACCAAGAGATCAAGAGTTGCATGGTCTACCAACTGAGCCAGGAGGCATATCTCCTTTTGATTTCTTAATTATTCATGTAAGACTTAGAGATGTGTTATTAAATTCCCAGGCAGTGGGGTTTTTCTTGTTATCTTATTACTGACTTCTTAGTTAATTGCATTGTGATCAGAGAATAAAGTCTAAACTATCCCAGTCTTTTGAAATTTCTGAGGATTCTTTATGGCTCATCAGAAGGTTGATTTTAGTCAATATTCTATGAGAACTTAAATTGTTATTGCTCATCGCATATGTTTCAGGTTTCTCAAGATTGCAGTTTGTTGCTCCAGACCTATGCAACGGCAAACTGTTTCCTTCTCCCCAGCAGAGGTGCTACACATGGGCCAACCCTGACCCTCAGCTCAAACCAGAATTAGCAATTGTTCTGCAAGAAAAAATAACTGGTGATTCAAAGCTCATTTGTAGAGTTTCCCTCTCTGTAATTTTATTCCACCTAGTCCTTATTGATTCCATAGATTTCTCAAGACTTAAACAGTATGATTTTGGTAATTTATCCACTTTTTTCACATTGCTACCGGGGAATACGAGCCTGTTATGTCCTACTACATCCTGCTTAGAACATGAAATCAAGACTCTTAAAATATTTGTAAAAATAATTAAAGTATTTTTTTTTGAAAAAAGGCATCAATCCAAGCAATTTTTGCAATGCAAAGAATAGAGCTCCTAGAGCCTTGATTTACTTTGGCAAACATTTATTGATTATCTGCTGGTCACAAGCACTATACTATGTTTCAGGGAATTAACAATAAGTTAGATAGTCTTGGTACCAGATGACCTTATAGTCCACAGAGGAGTCAGAAAGGGAAACAGATAAATTGCAATGCAATATAACACCTGTTACAATAGAGAGATAAGATTATCTCCTGGAACTCAGAGGAAACAAGAACTGCCTACCCATAGGATTCAAAAGAGAGTTTATACATAAATAAAGTTACACTTGATTCTGAATCCTGAGCAGAGTTTGGAGGCATAAAAGAAGGAATCATATTCTAGGCAGAGACAGCATTTGTAACAACTCGGTCTCATAAAACAGTATGGAATATTTATTCAAGAGTGAGACATGAATGAACTAGAATAGAGTTATATGCGTGGGTGTCTGGAGTTGAGGTGTGTGTGTAAAAATAAGGTCAAAGAGGTAATTCTGGCCACATTAGAAGGGGCAGTGAATGCCAAGCCAGAGGCTTTAGTGTTCACATTGAAAGCTATCTGGAATTCATAGACATGTTTAAACAAAAGCAAATCACATGATTAAATTATTTAAGAAACAGTATTCCAGCAGTAGTGGAGAGAGCAGAATGAAAAGTGAAGTACCTAAGGAAAAGGAATGTTTGCAGGGATCCCAATAATGAAATTTTTCTACAATATTATTATTATTATTATTATTTTAAGATTTTATTTTATTTGACAGAGAGAGACAGCTAGCGAGAGAGGGAACACAAGCAGGGGAAGTGGGAGAGGAAGAGGCAGGCTCCCAGCGGAGGAGCCTGATGTGGGGCTCGATCCCACAACGCTGGGATCACGCCCTGAGCTGAAAGCAGACACTTAATGACTGCACCACCCAGGCGCCCTTTCTACAATATTATTTATAGATTAATTATAGATTTTGATAAATAAATCATGAAAATGATAAAATCACCCTCTAAAATCTATTAATAGAGACTACGATTGGACAAAGCACAAAGCTTACCTCACCGTCCTGTCATTAATGTGTGTTTTGATGCCACTAAGAAAATAGGTCTCTCCCAATGGAGTTGTTTTTACAGTGACTCTAATTTTCTTAAAGATTCTGACAGAAATCCAAAAAGCATCTTTTTAGACCTCTGTTTCCTATGCAAAGTTTCTTAGTATCATTTTATCTTATTTAGCCAAAACACTTTCTTTCACTTCACTTTTCTATATATCAATTAAAAATGAGAGAAGAGAGAGAAAGATTAGTATGAAAGGAGAAAAAAATGAGAGGATTGTGAAGTGATGCAAGGAAGCCTAATTTCTAGTAACCTGCTCTGCCTCTCATCCTGGCCTTTCATCTTGTTCATTAGAAATATCTTGCCAGCCAAGTTTCTGTAAGACAGCTCAGCTCCTTCAGTGTAATTGGAATAACATCTACCCTGCTAAACTTTAAAGTACTATTCAATGCAAAACATTGGTACACAAAAGTAGTAAATAGAGATGTTATCCAGACTTCAGCCTGCTCATTTTATGCTTTTTTCATGTAGAACAAAGATTTTAAGCTGATTGATTCCCCACAGACAGATAGCTCCTGTGACAGAGTTTGGCTGGAGTGAGAACAGATACAAATTCAGAATCTCATGGACCTTCAGAGACCCCAGAATGCATTTGATAAATACTTTTTTTTTCCTGCAACCTATTACCAACCACATCCCATACTGTAATTTGACTGTTGGAGCCATGTCAACCTGCCTTCTTCCCTATGAAGTAAATACTTGGATGGTAGCTAGCTTGGAACCATGGGAAAATAATGTTATTATGGTAATTGACAACCTGAAACCCCCTTAAACATTCAGTATTCACCCTGTGAGGCTGTCCGCATTTTACTGAAAACAAAAGCTCTAAAATATTAAATAATTCATCCAATGACACATAAGTCACACAGACAGGATTAGAAGGAAGAACTTTTGGTTCCAAATCCAGAACCTTTGGTCCTTTCCACATATTGCTTCTCATATCCTTGGTAGTCAACCAACCTGAAATCCAAGTTAAACACCAAAAATTTTCCTAATTTTGATAGACTGATCTCTTATTGTATGATTCCAATCCTCTCACTGAGAGAAGGAATCTTATGCTGACTTTGTGAAAATTCATATTCAGCAGGTGTTGACTGTTGTAAATAGCATTAATATTTCACATCCTCTAATCTATGAGTCAAACTCATACTACAAGTGTCATTTCTATCATGCTTGAGCCCTGAGGTGATTTTACCATGAAATGTACAATTTTAAGAAATCTAATAAATTGACATCTGTGTGACCAGCAGCATTTCGCTGATGTAAGTAATATCTAGAATTGTGCTACCGGGTTGTAAAGGCCATATAACAGCAACCACTTGTAATACAGTGAAAACATCCCTAAGTTCTTTCCAAAGGTTTAAGTATTTGTTTGTTTGTTTTGTAACCCTGAAGGTTAGTTGCTTGCCCTCTTTTCACAATGAACCATTATTCTCCTGGCCTACCTCGACATAAGCGTGGCTATATAGCTTAAGATAATTTCTAATTATTGTTCTCCTCTTAGAAACATACATAACCCATAAATTAACTTTTTACAACTTCCCGAGACTTCCAGTTTGCTGGGATCAACTTGTTCTCTAACACTGAAGAAAAATGGACTCAAATCCTAAACACATAAATGGTAGAAAACCCAGAGCGTTCATGATATATCTAGGGAGTCATAATTTTCTATAGCTTCAAGTTTATATTTCCACTCAATTTTCGGTCTCTTTCCATAACCTACATGCAACAAACTTTTCTGAGATTCTGGGACGCTGTGGGGGTTTACATTATAAAACATTATGGCAAGCAATTTTTTCTTATTGGAGTATAGGCAACATATAACATTAGTTTCAGGTGTACAACATAATGATTCGATATTTGTCTGTATCGCCAGATGATCGCCACAGTAAGTATAGTTAACATCTGTCACCACACAGTTATACAAAAATTTTTTCCTTCTGATGAAAACTTTTAAGATCTCTCCCTTAGTAAGTTTCAAATACACAATGCAGTATTGCTAACCACAGTCACCATACTGTACATTACGTCCACGACTTATTTATTTTATAGCTGGAAGTTTGTGCCTTTTGACCCCCTTCACCCATTTTGCCTACCCCCAAGCCCTTGCCTCTGGCAACCACCAATCTGTTCTCTGTTATCTATGAGCTTTTGTTTCATTTTTAGATTCCACATATAAATGAACAGATTATTCCTCATAAATGAGCAAATAATTTTACATTGAATTTTAGATGGTACTTATCATAAAATTTGTTAAACACTCTGGGCTCTGAATTTTCACTGACAACCTTTTTTATTGAAACCTTAATGCTGGACTCTCTTTTCTTTCTCTTTGGACCTCCTTTTCTCTTTTGCTCACTAGTTCTCCAATTATGTATTTATATCTCATAGAGGGAAGTTTAATTCTCTTTTTATTAGATCTGAATGCTAATTTTATCAGAAAAATAGTAGGCAGATTTCTAAGAACTCTCAATGACCCAAGCCCTTGTATAATCTCCTCTAGTTTGTGTAGTGGAGACACTTGCTTCCAACCATTAGGATGTGATGATAGGATGTCACTTCTGTGATAATGTTACATTACATGGCAAAGATAAAGAGACTTTGCAGATGTAATTAAGGTCCTCAATTAGTGAACTTAATGCTAATCAAAAGAGAAATTATCCTGGGTGAGCCTCACTTAATCAGGTGAGCCCTTTAAAAGAGAGTCTAAAAGTCAGAGACTGTTTTCTGGACCTACAGAAGCAAGCCACCTTCAATTATATAGATTCAAATAAATGAATTCTGCCAACAAGTACGTGAGTTTAGAAGAGAACCCTGAGCCTCAGGTGAGGTCCCAGCCTCTGTGAACACCTTGACTGCAGCCTGTGAGCCCCAGAGCAGAGGACTCAGTGGGGCTGCACGTGTAGTCCTGACCCACAGAGAATGTGAGATACTAAAGAGATATGGTTTTAAGCTGATTTATCTGTGGTGATTTGTTACACAGCAGTAGAAAACTAATACAATATCACTCTATAATTCTATGGTGATCTTAAACTAACCATATCCTTTCCCTAACACAGTAAGGACAACTTTCTAAGATTGGCTTGTTTGGAATTCCTGATGGTGGAGCAGCATCCACTGAGAATCAATCGATTGCAAGTAAAATGAAACACAGGTGAGCATACCTGAGGAATAAAAATAATCAGCTGGTTTGCAGAACACTTACTTTATAATCATTTCATTTTTTTTGAAAGGGGGGGCAGAGGGAGAGAGAGAATCTTAAGCAGACTCCACACCCAGCACAGAGCCCAACACAGGGCTCGATCTCACAACCCTGAGATCATGACCTGTGCTGAAATCAAGAGTAGGATGCTTAATCAACTGAGCAACCCAGGCACCCCTTTTGTGATCATTTCAACATGAGAACTATTTAGAACTAGAGTGGTTGGACCATTGATCTCCACTCAAACAGGTTAATAGTTGTTGTCTTCTGTTGAAACATCAACACACCCAAGCTAAAATAATTAGATTTTCCATTCCTTTATCATGACACAATCTTCCTTTATGAAAAATGAAACTGCAATAATGTCATTGGGATATCTGATTTATGAAGTTTCTTAATAATGGTAACAGGCTGTGTTTATGTAGTCACACTCACCTACTGAGTCCCACTGTATGACTAATCACAGTTACCTCCAAGCTGAGAAACCAGTGTTAATTTCTAGCCTGAAAACAGAAGGTAATAAACAAACCTACATCTGGGCCAAGTAAGAGAATTTAGTCTGTTTAGAACCACAGAAAACGGAATTAATTCACAGACCCTTGCTACTTAGGTACATGCTTATCAGCAGCAAAATCTGTCCTTAGACATATAGGATATTCATTCTTAATTCTAATCATGTCTTAGAGTTGCCAGATTTAAATCTGAATTTTATAAATGATATATTTTGTTAGTAGAAGTATATTTCATACAGTGGAGCTCAATATTATGTATTTTTAATAAGTATGCTGAGTGATTTTTTAGAACTTTACTATCTGATAACAAGTGCACTTTATGTTAGGTCCTGTCCTCCACTCTAGGGATGCAGAAATATTCTAAGGTACTCTTTCCCCTGGAGCTTCTCATTGACAAGTGTGGGGTATGGGGAAATACAAAAACAATTATCTGATCTTCTTTCCACCTTTTACTGCTCTATAAAATATCACTAGTTTCTAATTTCATTAGTTTTATTATCAGAGTTTTACAGGATGGTATTGTTAGCCTTTGACCTTACTCAAATTTTAGAAATACAACTGATGCTTTTTAAACACTTAGACTTACAGAGTGCCAGGCAATTATCAATGAAGCATCTATTTCTTTGTTGTTTTCAAAATATCCTGGTTGCTCTGTCCTACTTTCTCTAAGTTGGTTGTTATTAAAGATGAAAATGTCCCCAAGAAAGGAACATGCTCAAAATGTTCTTAACAAGAGATTTTGAAATATTTGACCTGTCAGAAACAGGGATTTCAAAGGGTGACGGTAAAGTTCATCCAATTCCCACACAACTGCTGTGCCATCAGAATTCAGTACTACTGTCTTCAGACTAAAAGCAGAAAACATTATACATAAGACATGAGAAAATGATTTCTGCTGATTTGGAGTCATTCTCTGCTTTGCGAATATTCATGTCCTTATTAGAAGTGGTAGATCAAAGAGAAGATTTATAACTAATAATTCCCCCCATTTTCAATGCCCCTTACCCTGATGTATTTTTTCCCACAGCACTAATTTGCTTGTAACATTCTATATCATTTACTTGCCAGTTATCCTTATTATTCATTGTCTATCTGTCCCTACTAAATAATTTAACCTCCACAAAAGGAGACGATTTTTTCAAAAAGTTTTGTGCACTGATACCTCTTAAATAGCATGCAAAAGGGACTCATGAAATTTGTTTAAAAAGTTAACTAACAAAACAATATTCATCCCTCTTAGTCCTAATCCATCTCCAAGAAATAAGACTTTTTGGCACTGCTATGCTGGATTTTGTCCAATATGCTAGAAAACATTTTAGATGGATAAAAATAATGTTTATCTCTGTATATGGCAAGGAGTTACTACCCAACAATGGGTTCCACCCTTTGACCTCTTTGACTGTTGTAGAGCTGAGTTTATGCTGATTTATTCCTATCCTCTCACCTGGACGTCATCTGACCAATGACCAAACTCTGAAATATTGTTGACATGGGTTAAAAGTCAATAGTTAAGAAGATTCTACTCTACATATCAGACTTTGCCTCTCAGTGACAACTCAATCCTTCCATTTGCTCATTTAAAAAAAACTTGTTATTACCCTTGATTCCTTTTTTTTTTTTTTTGACCCACTTTCCATAAGTAAAGCAAATACTGGCTTTAACTCAAAGTATTTCCATATACTGACCACATCTCATGACCAAGACTGCTACCCACCTAATCCAGGTCACTATCCTCTCCTACGTAACTGGTCTCTCTGCCTCTACCTTGCCCTACCACAGTCTGCACTAACATTCTTAGCAAAGTGATCCTGTGTAAGATGTAGCTCAGATGATGTCATTTCTTGATTCAAACCCTCCAATGCTTCCCATCTTACTCATAGTAAAAGTCAAAATTCCTACAAAGCCTTACATGATCCAGATTCTCATTATCTCTCTGTCTTCCTCTGCTGCTCGCATGATCACTGACTCACTTCAGTTCAACTGCTCCCTTGTTCTGGGAAGGTTCCAGGCACACTCCTGCCTCACGGCCTTTGCACTTCTTGTTCCCTCAGCCTAGAATGCTCACTCTCTCGTTCTCCTATAGACTTTATTCAAATGTCTCCTTCCCAGTGTGCCCTTCCCTGGCTCAACTATCTAAAATTGCAAACCACAATTCCTGACCCTCTCTCTTCCATTTCCCCACTTACATTCTTCATAACACTGACTAATTCCTAACACATTATTCAATTCACTTGCTTATTTTTTAATTGTCTTTCTCTGCCCACAAGGGTGGAAGTTCCATGTGGGCTGGTGTTTGGTCTGTTTTATATTCTGGTGTATCTATAGGCTTCAGAATCGTGCCTGGCACATAGTAGGTGCTTAATAAAGGTTCGTTAAAAGAGCATTAGACATTAAGAAAAAATATCTTATTAAAAAAATAACAAAAATCATACATTCACCTACACAATTCAGTTTTGCTTATAATTTAAATAAGTGAAATTTATAAATCCTTATATAGTCTCATTCACACATTTATTCAGTAAACACTAAAGGCCAAATTCTGGGGAATATAAATAGGAAACAATGTACTAACTGAGGGAGTTTATAATTTAAAAGAGTAGAGATATATGCATAAATAATTTCACATTATTACACACATTAAAATATAGAAGAAATAATAACACAAAAGATATTATGTATTTAAATGCTTGCCATCCATAGAGTACTTTAAATTTTAATCATGTTGCCACATAGAGTAGAATACCCAAGATATGTTTAGCAATATATTTATAAGCAAAGTCAGAGATGAAATAATTTAGGGAAATTCTGCATTAAATTAGATTAAAGAAATATCATTTCTGTAGAATTAATCAGATTATGTTAAGGTGCATTGTGACCCTATAAGAGGAGATAAACCCAGATTTAATTTGGTCAAGGAGGTAAGTTTTTTGTTTGTTTGTTTGTTTTTAATTAAAACTAGTGTTCTGAGGAACATTGGACCACATGGACATAGACTTTTTCATTTTATTCTCAAAAGTGACTTTGGGGCTGCCTGGGTGGCTCAGTCAGTTAAGCATCCAACTCTTGGTTTTGGCTCAGGTTGTGATCTCGGGGTCGTGAGCTCAAGCCCCATGTAGGACTCCACGCTCAGCTTCGAGCCTGCTTGAGATTCTCTCTCCTCTCCCTCTGCCCCTCCCACTCGTGCTCTCTCTCTAAAATAAGTAAATAAATCTTTTTTTAGAAGTGACTCTGATTGGACACCTGAAAATAATATAACACTGTATGTTAATTATACTAGAATTAAGGTAAAATGTAAAAGAATGTCTTTTAAAAAGTGACTCTTTGACTTAGTGCAGAGAAGGGAACTAAGGTTCAGAGTGAGTTAATAAATTGTCCAAGTCACTTAGGAAACCCACAGATTTTCTCAGTGAAAAATCTGAGAATAGGATATAGAGTTTTGATTCCTAATTGAGGAATCTTACCCAACCTAAATTAGGTACACTTTTCTTGGTGTGAAAATGCATATCCCTCTCATTGCACTTGCTACAATGTTCAATGATTCCCTGTTTATAAGACGTTCTTATCTATTACTCTATTAGATCCTTATGAACAGTAGCTATGAGTAATTCAGTTTTACATTCTTGATGCCTAGTATTGTGTCAGGCATGGAGGAAGTGTTCAATAAGTATATTGAATAAATGAACACATGTATGTATATGTGAAGGAATGAATGTATAATTATATGATTGAACAAGTCTTTTGATTACAAAACTCTGCTTCTTTGTAAACTCATAAAGACTGTTTTTAAAAAGTAAGATAGCTTTTGAAAAAATAAGTAACACCAAAAACTGGTAAGCAACTACCTTATCTTTTCATTTCAAGTAGAATACTTTTGTGTTTAGAGCCATTACCTGTCATTAAATAGAAAGAAAAATGAGCAACAATGACTCTGAATTCTTCTCTGGCAGATTAGATCACTAAGCTCTCAAACCATTAAAACCTGGGTATTTTTTCGTCTCTGATCTCTATTATTTTGCCTACCTCAGTACCTGCTTTGCTTTTTTGGAATAGGTTAAAATTCAATATAATATTAAGCAATGGATAAGTACTAAAATAACTAAAAATATATGACAACTTGCATTGTAAGGTATTCCACATGAATGTTTAATTTTTTTTTAGTTGGGAAGATTAAAATATTTTTATATTTTTATGTGCACTTAAGTTCAGAAAGCTAAAAAAAATCAGGTGTGCATATTAAATATCACAAATTGGAACTATTTCAATATCTTCCTCTTATGAAGAAGTTTGAACTCACCTCATAAATTAATTTGAAAGTAGTATAAAATATATATGCCCATATAAAACATGTTCTAAAAAAATTCTATATTTATGTCATTTATAATTAGAAAATGTGGGGCTTTTAAAATAGTCTTTATATTTTAGCACAGTTTTAGGATCACAGCAAAACTGAGTGAAAGGTATAGAGATTTCCCATACACCCCCTGCCCCCACACATGCACAGCCATTATCAACATGCCTCACCAGAGTGGACATTTGTTACAATTAATAGACCTACATTGACAGATCATTATCACCCCACCCCCCAAAAAGGGACTCTTTGACTTACTATACAGATATATTTATTTAACAGAGGAGGAAATTAGGGCTCACAGAGAGTTAATAAATTGTCCAAGATCACTTAGGGAACCCACAGGCTTTCTAATCCATAGGTTACATCAGGGTTCATTCTTGATGTTGCACATTCTACGGTGTATGCACAATCTTATTAAATTATCCCGTGTATCCACCATTATAGTATCATACAGACAAGTTTCACTGCCTTAAGAGTCCTCTATACTCCACCCATTCATTCCTTCTTCCCACTAACCTTTTGTAACCACTGATCCTTTTAATTCTCCCTTTCCAAGGATGTCATATATTGGAATCAAACAGTATGTAGGCTTTTCAGAGTGGCTTCTTTCACTTAGTAATATGCATTTAAGTTTCTTCCATGTCTTTTCATAGCTTAATAGTTCATTTCTTTTTAGCACTGAATAATATTCCATAATCCGGAGGTACCACAGTTTACTTATCAATTCACATACTGAAGGGCATCTTGGTTGTGTTTAAGTTTTGGCAATTATGAATAAAACTGCTATAAATATGTGTGTACAAGTTTTTGTGTGGAAATGAGTTTTCAGTTTATTTGGGTAAATACCAAGGAGAGTGATTGCTGGGTCACATGATAAAACTATGCTTAGTATTGTAAGAAACTGCCAATCTGAGTTAGGAAGTATTCATTCCCTCAACTTCTATCTTCTGAAAGAGATTATAGAGAATTGATGTAATTTCCTCCTTAACTGTCTGTTAGAATTCACCAGTGAATCCATTTGGGTAAGGTGTTTTCTATTTTGAAAGGTTACTGATTACTGATTCAATTTCTTTACTAGATATAGGCCTATTCAGATTATCAGTTTCTTTTTGTATGAGTTTTGGCAGATTGTGTCTTTCAAGGAATTTGTTCATTTCATCTAGGTTATTAAACCTATGGGCATAGACTTGTTCATAATATTCTTTTATTATTCTTTTAACGCCATGGGATCTATAGTGATGTCTCCTCATTTCTTTCTTTCTTTCTCCAGCTTTTTATTTAAATTCCAGTTAGTTAACATGCAGTGTAATATTAGTTTCAGGTGTAGAATTCAGTGATTCATCTCTTATATACAACACGTGGTGCTCATTACAAGTGCCCTCCTTAATCCCCATCATCTATTAACTCATCTCCCCTACCTACCTCCCCTCCGGTAACCATCAGTTTGTCCTGTATAATTAAGAGTCTCTTTCTTGCTTTGCCTCTCTCCTTTTTTTGTTGTCCCCTATGTTCATTTGTTTTGCTTCTTAAATTCCACATATGAGTAAGATCATATGGTATTTGTCTTTCTCTGACTGACATTTCGCTTAGCATATACTCTCTAGCTCCATCCACATCATTGCAAATGACAAGATTTCATTCTTTTCCACTTTTTTTTTAACTTTTTTAAGGTTTGCAATACACATTTATAAGTACTCCAAGTCCACTTTCAAATAACATCATACCACTTCATCAGTAAACAGCTTATAATAACAAAATTATCCCAATCCCTCCCTCTTATCCCTTATATCACTGCTATCATTCATTCCACTTATATAGGCATATGTATGCATAGATAAGCATACATATATGTACATAATATATATGGAAAAACTCAAATACATTGCTATCATTATTTTGAATAAACTTATCTGTTGGCTCAATTAAGAATACAAAAAATAAAAGTTTTATTTATCTTCACTTATTCCTTCTCTGATTCTCTTCCTTTCTTTATGTAGATCTGAGTTTCTGACCTATATCATGTTCCTTCTCTCTGAAGAATCTTCTTAAAAATTTTTTGGAAGATAGGTCTATTGGCAACAAATTCCCTCAATTTTTGCTTGTGTTGGAGAATCTTTATTTCTCTTTCACTTTTTAAAAGATAATTTCACAGGGTAGAGAATTCTAGGTTGAATTCTAGGTTGATGAGTCTTTTTCTCTTAACACTAAATATGTCACTCTCTTCTTGGTTTCTGAGGAGAAGTTATATGTAATTTGTATCTTTTCTCCTTTCTAAGTAAGATGCTTATTTCCTCTGGCTTCCTTAAGGATTTTTTAATCTTTGGTTTTCTGTAGTTTGTAACTGATATGCTTAGGTGTAGTTTTTTGGGCATTTAAACTCCCTGGTGTTCTGAGTTTCCTGGACCTGTGGTCTGGTGTCTGGCATTAATTTGGAAAAGTTCTTATTGCCTCAAATATTTCTTTTGTTTCTTTCTTTTCCTTCTGGTATTCCAATTACATGTATATTATACCTATTGTAGTTGTCCCACAGTTTCTAAATATTCTGTTCTATTGTTTTCTTCTTCTCTTTTTCTGGTCATTTTTTGTTTCTGTTTGCTTTAGTTTTTGAGGTTTCTATTGAGATACACTCAGGCTCAAAGATTGTTTTCTCAACTGTGTCTAATCCACTAAGAAGCCCATCAAATTTTTAATTCTTCATTTCTCTTACAGTGTTTTTGCTCTATAGCATTTCTTTTTGATTCTTTCTTGGAATTTCCATTGCTTTGCTTATATTGTCCATCTGTTCTTTCATTCTGTTTACTTTAACCTTTAGACTGCTTTGTATATTAAACATAGTTGTTTTAAATTCCTGGTCCAATAATTCCAACACCCTTGCCATAGCTGAGTCTGGTTTTGATGCTTGCTCTGTCTCCTCATCTTGTTTTTTTGTGGGTTTTTTTTTTTTTTTTTTGCCTACAAAACTAATGTCTTGTAATTTTTTCATGATATGCTAGGTAAAAGGAACTGCTATAAATAGGCTTTTAGTAATGTGGTGGTAATGTGTTGGGGGAGGGGGTCATTCTATAGCTCTGTAATTAGGCCTCAGTCTTTTAGTGACACTAGGACTCTGGACTATGAACTATACACGTGTTTCTCGGTTTTTATCTCCCCTCTTAGAAGTACAGAATGGCTAAATAGGCTAGCATTGGGTATTTCCTTTACCCCAGTTCAGTAAGGCTCTGATAAAGCCACAGCACACTAGACCCTGGCATTAGTTTCTCCTGAGGACAAACATTTTCAAAAAGAACAGAATGCTCTGGTATATTTCAAAATGGTTTCTTTCCCCCTCCATCTGTGGAAGCACAAAGGGTTTTTTCTCATAGTTTTCACTATGAGAACTATGTGGGCTTCCTGGTGGTAAGTTCAATAGTGGAGGGCCCCCATATGACTGGGTGCTCCTGGTGTTTTTAATTCTCAAAGTTGTCCACAATGAACCTTCATCAATTTGTCAATTACAAATTACAAAATTCAGATTTTCCTACCCCGGCACTGATTCTCAGAGAGTTCAACTTGTGTGTTCTGCTCTAGTAAGTTGTGATTCTCTGTGTTCACCTGTTTGTCCAGTTTTGGAGGCAGTAGTTTCCCCTGTGACATCTCTGTTATGAATCTAAAAATTGTTTCTTTCTTAGTTTCTTCAGCTTTTTAATTGTTATAAGGTCAGCAGTGACCTCCAAATTTTTTATATGCCAGACCAATTCAGGGGGGAGGTACTTCATTAAAATGACATCAGAAAAACAATGTACTGTTGATGTCTGAAAGTTTTATTTAAAAAAGAAAGGCAGAAATGAATGGAAAGGTAACTTACAGATATGATTTAAAGTTGGCTAAATAAAACTCACGCTGAGATTATAAAAGATAAAATTTAATTGTATTATTAACCAAATATAGCTGCGAATTAAAATGATTCTGATTTTTCACATATTTGTTCTACTTGTAAAGAAATCTACTCGAGCAAATTCAAAGCACCCTGAAAAGTTCTATGCTCCTTTTTCTCTCAAATACAAAGACTTTGTATCCCTGAGTTAGTAGACAATTTGAAAATAAAAGGTACGGCTCAGATTTCTTTAGAAAATGTAGACATTGACCCCTTTATATCTTGGGAAATAGAGATTGGATTTAGGAAAAAAACCCAAACATTGACAGATGAGTAGACTAAATCTTATTTAGGCACTTCAAAAGAGTTATCAGCCAATTTATTAGTTATTTATCGGTTCTTTCTTCTGATAAAATTGAACAAAAATACAAAGGGAATACCAATTCTGATATGTACTTATAAAGTACTTACTTGTTGGCTGACATTACTGAGAGCAGGGAACTCAAACTGAACCCATTAAATATATTTATACTCTCCAAATCTTGTCCTGTTGAAGAAGGATCCCGAGTCCTTCCAAGCGTGCCCAGGGCTGACTGCATGGGATTTTAATGCTTTCTAGTCGATATGGTCCCTGGACTCAAGGCACCATTGGTTTTAAATACTTCTAATGCCAACAGCAGTAAGCAATTTCCCTCGAGTTTCTGCTACTGCTCTTGAACAAATTAGTTTGTTTTTCTTTAGCTACTATTCAAACCTAAATAGCACCAAATGTCCAGCTTGTTATCCTCATCCAAATGGGAAGGGTTGTTCCCAGAGATGACTTGGCATAGTTTTGATTAAAGACTACTTTCACACATCCAGGAAAATAGCACAGTTAGCTGTGGAGACATAGAGTGTGACCCAGAGGATTAATAAAGACCAATGAACACTGACAAATGAAGCTTATTTGTTCTCTTCCTATTATTTACTCTTATTCTTTGGGCAGAAAGGCTGCCTAGCATCAGCAGAAGCTGAAGTCTAGAGGGATTTAAGCGTTAACCAGACACTGCAGCAAAGAAGAAGAAAAAAAGCAAAAATAAACTCATTGCATAGCACAAATACAACTTTTACAAAGAATTAAAAATGATTACCTATGGAGATTTCACATATATTTGCTTAAAAAAATCAGCATGATAGAATTTCTAATGCAATTGTGCTGTATTTCCTTACTAAACAAAAACTTTTATATCTGTCCTTAAGCACCATAATAATTACATTGAATCTTGTCATCATTTATTAATACTTAAAGCCTTTTGCAATGTGTGCTTCAATCAGTAGTGAGTAATTTTCAACAGTTCATTGAAACTCTTTGTTTTCTGAAAAATTAACCCATGATTTCTTTTGAACTTGTAAACAAATGCTTGTGATATTATTTAGATATCCCTTTTACCACAGTCCTCTCTTTCAGAGATTTTAAAACTTGGGTATAAGGAAAGGCTTTAGGGAATATCTAAACACATTTTGGGCAAATGGGTAATTTTCTCAGGAATGTTCACACCATTTTCTAGTTTCTCAAAGATGTCTAATGCAAAAACAAAAACATCAAGAACATGTTTAAAACATTTAAGTTGATGTACATTTATTTAAAGCACTTGGTCTGATGCCCAAGACAGTGAACTAGAATAACCCACTTGTTTGAGAAAAGAAAAAGTTCATATTTGCAAAAATAAGTTCTTGTCAGTTTAAAATCATCATTGCTAAGTTTAAACAGATGATATTCTACTAAATTTTTATCCAATATTTGAAAATGTCTCAGAATAAGAGAGGCAGGGTGGGATGTGGGCAAAGTAAAAGCTTTAAACTTTGCTAGGGCCAGCCTTAAACTATACAAAACACCATGGTCCATCCTTGGGCCTGTTGCTTAACCCAACAAACTTTCAGCTTCCTAATCTAAACAGTATCTATCATAAGATAGATGTGGTATCTCACACATGGTAACTATCCAATATATATTAGTTTCATTCTCTTGTTTTCTATCAATTGCCATAAAAGTGTGTAGTCTCATTTTTATTTATTTTCTCAGAAGTGAGATTTTAGTTACTAGTAACAGAGTGTAGTGACTGCCCCTATTTTTCTTAGTCTTTAGAAAGGCACAAGTGGCAGGAAAAACGGTCAATGCAGAAACTCAACAAACCTATTTGTACCTTGGCCAAATCAGTTTTTACAGACCACTGAAAGCAAATCAATTGGGCAGAGCTAAATTTTGTTTACATTCTAGATACAACTACGCATTGAAAAAGTAGAAGTTTTATTTAGAGGTGTCCCTGGAGGAATGCCTTAAGAATCTCTGGTAAAGGTAGTGGAATTGTGGTAGTTCTGCAATGTGGGATATTTTCTGGGGCTACAGGCTCAAGTATACTTGGTCAATA
Organism: Ursus maritimus; assembly: GCF_017311325.1. Classification (NCBI taxonomy): domain Eukaryota; kingdom Metazoa; phylum Chordata; class Mammalia; order Carnivora; family Ursidae; genus Ursus; species Ursus maritimus. The sequence continues at coordinate 26,398,546 of NW_024425563.1, read as the reverse complement.
GGAGTTCTGGGAAGAAGAGAAAATTGGATGGCAAAACAAACTTGCAATTTCTCACTGTTGCCCAGGGCAGTTTAGACCTATGAATGGCTATTGAGAAACCTGATTCTAATCTTTATGAAGTTCTGGGACTATTGTTTATGCTTAAATTTTAATACTATCTGATTATCTTACCAATAATGACGTTCTCAAAGTTCTTACAAATATCCACACAACATGATAGAATTCCCTGGGAATACCAAACAACATAAATATCTTAAAGATAGTTTCTTTAAAGTTAAAATGAGTATTATCAGGGCGCCTGGGTGGCTCAGTCGTTAAGCATTTGCCTTTGGCTCAGGGCGTGATCCCGGTGTTATGGGATCGAGCCCCGCATCAGGCTCCTCCGCGGGAGCCTGCTTCTTCCTCTCCTACTCTCCCTGCTTGTGGTCCCTCTCTCTCTGGCTGTCTCTCTCTGTCAAATAAATAAATAAAATCTTAAAAAAAAAAAAAGTATTATCATTGAGTTATTGGAAGGGACTATATGTCCTGCTGAGGTAATAATCTAAGGTTGTGATCATTTATACTTCTCCCAACTAAACCACTACAGTTCACAAAATATAAATCTTATTTATAGTTAGAATACAATCTAACGGTAAATTTTAATCCTAAATTATTTGTATTGCATATAAAATTCACTATGACATTTTGAATAATAATTACTTTGAATTTTCTCTACTTGACTTTCATTAACTATATTTCTTGACAAGGAAGTTATAATGTTCAAACAATATAAATATTTCATCACAGGGAAATTTTTACAAAGATAATACTGTTTCTTCAAAACATTGCCTTTTGTATATAAAGTGTTTAATGTCATTTTTTAAATTACATTTTTATTTTAGTGAAATGAAATACTTTATGAAGATGCAATTTTTGTTCTATTCCTAAAGAACACAGAAAGTACAATAAATCAACTATACATAAAGCTAATATAGTGTCTAGCATTCTGCATAGGAATAAAATGAAATCATCCTTTGTCTTGAATATTTCCAGCAGAAGATCAGCTATAATTATTATACTGAACTTGATCAACAACAGTTCACCTTATGAAGGTTATTAGACTAGCAGAAATTAACTCAGAATTGGAGACTTTTAGAACTGCAAAAATGTATCCTATTCAATTGGGGTAGGATGTCCCATAACATAGGTTTCAAACTTGATTATAACATCTAAGAATCATTTCAACAATATTTTCTAATTTGGGTATAAGACAACTAGCCCCAGCAAAAAAATGTATAAAGAAGAGCAGAGAAAAAAGTCCTTCCTTCTCTCTTCTCCTTTTGTTTTTCTCAATATTGACATAGGTGGAAGGAATGAGGGGAAAGCCCTACTAGATTTCCCAAAGCCAAGAAACCTTCTAAGATGACACTGCCAAAAAAAACCACTGAGAAGACTGGCCAGCTAACAATACAGGGACCAAACCCTACCCACAACAAACAAAGAGAGCCATTACAGATGACTGGACTGAAGGTAAATCAGCTCAGCCACAACAGTAGGGCACATACAATACACATAGGAGACACCCCTGAAGCACCAGATTCTGGTGAACAGGGGACATTGCACTGCAGGGCACTACAGGACTTCTTCATAAGGCCATTACTTTCAAGAGAAGGAGAAGTAGCTGACTTTCCTAACACACAGAAACAGACATAGATAGACAAAATGAGGAGACACAGGGATATGTCCCAAATGAAAGGAAAGGACAAAATCACACCAAGAGAGCTAAACAAAATGGAGATAAATAATATGTCTGATAGAGAATTTAAAGAATAGTTATAATGATACTCTCTACCTCAAATTAATAAATAAAATCTTAAAAAAAAAAAGAAAACTAGGAAACATAAAAGTAGTAAAATTAAGTATATCTATAAAAATCAGTCAAGGAATTCACAAAATAAAAGGATATAAATTAAGGCACATATACGTAATATGGGGGGTGGAGTAAAGAATGAGTTCAAATCTAAGTGATTATCAACTTCATATACACTGCTATATGCATAAAATGTTATATATAAACCTAATGATAGCCAAAATCAAAAACTGGTAACAGATATGCAAAAAATAAAGAGCAAGGTATCCAAGTATATGAAAGCCAGCAACCATGAGAGAAGAGTGCAAGAGAAGAAAGCAACAGAGAAGAATTACAAGAACAAATATGAAACAAGTAACAAAATGGCAATAAGTACACACCTATCAATAATTACTTTGAATTTAAATAGACTAAACATTCCAATAAAAAGATATAGGGTGATGGGATGGATAAAAAGAGCAAGATCCATCTATATTTTGCCTGTAAAACACTAATTTCAGACCTAAAGAAATATGCATACTGAAAATGAAGAGAGGAGAATGGGCTTATCATGCAAATGAAAGTGAAAAGAAAGCTAGGGTAGCAATACTTATATTGGACAAACTAGACTTTATTTTATTTTTTAAAGATTTTGTTTATTTATTTGACAGAGAGAGAGAGACAGCTGGCGAGAGAGGGAACACAAGCAGGGGGAGTGGGAGAGGAAGAAGCAGGCTCCCAGCTGAGAAGCCTGATGTGGGGCTCGATCCCAGAACGCTGGGATCACGCCCTGAGCCGAAGGCAGACGCTTGATGACTTAGCCACCCAGGCGCCCCGAAAAACTAGACTTTAAACCAAAGACCATAACAAGGGATGAAGAAGGGCACTACATAATAATAAAGGGAACAATCCCACAAGAAGTTATACTAATTGTAGCTATTTAGGCACCCAACACATATAAAGCAGATAATAACAAACATAAAGGAAGTAATTGATAGTAATACAATAACAGTAGAGGACTTTAACACCCTACTTACCTCATTGGATATACCATCCAAACAGAAAATCAATAAGGAAACAGTAGCTTTGAATGACATTGGACCAGACGGATCTAACAGACATATTCAAAACATTTCATCCTAAAACAGCAGAATATACATTCTTTCCAAGTACACACAGAACATTCTCTGGAATAGATCACATATTAAACCACGAAACAAGTTTCAACAAATTCAAAAAGACTGAAGTCATATTATGCATCTTTTCTGACCACAATGCTATGAAACCACAAATCAGCCATGAGAAAAAATCTGGAAAGAGCACAAATATATGGAGGTTAAATAATATGCTACTAAACAATGAATGAGTTAACCAAAAAACCAAAAAGGAAACCAAAAGATACATGGAGACAAATGAAAATGATACACAATGGTCCAAAATCTGTGGGCTGTAGCAAAAGCTGTTCTAAGAAGGAAGTTTATAGAACTACAGGCCTACCTCAAGAAAGAAGAAAAATCTCAAACAACCTAACCTTACACCTGAATGAGGTAGAAAAAGAACCAACAAAGCCCAAAGCCAGTAGAATGAAAAAAATAATAAATATTAAAGTAGAAATAAGCAAAATAGAAACTAGAAGAGCAATAGAACAGATCAATGAAAGCAGAAGCTGGTTCTTTGAAAAGATAAACAAAATTCATAAACCTTTAGCCAAACTCATTAAAAAAATAAGGACTCAAATACATAAAATTAGAAATGAAAGAGGAGAAATAGCAACCAATACCACAGAAATATAAAGAATTATAAGAGAATATTATGAAAAATTATATGTCAACAAATTGGACAAACTAGAATAAATGGATAGATTACTGAAAACATATCACCTCCCAAAACTGAATCAGGAAGAAAGAAAATTTGAACAGACTGACTGCCAGCAATGAAATTGAATCAGTAATCAAAAAATGCAAAACAGGGGCGCCTGGGTGGCACAGCAGTTAAGCGTCTGCCTTTGGCTCAGGGCGTGATCCCAGCGTTATGGGATCGAGCCCCACATCAGGCTCCTCTGCTATGAGCCTGCCTCTTCCTCTCCCACTCCCCCTGCTTGTGTTCCCTCTCTCGCTGGCTGTCTCTATCTCTGTCAAATAAATAAATAAAATCTTTAAAAAAAAAAATTCAAAACAAACAAAAGTCCAGGATTATATGTCTTCACAGGCAAATTCTACCAAATATTTAAAGAGGAGTTAATATGTATTTGCAAACTATTTCAAAAAATAGAAGAGTAAGGAAAACTTCCAAATTCATTCTATGAGGCCAGCATTACCCTGATACCAAAACCATATAAAGACACTACAAAAAAAAAAGAGAATTATGGCCCATATTCTGATGAACACAGATGTAAAAATCTTTGGCAAAATATTAGCAAACAAAATTCAACAAAACATTAAAAAAATCATTCACCATGATCAAGTGGGATTTGTTCCCAGTATACAAGGGTTGTTCAGTATTCATAAATTAATTAACATGGTATATCACATCAACAAAAGAATAAAAACCATATGATCATCTTGATAATGCAGAAAAAGCATTTGACAAAGTACAAATTCCATTTATGATAAAAACCCTCAACAAAATAGGTTTAAAGAGAACATACCTCAACATAATAAGGGTCATACATGAAAAACTCACAGCTAGTATCATACTCAATGGTAAAAACAAACAAACAAATAAACAAATAACAACTGAGAGCTTTTCCCCTAAGAAAGGAACAAGACAAGGATGTCCACTCTCACCACTTTTATTAAAGGTAGTATTGGAAGCCCTGGCCACAGCAATCAGACAACAAAGAGAAGTAAAAGACGTCCAAATTGGTAAGGCGGAAGTAAAACATCACTATCTGCTGATGACATATTACTCTATATAGAAAATCCTAAAAGCACCACCCAAAAACTACTAGAACTGATAAATGAATTCAGTAAGGTCACAGGATACAAAATCAATATACAGAAATCCATTGCATTTCTATACTAGTAATGAAACAGCAGAGAAAAAAAAATAAGAAAACAACCCCATTTACAACTGCACCAAAAAGAATAGAATACCTAGGAATAAAATTAACCAAAGAGGTGAAAGACCTATACTCTGAAAACTATAAAACACTAATGAAAAAGAAAAGATGACACAAACAAATGCAAAGATATTCTATGCTCATCAATTGGAAGAAAAATATTATTACAGTGTTCATACTACCCAAAGCAATCTATAGATTTAATGCAATCCCTATCAAAATACCAATAGCATTTTTCACAGAACTAGAACAAATACTCTATAATTTGTATGGAACCACAAAAGACCTCAAATAGCCAAAGCAATCTTGAAAAAGAAGAACAAAACTGGAGGTATCACAATCCCAGGTTTCAAGATAATACTACAAGTACGTAGTAATCAAAACAGTATGGTACTGGCACAAGAATAGACGCATAGATCAATAGAGCAAAATAGAAAGCCCAGAAATAAACCCATGATTAGATAGTCAATTAATCTTTGACAAAGAAGGCAAAAAATATGCAATGGAAAAAAGACAACAAATGGTGTTGGGAAAACTGGACTGCTACATGCAAAAGGTTGAAGCTAAACCACTTTTGTAGCAGACACGAAAATAAACTCAAAATGGATTAAAGACCTAAATGTGGTACTCGAAACCATAAAAATCCTAGAAGGAAACACAGGGAATAATTATTCTGACATCAGCTGTAGCAACATTTTTCTAGATACCTCCTAAGGCAAGGGAAACAAAAGCAGAACAAAACAAAAACAAACAAACAAAAACTATTGAGACTATATGAAAATAAAAAGCTTCCGTACAGCAAAGGAAACAATCAACAAAACTAAAAGACAATCTATTTAATGGAAAAAGATATTTGCAAGTGACATATCTGATAAGGAATTAGTACCCAAAATGTATAAAAAACTGATAAAACCCAATACCTCAAAAACCCAAATAATCCAATTAAAAATGGACAGAAGACATGAACAGGCATTTATCCAAAGAAAACATCGAGATGACCAACAGACATGTGAAAAGATGCTCAACATCACTCATCATGGAGAAATACAAATCAAAACTGAGGTGAGATTATCACCTCACACCTGTCAAATGACTAAAGTCAAAAACACAAGAAACAGTAAGTATTGGCAAGGATGTGGAGAAAAAAGACCCCTCATGCACTGTTGGTGGGATTGCAAACTGGGACATCCACTGTGAAAAACAGTATGGATGTTCCTCAAAAAATTAAAAATAGAATTACTATATGATCTAGTAATTCCACTATTGGATATTTACCAAAGAAAATGAAAAAACTAATTTCAAAAGATATACGCATCCCTATGTTTATAGCAGCATTATTTATAATAGCCAAGATATGGAAGCAACTGAAATGTTCATCAATAGATAAATGGGTAAAGAAGATGGTGTGTGTGTGTGTGTGTGTGTGTGTTTGTGTGTGTGTCTGTATGGAATATTACTCAGCCAGAAAAAAGAATGAAATCCTGCCATTCACAACAACATATTTCGACCTAGAGAGTATAATGCTAAGTGAAATAAGTCAGTCAGAGAAAAACAAATATCATATGATTTAACTCATGTGGAATTTAAGAAACAAAATAAAGAAAAAAAAAGAGACAAACCAAAAAACACTCTTACCAATAGAGAGCAAACTGATGGTTACTAGAGAGGAGGTGGGTGGAAGGATGGATGAAATAGGTGAAGGGGTTAAGAGTACACTTACCATGATGAGCACTGAGTAACATACAGAATTGTTGAATCACTAATTACTCACCTGAAACTGACGTACCACTATATGTTAACTATACTGCAATTAAAATTTTTAAGAATTAAAAATGAATAAAAGGGTAAAAAGCCCTGGAGATGAGGTGAATGAAAGAACTTCGAAGACTAGGGATGTTCAGTTTTAAAATATTTGATATTGGCTATATAATTGCCATCATTATGCCTTCTTCCCCTCAATTTTACCAAATCTTTTAATAGAGTCTTCTGTACTGATAAGCTTTGTGGGACTGACATTTTTATTTAATTTTATCTACCACCCTAACCCTGCACTCCCAGCCTCAATCCCAAAATTCACATTTCCCATTTTGTCTGGCATGGTGCCGAATAGAAACAGAAAGGGTGGGACTGAGAAGCATTTTAGTAGAAATAGTACTGAGCATAAGGGATAACTATTAAAATATAAGTTGTACAAAAATATGCAGGGATCTTAAAGAGTATATTAGAATGTTCACATGTTGCAGAAGAGTATTTTTATTAAATCTTACGAGATCTTTAATAGCAGGGTGCACTAGTAGTCACGTTATGATGTTGTGGTGAGCAAAATATGGGTCCCCAAAGATGTCCATGCCCTCATCTCTAGAACTCATTTATGTTACTTTATATAATGAAAGAGAATTAAGGTTGAATATGCAATTACATTTACTTATCAGTTGACCTGGAGATGTGAAGATTTTTCTGGATTACCTAGCCCCTGAATGAGTTCCCTCTGGACCAGGTATCTTTCTCTGAACAATTAGATGTGGATAGGAAAGGACTGAGTTATATCCTGTGGGTGAACATACTACTAGTTCAGAAATGGGTATTAAGTTCTGGTCATATACTCAGAACTCTGTTATATCAGGGAATTTAAGTTAATAATAGGTAACATGTTAACTCTCATCTCCCACTCCACATGCCTATATGTCTCAATTATCCTTAAAATCCTTATTCACAAGAACCTTCCCTCCTTGCCATCAGGTTTTCCATTCTTATTCATGCCCTGTGAATTCTGCTAAAAATGGTTAATAGACATAGAGACTGGTGTCACTAAAAAATTTATAGTATCTGATTTTTATTTGGCTTACTCCTTCTACCATTTTCCAAAGAGGCTATACCAAGCATTTATCCAACACTCACTCCTCAGGATGTCTTTATCCCATTGTCTCTGATTTGTGATAAACAAGGTAGAAACCATAAGTTAGGAACTACCTTAAGGCTCTTTCTTCTCTCCCCACTAAACATATGTGTGTATCTACTTCTACAGTCTTTACAATCTCGGATGAAAGTGGCTCCCTTTCAAATGCTATCCATCCATCCATCTGAGCTCTTAAGTCAGGCTTTTTTTTTTTTAAGATTTTATTTATTTATTTATTTATTTATTTATTTATTTATTTATTTATTTATGGGGAGAGGGAGAGAGAGAATCTCAAGCAGACTCTGCACTGAGTGCGGAGCCTCACATGGGGCTCAATCTCATGACATTGAGATCATAACCTGAGCTGAAAACAAGAGTAGGACACTCAACCGATGAGCCAGCCAGGTGCCCCTCTACTCCATTATCCACTCTTTCCTACCCTNAACCTTGTTATTTCAACTGACTCACATTTCTAAATACAATATGTGCAAAAAACTCCCGTATTAAAAATATATATTATCTACCCCCTGTATGTCCACCTTTATTTTCTATAATTAATAACTCAGAAATCTTTATCTTTTGCTGATATTAAGCTAACTGAATTGTAGATAGTTTGAGGAGATTTCTCTCTCATTTCCCACTCCAAAATAAGTGCCAAGTCCTGTCCATACTGCTTTCTATGAATCTTCTGAATCTGTACATTTCTACCTCCATGCATAACTTGATCTAGGCCATCATTTCTCACCCAGACTATTGTAACTGTCCAACTATACCAACAAAAGTGCACCTGTACCTATATACATTTTCCCTCTCATTATAATGAATAACTTTGTCTAAGTTTCTTTCTAACATTAAATTCCATTTTACAATGGATCCAACATCCTCTAATTACTCAAGGCCTTTGATCATTTTTATCTCCTGCATTATCAATTTTGCCCTCTTGGCACGATCCTTTCCATCAATGTACATGCAAGTTCTATTATCTTACATTGTAAAAACTAGAAACTCTCTGTTGGCTCCCCATAACCCTCCAGCCACTGTCCCTATTCTCTCTGAAAAGCAAAACTCTACCACCACTTCATTTGGCAATCTCTCTTCTTCCTCTTTTTTTAATTCTCTCTTAAACCCACTTCAAACAGGCTTTTGTCCCCACCACATCATCAAACTGCTATGGTCAAGGTCACATATAATCTACAAGTATAAAATCAAATGGTTTCTTCTCATTTCTTCTCTTCCTCATTCTATCAACAGCATTTAATATTGTAGTTTTACTCTTTCCTTTTTGAAACATGTTCTTGTTTGATTTGTGGAGTATGGGTTTTTAGTCCTGCCAATAACATTAGCTACCCCTTGTCATGCTCCTTTGCCAGATCCCCTTTTTATTTTCAACCACCAAATGTTGGAGTGCTACAGCACTTAGTCCTTGAGTCATCTGCTCAATATATACTCATTCCCGAGGAAAATGGCCCATCTCCTTGGTTTAAAATACGCTGACAATTCCCAACTCTTTATTTCCCCAACCCAGATCTCCCCTTCAAATACAGTCTCATAAATACCATTTCTACACATAATCTCCACCTGCATGCTTATAGGCATCCCAACAGCAACAGTGAAACACATGATATCACCACCCCTCTTCCTAAAGTTGTCGCTTCAGCATCTCAGCATAGCAGTTCCATCCTTCCAACTGCTCAGGCCAAAAACCTTAGAGCTGTTCTTTCAGTCATGTTAAAGTCAGCAGCAAATCCTCTCAGCTTGCATTCTAAGTACATTCTGAAACAAGTATTCCTCACAGCTCCACCATCACTACAACCTTTGTCCAAGCCACCTCTACGTCTGTCCTGGGTAAGTGCATTAGTCCTCTAACTGGTATTCCTGTTGTTCTTACCCACATAGTTTATTCTCTACAAGGAGATAGAATTATGCTTTGAAAATTATCTAGATTATGTCATTCCTTTACTCAAACTTTCCATCTCAGTTGGAATAAAAGTCGAAGCACTTACAGTGACTGAGAGGACACTGTGGGATCCAGCTCCCAACCACTTCTCTTATCTCTCCATAGCTACTTGAGTGATCTTCTTGAATGAAAATCTGTGGGTGTTGCTCTACTGCTTGGAATCCTCTAGTAGTCACTGCCTTCAAAATAAAACCAGATTCCATAGAAAAGCATTCAATACTCTTCAGTACTCTCTAGTCCCAGTTCCTGCCATTTCCTTTTCCAAGGGCATGCTACATCCCAGCTACACTGAATTCTTTCCTCATTAAATGACATACTCATGGCTCCATTTTGTTGTTTCTCCAGCTTCAGAAAACCTCTGCATAGAAATCCGTTCGCCACCTGCCCAAGATGCCCCTCTTTCAACTGAAAAACCACTTTATTGGATGCCCTTTAAATTTCTAAAGAATCATAACTTTTATATTCTTCTGGACTATGCCCCAGTAGAATTTTGATTACGGAGTTTACATTTGTTACATCACTTTTTATCACATTGTATTAAAATGTTTAATCTATTTGCCTACCTCTCTTTCTGAACAGTGAGCATTTCCTATGCTCATTGCAAGTGATGGGAAGCATATCTTACTTATCCTTAAGTCCTTAGCATTTAGCACAGTACTTAACATATGGAAAGTTTTCAAAAACATTGAATGATGTTTTCAATCAATACTAAATGTAAGTATGACTATGTAAAATGAGTGGCATTCTTTGACATTTTAGCCATTTAACTATTTGACCATTTAATTTTTGAACCATTTAATCTAATTTAGCCAAATTCAAATAAAAAGATGGTAATCTAAGAAAATAAGGGGTGAGAGATTTATAATTCATTTTGTTTTAATTTTTAATTCAGAGCAACCACAAGATAATGCATTTACAAATTGGTTTATTTTTATTTTTAAAAAGTATTCCATTTAGGGGCACCTGGGTGGCTCAGTCAGTTAAGCATCTGACTCTTGATTTTGGCTCAGGTCATGATATCAGGGTTGTGAGATCAAGCCCTATGTAGGGCTCCCCTCTCTTCTCTGACCCCTCTTCACCCCTTTGAAAAAATAAAACAAATGAAAAGATAGATAGATAGATAGATAGATAATATTCTATTTAATAATTAAGAAACTAAAATGTCTAAATAAAATCTCTAGGAGACTATAATACTCTCTTTACTCTCTTTCTGAGAGTTTGTAACCATTGAACTACTACATAATCTCCAATTTTATTTTCCTTTACTTTAATACAATTCTAAAGCTATACTAGATAACACACACACACACACACACACACACACACACGCCAAAGGAAAATAACCCAGAACCCAGTGATAGATTACCAGCCTGTTTTACAATTCTTTTTAGCATAGGAAGGACTTACTAGACTTCAACTGTCACAAAAGCATCTCTGTTTCTCTTGCCACAGTGCTTCCCTTTTTATTGTGATAGACATTGGGTTAATTACGAAAGAGAAAAGGGGGCAAAATTAAAAAAAAAAAAAAGGTTGTCAGCTGATAATGTGGCATGTGCCGCCTTCACATAGGTGTCATAATGAGTTAAACCACTACTCCTGCCACTTTAGGCATTACTGGAGCTAGAGCCTTTGTGAAGATCCTGAAACCGTGTGGGTTATGTAAACTGTTTTCACAGCACTGGAAGACTTTCCTTTTTCACCTCTCCATTCAGACTAAGTGCTGCAACCGTCCATGTCCTGTTTCCTTCATTTTCTTCTACTTTAGCCCCATCTGATACACTCCTTCCATAACAATATTTTCTTTTATTTGGATGACACTTTCTTGTATCTAAAACACTTTACACAAATTCTATCATGGTCCTCATGATAACCCTAGGTGGTAGGCTGGATTGGCATTGCTGCGTAAATTTAATAAGACACCAAGGTACTGTTTGTAGCTATCATTTATTGAAAACCCTCTTGATACCAGACACTTTAACAGACACTTTATACCTTACTTAGTCTCATACACACATATTTTATAGCTGAAGACATAAAGGCCAAGCAACATGCCCAAGGTCAAGCAGTAAAATCGTGGCAAAACAGGGCTTTTTATGGCAATATATATTATAGATGAATGCATATATACATATACATATATATATATATATGTATATGTATATATGCACATGCAGATAAGTGTCTGTTTGTGTGAATATATATTTACTCTGGGTCCCACGTAAAGGGCTTTCCAGGGCTTTTAAAAAAATTCCTAGCTTAGCACCCTTTTACTCTGTCAGAGGTAGAAGGCAGTTAGCTTTGACTTCTAATAAAATATATTACATGAAGTGAGATTCAGGACAAGGCAAAGCAAGGCATTTCCTTTCAGGAGGTCATCAGTCAGGAAAAGGTTTTATGGTGAGAGATATTTAAAAAAGAGTATGCCGTGCCCTTTTCATCTGACATAGTCTCATTTCTGTTAATTCAAGGAAGTGACTCAACTCTCAGCTAGGGAAACCCTGGCTTCTTCAGACAAAGTTACAGACAGCTAGAGCTCAGGAATAGAATTGCTAAATTTACTAAATTGGCTAGAAAGCTTCCAGAGTTTTCTAAGACATACCTGTCTGCTTTGCCTAGGTCTTTTCCTGCTGTAATGCTAATAGGCAGGACAGCTGAGAATGAAGAATGAGAGCAGATCTCTTCTAAGACATAAAAAGTTAGCAAGTGACATAAATAGTCTTCCATTCCTTTGCAACTTAAAAAATATTCACAATGTCAACTGAAGCTAGGAGTGCTTAGTGCTGAGGGACGTTTGATGTTTGTGGAAATAGGTAGAGAGATTATTCTGACATTGTATTTAGTGGTAATCATAGAGAAGCCTGCATGTCTACTGAAGTGTGGCTTTAGGTCACTGGGTTGTTCCTGTTAAACGATCTGCAGGTCCCCGAGTTCTTCAGCCAACAGAACAAGATGAGAAATTCACTAGGAACCCAGGATTAATTAATTATATATATATTATGTATATATATATAATATTATTTCCATATATTATTATGTATTCCATAATATATATGGAATAATGTATTCCATATAATGTATTATATATATTTCCATATATGTAATATGGAAAAACCCATTCAGCTCAGACTTTTCAACAACCATATCTGCACAAAAATATTTTGAAAGGTAGAAAAATTAGCTTATATGTTTTACTGTATTAAAAATTCATTTGTTTATTCATAAGTATTAGTATTGTTTTGCCGTTTGGTTATTATAGTCCACATTCCTCATTTAGGTTGACATTTTACAAAAAAAATTTAGAACTCTTTTGATAGTAGAGACTAGTATTTAAAATGCTTTAGACAGCATATTAAAAGTCATTTCATCTCATTGTTACAATTTCCCCTCCAAGGTTTTTGATATTCTGGAACACAAAATTTCCACTAGGTGTAGATGAATTCCAAATTCAATAAGAGTGATATGGACAATTTTCTAAACTTTGATAAACTGGCGTTTCTTATAATTGAATATGATCTAACATCAAACTTGTATTGCCTAAGAGAAATGGTATAATTTTGATGCATTCTGTTGCATTTACAAAGAATTTTAATTCTTTATTCTTGCAAATACTCAATGTTTCTTCTCTGTTCTGCATAAACCCTGGATTGTAGGGTTCTGTACAAAACCCACTCATTTTAATGACAATCTCCCTTTTAAGTAATTCAAATAGGCATGCTAAACTTATTCCGCAAGTGGCTTTATGTGTTCTAAAAAGACATTGATTGCACTGAACAATAATCTTTGCCTTTCAGAGGGAGAGATTAAGATAAGATAAATAAATAAAATAGACATAGAGATTTAATCACCAACAAAAATAGTTACCCACGTTCTGAGTCACTGTCCACCACCCCCCTACAAGTTTCCTAGTGAATTAAGAAGTAAAATAATACTGGCAACTCAGTGTAAAGAGGTTTTCAAAATTCCATGCCATGGACAATGTTTTTTAGCTAATGGCCAGGTCTACAGACACCAGGGAAATAGTAATGCTTCCGTGGCTTCTCCCCTCAAGAGACTAGCCCTACTGAAAGTGGTTATCCTCATTATCTCTTTCAATATAACAGGCTTTCCCACATCAAATACCACTTAGAATAAATTACTTCAGTAAGGAACAAAATCACAATTAACACCAAGTGCATTATCAAATTATGGTTTATCAACTACAGTTTTAAACGCATGTGTTAAGGTCATATACTAGACCATGCTCTGAAAAGCTTACCATCTACAGGAAAACAGGACAAGAGGCTGACTGGTACAGGAGGAGAAGCAGAAAAATGAAGACAAATCTAGATTCAACAGCACAGCTCTGGAAAACCAAGAGCTCACTCATAATATAAGATAAAAATTGATTCTGGAACATGGAGAGAATAGAGCAGAGGTAGTGGTGAAGATAAAGGAGATGAATAGCAATCAGCAATTCAACTAGCCAATGAAATATTTATTAAGGGTCTATCAATATAGCCTACAGGTCTTGAATATATACAAAATTTGAACAAATAGGAGACTGTGCATCCACAAAGAGTTTGGTTCATGACATAGCCTTAGGCTAATTATATACAGGTGAGACAATTGTAACAAGTTCCTAGAGGTACATTCAACAGTAAGATTCTTCAGGTGGAAGATCCGAAGGAAGATCTGCCCTCGCTGAATCATAGCTTCTCATTTGTTAGAGAGAAGCTCCAGTATTTTGAAAATGCACTTAGTCACTCAAAAATTAAACAGAAGAGCCCTGACAGATTTATTAGCCACCAAACTTGAACATGAATTTTAATATTAGCACTTTTCTTACATTAATCTCAAAAATTTTGTATATTATAGAACTGTTTTATCAAAATGCAATTTTATATTTTGCCATCAGTTCTAATACAAACAAGAAACTATGCTTGAAATTTTTGCTGATGTATTTATTTTAGAGCTCTTAAAACATTTTTCACCATAATACATTTCATTTATGAGGATTCATAAGAGAAATGTTTTTCAGTTTAATCCAAAACAAATGGTTTGCTTCTATTTTATTACCATTATGAAACATGTTAATGATTTTGTTCCCTTCTTTGATATCATAATTGGGAGTACCTCAGAAACAAATTTTCTTCACACCTATTGCTGTACAGGACAATATGGCATACACTTTTGTACATTCACCTTGTCCATAATTTTGTTTCTTGTCCCTAGTTTTTTTTTTCTTTTTACTACAATAATTTTCATTTTTTATCCTGATATGTATTATTTGTTCTGCTATACCCATTTTATCCTGACATAGAATTATCACATACAAGTAAATATATGCATACTATGTACACTTAGTATATATAATTGTTGACATTAATAGAAGAAAAATATAAATACCCTCCCATTTAAGATCAGTGGCTTGTGAATTTGCTAGTAACTGTCAGTTTAGCTTTTGAGTTACTAAACTGTGTATGTACATGTATTGTACATGTATGTATATACATATGTACATACATATACACACATGCATATATATACATGTGATAAATAGAAAATACATATGTATTATTATTATCACCTCAATCACCTCATACCTTTTTGAAAGCAAGACAAGTAGTTCTTAATTTCTTTTTATATTTCCTTATGAGTAATACCACATTCAATATCGGATGACTGCTAGGTAAAATGCAGAAGTATAAAGATGTTTCTCAGTTTAATCATGAATTTGTTATATATATATATATAAAACATATGTATATATAAAAACATATATATAAAACATATGTATATATATGTATATATGTATATGCATATGTGTGTGTGTGTGTGTGTGTGTGTGTGTATATATATATACACACCAAGCAAGAGCACTAAAGGAGCCTCCCCTTTTCACATTGGAGAGTGAAGGTGGGATTTTCTTATCATTGTTTCTTATGGGAGACAAAAGTACTTTTACCTCACAGATTTTATTTAATCCCTTAACACATTTCATATTTGCTAATGCTTTATTTAATAGTAACTGCCATCATATAGCAAGATTCATTTTAAGTGAACTTCCAAACACAAACACATTCTACTTTTTTTCCTTACCCTAATCTGAAGATAATATCTGAAATAATATAAATAATCCCCTGGAAAATAAGATTTTGTATTTAAAGCTTTTGTTGACTGTTCTTCCACCTTCTGACATAATTATGGTAGAAAATTTGAAAAATATAGAAATATATAAAATATTTCATTGCTATTAAGATACTTTTTACAAATATATGTTGTATCAATTAGGCCAAGCAAGATTATTCCATGCTAACAAGAACTCCAGAATTTCAGTGGTCTCAATCAACCAAAGTTTAGTTTTCATATGCTCTATGTCCAATGCAGGTCATGTGCGATCTCTGTTCAGTATAATTATTAAGGACTCAGGTTGGCTGGTGTTCTGTCTTAGTCTATATTATGCCACAGGGAAGCCACAAGCCACACAGAGTTATTGAACATTTGAAATGTGGCAAGTTCAAATTGAAATATGCTATACATGTGAAATACATATCAGATAGTGATGACCTAATGCTAAAAAAATGAAACTATCTCATTAATATTATATTGATTACATGTTGAAATATTTGAGATGTGTAAGTTAAATAAAATATATTATCAAAATTAATGTCACCTTTTTCTTTTTCTTTTTCAAATGTCACTGTCAAAACTTTCAAATTACATATATGGCTCACATGATATGCCATTTGGGTAGTGCTCGCTTAGACATTGTTTCCATAATTGTCACAGCAGAACAAAGAATGTAGTAAATCATGCACCACTTAAAAGTTTTCACCTGGAAACAACACTCATCATGTGAACTAGCATTGCATTGGCCCAAGAAATTCATAAGGCCATGAATAATTTCAAGGAGTTGGAGGAATAGAGAAATACAGACCTACCATGTGCTTAGTAGGAGAATAACTTTGAACATGATTACAATATATATCCGCATAACTATGATATATACACTTAATCTGTGCATACAACTTCATAAGCATATTAACAAAAATACTTTTTAAAAATTTTGTTTTCATTGCTTCATTGCTCACCATAATATTCTTATTCTCGATTGCCTAGCTTTGATTGATATTTAACCAGTAAACTAGAGTACTCCCTCAATTTTATACAGAGCAGTAAATAGATGGTCCTTATAGGGGGATCAAAACCAACAAAGGAATTTTGTTAATGTTCCTGAAAAATGAGAGAGATAGGAAGAGAGGAAAAGTGAGAGAGAGAATGAGAGAAAAGAGAAGAGAAAATTAAGATCCATTCAGGAGAGAAGAAAGTAACTTTGGGGGAGGGGTTACTGATGAAATCATTCTTCAGAAGAAAAGGAGAGAACACCTTAAGAATTCTGATGAGCAAAAATTTTCTACTACATTTCATTAGTGACCTAATTTTCTCCTTCGATGATAGGAATTTTAAATTGTTCTTTTAATTCATAAACTTTGCCAGGTGTGCCATAGGCTAAATCCATTTTCATTTATTCTGCCACATAATGTAGTAAAACCTCTCAATTTCTCAGCTCCAGAAATTTATTTTCCAATTTCTCTGTATTTCCTGTCTTATAACTGTTAAGTTTTCTTTCTTAGGAAGACCTAAAATTCTTAGATTATCTCTCTGTTCTCTATCTTTATGTGTGTGTATATATATATATGTGTGTGTGTGTGTGTGTGTGTGTGTGTACACATATACACAGGTGCACAAAAGCATATGCTACTTTCATGCATCTTTAGGTGGAAATACTTGTAATTCATCTACCATTTAGTCTTCTACAATTCCAATTCTATTTTCTATTGTTTGCAATATTGATTTTAATTATTCAATTGTTCTCTTTATTTACTTACACTTGAAATTTTTTAAGCCAGTTCCCCTTTTATTTTAAACTCTTTTTTCCAAATGACTGTTTGTGTTTTTGTTTAGAGCAGCATCGTCTGCTAAGGTTTCCTGCAATGGAAAAACAAAACAGGGGGCATCACGTTGCCAGATTTCAAGTTATACTACAAAGCTGTGATCACAAAGACAGCATGGTACTCGCACAAAAATAGACACATAGACCAATGGAACAGAATAGAGAACCCAGAAATGGACCCTCGGCTCTTTGGGCAACTAATCTTGGACAAAGCAGGAAAAAACACTCAGTGGAAAAAAGAGTCTCTTCAATAAATGGTGCTGGGAAAATTGGACAGCTACATGCAAAAGAATGAAACTTGACCACTCTCTCACACCATACACAAAAATAAACTCTAAATGGATGAAAGACCTTGATGTGAGACAGGAATCCATCAAAATCCTAGAGGAGAACATAGGCAGCAACCTCTATGACATCGGCCACAGCAAACTTTTTCATGACACATCTCCGAAGGCAAAAGAAACAAAAGATAAAATGAACTTGTGGGACTTCATCAAGATAAAAAGCTTCTGCACAGCCAAGGAAACACTCAAAAAAATTAGAGGCAGCCCACGGAATGGGAGAAGATATTTGCAAATGATACTACAGATAAAAGACTGGTATCCAAGATCTACAAAGAACTTCTCAAACTCAATACACGAGAAACAAATAAACAAATCATAAAATGGGTAGAAGATATGAACAGACACTTTTCCAATGAAGACATACAAATGGCTAACAGACACATGAAAAAATGTTCAAAATCATTAGCCATCAGGGAAATTCAAATCAAAACCACACTAAGATACCACCTTACGCCAGTTAGAATGGCAAAAATTGACAAGGCAAGAAACAACAATTGTTGGAGAGGATGTGGAGAAAGCGGATCCCTCCTACATTGTTGGTGGGAATGCAAGTTGATACAGCCACTCTGGAAAACAGTGTGGAGGTCCCTTAGAAAGTTAAAAATTGAGCTACCCTATGATCCAGCCATTGCACTACTGGGTATTTACCTAAAAGATACAGACGTAGTGAAGAGAAGGGTCATATGCACCCCAATGTTCATAGCGGCATTGTCCACAATAGCTAAATTGTGGAAGGAGCCGAGATGCCCTTCAACAGATGACTGGATTAAGAAGCTGTGGTCCATATATACAATGGAATATTACTCAGCCATCAAAAAGAACAATTTCTCAACATTTGCTGCAACATGGACAGGACTGGAGGAGATAATGCTAAGTGAAATAAGTCAAGCAGAGAAAGACAATTACCATATAGTTTCACTCATCTATGGAACATAAGAACTAGGAAGATCGGTAGGAAAAGAAAGGGATAAAGAAAGGGGGGTAATCAGAAGGGGGAATGAAGCATGAGAGACTATGGACTCTGAGAAACAAACTGAGGGCTTCAAAGGGGAAGGGGGTGGGGGAATGGGATAGGCTGGCGATGGGTAGTAAGGAGGGAACGTATTGCATGGTGCACTGTGTGTTATACGCAACTAATAAATCATCGAACTTTCCATTAAAAAAATAAATAAATAAAAATTAAAAATTAAAAAAAGAAAGGTTTCCTGCAATGATGAAAATGTTCTATATCTATTCTGTTCAATGCACTAGCCACTAGCCACATGTGACCATATGTGACTGAAACGTGACTAGTGAGACTGAGGAAATGAATTTTTAATTTCCTTAAATTTAAATTTAAATAACCATATATAGACAGCATGAATATGGAATACATGCTTTCTCAAATATTAATAATGTCAGAAAATACTTGCTTTGAGCTCTTTTAATGTTACCTTCAGAGTTATGTTCTTACATTGTTCTGGATGATATTACCATCATCTTCTATATTTTGTTGTAGCCTCTATATTGGATATTTCCATTTAATCATCTTGGAATGAAGAAGAGGCTTCCAGATCTGGTATTTGTTAAGGGATATAAAGTATATAAATTATTATTATTTTTTTACTTTGTTTACTCTCTTCTGTGAAGAGTGTGGGAATCCCCCTCAGACTTACAGTGATACCTACAATTGGGACATTATCTAACCCAGTTTCCAATGTCTAGAACATACACTCACTTGATAAGCTCCAATGAAATAGGTCAGTGCCTTTTTTTAACTCCGTTATCTGATCACTGATGCTCAAACTCAGTGAAAAGCATGCAAATTTATAATTTCTAACATAGACTCTTCTACTCCTCTCTAGAGTAATCAACATATTGGTATTAAACCTCCCAGAGTACAATGTGTCCTTTTGCTCACCTCCCCATCTCCACATCCCTACTACAGGCTCTGCTGTTTTCTGGGATTTGTTATCCTAATGGTTTCTGAGGTTTTTGGACATGAGCCTACTAGTTAGTTCTGCCTTCTGATATGGCAAGTTGTTCAAAATTTATATTGGGCATATCTTCCCCCAGACTTAGACTCACTAATTCTCCAAGAAGCTCTGATTTATTTTAGTGGAAAATGGAATTGGGAATGCTCATTGCTATTGCACCAGCACTGTTTCCTCAGCCTTTTTGTGGACAGAGCTGGAAATAACTACTTATTTGCTTTATTCCATATCGCTGACATAATAGTCATCACAACAGCCAATACTGTCATCAAAATAAAACTACTAAAATATTTGGAGTGCCTGGGTGGCTCAGTAGGTTGAGTGTCTGCCTTTAGCTCAGATCATGATCCTGGTGTCCTGGGATTGAGCCCTGTGATGGGCTTTCTGCTCGTGTGGAATCCGCTTTGTGCTCTCTCTCTCAAATAAATGAAAATCTTTTTAAAAATTACTAAAATATTTGATTTTGGGGGGGATGTTCTTTTTGATCTTAAGATATCCTACCAGGACTGAATATTCATATTACTTCATTTTAAAGTCACTTAGAACAATCCTATAAAGCTATTTTACCTACAAATCTAAGTCCATGTGTTTTATTTCATTTTCCATTTTTAGTTATTTTACATTTTGATTTTACTTTTTAATTATGTAAAACATAGCACCTTAAGAAAAATAGAAATCTGTAAGTCTACACACATAAATCAGTAAAAGAATAAATAGATGGAAAGAAAACCTTCAAACCTTTTTTACAGTAGAATGCCAACTAATAATGTAAAAATAATGATGGAACCAGAAAGTTAGTATTTGGCACCATTACAATAATAATTAACTCATGCATAAAATATCAACAGATGCTAGAACTTGTGGGTGAAAGTAGAATGAGAAATAGGACTTTTGCATAGTCTCAAACTACCCCTCAAAAAAGCTTTAATTAAAGAAGGAAAAAGAAGTAATTTTACAGTGGAAAAACCTGCAGATAAACCACCTTAATCAAGTGACCAAAACCACAACCACAAGTAATGACAATCAACATCATGTGCTACCTGACAAAGACAGAATGGAAAGAACACAGCATCACTTCTGTGACATTCCAGCCAAAATGACATAATCTATGTCTAATCATAAGGAAACATTAGACAAACCCAAACTGAGAGATAACAAAGAGAGGAAGTGGCCTATAATCTTAAAATATGTCAAAGTCATAGAAATAAGGGAAAGACTTGGGGATAATTATTCTTCAAAAAAAGATACTAAAAAAACATAACCAGGTGGAACACATAATCCTGCATTGGATTCTTTTGCTATAATGGATATGACTGAAACTACTGAAGGTCGAAGTGAGTATCTGGAAAAGGGCTATGTGAGTGTTCTTTGTAATGCCTTTACAGCATTCTTATAAGTTTGAAACTGTTGGTTGATCGGTTGGTTGGCTGGTTGGTTGGTTGGTTGGTTGGTTAGTGGTTTTTTAACTAAATGGCTCCAAAGTCAAATCTACAAAACTTTGTTCTCTTTCAACTTTTTCTTTGATTTCATAAGTAATTCGATGGAAATTTGAGAGAATACTAAGAAGCCATTTTTTAAAGAAATTTTTTTAAAGATTATTTGAAGGGGAGGGGCAGAGGGAGAGAGAGAGAATCTCAAACAGAATCCCTGATGAGTGTGCAGTCTGACACAGGGCTTGACCTCATGACACTGAGATCATGACCTGAGCCAAAACCAACAGTTGGATTCTCAAAAAAATGAGTCACCCAGACGCCCCCCGCCGAAGCCATTTTAAGCCAGACACTGAGTTTATGCACATTTTTTCAGAAATTTGTTTTTTGCACCAACAAAGCATGTTTATTTTGCAAACCACATTTTTGCCACTGCTTTAAAATACATACTTCACAAAGAAATCGGAATCTGTGGCAAAAAAATTAGCAAATTTATAAAAATCGTTTTTTAGCTATTGCTGATAAAATACTGACAATGAAAATTTAAGATGATATCACAGAAATCCCTTTAACTTAAAACAAGGTGGAAATTAAGTTTTAGTATATACAGTTTGAAAATTTAAGAAGAATCAGAATTAAAGTTTTTCTTCTATTGGCTGAATGACTTGATGAGTTTCTGGCAACATCTTTTTACTTTGGATGATTTGAAAAAGCAAGAATTAATATATTTCCAGCTACCCAGACTCCCCTGAAGTCTTATTTCCAAGCAGATGAACATAATTTAAATCAGTAACGTTCCCCAGCAAGCCAGTTAAGCAATTCTCCTGCATTAGAGGATTGATGTCATCAATATTAATCTATTAACCTGACTTCAAGGATTTCAAATTATAGGATTTCCTTCTCTTCTCTGAGAGCTTATTCTGTTGCTCAACCCTTCTTAAAATGATAAGGTTTTCATATCAAAACTTGAAGAAATTACTTTTCTGTCTAGAATTTTAAGTTGATTAATACCTTATTTTAAGATAAATAGGCATAAAATTGATCCATGGTCTCCCTAGGATCTACCTTTATTTTCTCATAGATATTTGGTATCACTCCTTCTTACTGTCTTCAAGTTTAATGCATTTTCTCATTTATTCATCATAAATACTTCTATTCATTTATAATTTCTTCTAATTGCTCCCCCAGATTTAACTGTAATTTATTTATGGTTCAATATAATAATCAAAAAAATCAAAGACATTGAGAATATAATAATTTAGTCATTCATGTTGAACTAAATTCTCAAACTCCTGGAGGGATTTATTACATGGTCTTATGCTTTCTTAACTAGAGACCATCAGGTAGAGTAATTGGGCTTGTTTTATTTCATTTTTCATTTTAATAGATTTGAAATACAGAGTTTCCAGCTTATAGATTTGTTTTTATTGAACTAACTCCAATTATAGAATATTAAAATAAAAACTCAGAAATGTTTAAATTTGGAAGCAATTCTTTTATGACTTAGGTACTAACTCCAAAAATTCTTTATTGCAATAAAATTGTACAATTTGGGGAAAATGTAGACAGGACTTGGATTCAGATCTCCTGAGTTAGGTCTCAGGTCTTTAAGTATCAGCTAACTAACCTTAGAAGAATCACTTAATTTCTGGGTGAAGTTCCTTGTCTATAAAGATAATAAAAACTTCATACACAGATTTTTTCAGGAGCCAACATGGAAGAAGTATTTGACTGTGTCTAATATCTGTCTCCAAATTCTGACTTGCAAAAGAAGACTCTTGGAATAGCAGGATACTCCCATAAGGTCAGGGATAAATCAATGGACAAATACTGGATGACTTCTAAAAAGTGATACAGAATTATCTCCCTCATATTTGTCCTCAATAGGGAATAATCCCTATAGTATTTGAAGAGTGTAAAAGTTTACTGAACACCCACTATGGACAAGTCCTACCTGAGACATTGTAATCATGAAAGAGAAGGTTACAATCTGGGGGTTAAGTAAGTATCCTCACAGAGAACAATCCTCTAGTGTTAACTGAATTGGGGTGTCACATTTTCAAGAGAAATTTTCCTTTTGGGTGGGAAGAATGACTCTTTAAGCAGAGCACTAGTAGGAAAGGCAACAGGATAAAACCAACACCACTAGAAGAGAAGAGAGCAGTGGATTGGCCATGGCATCTACACAAAAGGACACATCAGACTTCTCCAACACCCACACAGGATGAAAGTCAAAATATAGCAACAAAGATGAGGCAGGAGTTAGAACTCAAGTAAAGACTGGGAGTCAAAAGAAGTTGCTTCAAGGTTGGTGTAGTAATCTTTTATCAAGTGAAATATATCATGTATTTAAACTGGATGAAATAATAAAAACTCAATGAAAATATAAGATTCTCAAAACATTTAGACATTCATTGTTTGTTAGGAAACGCTTTCTTGTTTGGGACACTGAGGTGCCCAACGACTAAAATTAACAAATGAGAGAGAAAGAGAACCAGAATCACTTGTTACTTGCTCATACTTCCATTGTAAAAGGCAGCACGTATTTATACCAGCACCATCTCTCATTACCCTGAGTTGCAAATTTGGGTTGATTAAAGTTTTAAGCCTCATAAAAATATAGCTTTGCAAAGCATCAGTGGTATCATCTGTCAATACATCGAATATTAGTGGAATTCTGCGGCCCTCTTCCAATTGTATTATTTCTTTTCATTAGACTGTGGGCCTTTAATAATATCTAGAAACTATTTTACAAATCATTGTTTCCAAGACTCTGTTCAAGAATATATTATTTCCCAGGTCCTCTCCTTGTACCCTTGTAAGCTTTATTATTTTTAAGCCTCAAGCCAATAAAATACATTTATGTATAATTGTTTTAAATATAATATTTTGTTTTATTTAAGAAATACAACTGTTACTTTGTGGTTGTATAAAACCTTTACAAATACTAACATACTTAATTCTGTTAATTATAAAACTAGAGTCTATTATCTCTATTTTTCCAATGAAGCAGAGAAAGATGAAGTGACTTTCCCAGTGTCACCTGCTAGTAAGTGGCAAAGCCTTCTGGTATTAGAGTCCATTTTTTTTTAAGGTTTTATTTATTTATTTGAGAGAGAGAGTCCAAGCCAGGGGGAGAGCGAGAAGGAGAAGCAGGCTCCCCACTGAGCAGGGAGCCCTATGTGGGCTCGATCCCAGGACCCTGGGATCATGACCTGAGCTGAAGGCAGACACTTAACAGACTGAGCCACCCAGGCACCCCGGAGTCCATGTTTTTAACCACAAATCTATGTTGTAAAAATTTTATCCTCATATTATCTATAAAGAAAATGAGAGCCCAAATTGTTAAATTGTCCAAAAGGCTCACTAAGCATAACTACAGAACTGGGATTCAATGGTTCTTTGAAATACTAGGACTCCCAGGATTCATGCACATTTCAAAGGGTAGTCCTGGAACCCTGGGAATCCTCCAAGTACTTTCAGGGAGTTAAAGAGATCAAAGCTATCTTCTTTTTAATATTAAAACATTGGTTGCCTGTTTTTTCTCTCCTGTCATGGGTGTATAATTGAACCATGCAGAGGCTAGATGGCATGTGATAGCGTAACAGCTTGAATGCAGAAAGACATAAGAGAATCCAGTTGTCTTCTACTAAATCAGACATTCAGATATTTGCAAAAAGGTACAACACGATGTCACTCTTTTCAATAATTTTTTTCAAAAATAGATTTTTCCATAACTATATTGTGTTAACATGTATACTAGCTTTATTAATTTTAAATAAATTAAACATAATTTTTAAAAATGTCTTAGGTTTAATTTCTTACATAGTAAACATCAAGAAATATAACCCATATGAGCAAAAGTTCTTTGATGTCCTCAATAATTTTCAAGAGTGTAAAGGGGTCCTAAGGCCCAAAATTTGAAAAACACTGTTCTTTAGAAACAGTTTATTACATATTACCTGGCCCAATAATGCAGTGAGAAATAAGATGAATGTGAATTTGGAATATCCAAGTTATTGTCTATGTTATCAGGATAAATCATTTGGCTTTTGTGTCCTTAGCTTCCTTACCTGTCCAAGAGGTCCAAGGACCTAATGTTTATGACTTTCTTAGTTAATTTTAAAACTTTATATCCCAAAGCATTAAAAACAGCTACTTTCATGATTTTCATTTTTATCATGGTATTTGATTACCTATTTCATAATGAAGTACTTTTGTCTTTTAAAAATGCAACACTAAGTAGAGATCAATGACCTGATTTATGTATGTTTGTTTGATTTTAAGTTTCCAGTATTTCTTTTTTTTTTTTTTTAAGATTTTATTTATTCATTCGACAGAGATAGAGACAGCTGAGACAGCCAGCGAGAGAGGGAACACAAGTAGGGGGAGTGGGAGAGGAAGAAGCAGGCTCATACCGGAGGTGCCTGATGTGGGGCTAGATCCCATAACGCTGGGATCACGCCCTGAGCCGAAGGCAGACGCTTAACCGCTGTGCCACCCAGGTGCCCCTAAGTTTCCAGTATTTCTAAGTCTGAGTTTGTTTTCTCTTTTGAACTGAGTCAGAGGATATGAGAAGAACAAGGTTTGAGAAATAATATGATGAATTTAGTGTGATGCATGCAGAGTGCCAGGTGCCTGTGGACATTTGTACAAAGATATCTTACAGGCAGCTAGAGAAATAGAACTGAACCTCAAAGAGATGTAAATTCTACAGCTATATATTTGGAAATACTCAACATATATGTGGAAATTTAAGCCATGAAAATAAATGAGTTTAACAGGAGAGCACGTAAAGACTGAAAGGAGAAGCATGATAGGAACCAAGTTGTAAGGAATGACAGAAAAAGAGGTATCCTTGAAGGAAACAAGAGCTAGTCATAGAGAACGAGGAGAAGTTGGTATCAGGACACATAGGAAGTACAGAATATCAAGGAGAAAATGATCCCAGAATCAAATGCAAAAGAGAAGTCCAATATATGACTCAACAAATGGCTTGCAAGAGCAGTTTCAGAGTATCTGGCACAAGGCCAGATTGCAGTGGGTTAACTAGAAAATGGAAAATAAGTGGAAGAGTATGTATAAACCACTCTGTCTAGATATTGAGGAGAAATTAGAGTAGGAAAGACCAGGGACAAAAGTCTGGAGTCTTTAAAAAAAATAATCTCACATATTTTTCATAAAAAAATAAATTGTAGAACTCAAATGTTCTATTTCACACTTAACCGTGCCCACACTTTTAATTCCTCCCAAATTAGTACCACTTACTAATCAGCTTTCATCTTCTAATTACAGAAATGATCACAGTGAACCACTTTAACTTCATTACTAAACACCCAAGTGATCAAGTGATTCCTTAATGCTTCTGTTGTCAGAGTACCCACACAGAGTTCCCAAGCCCACTGAACATCACTGACTTTCTGAGAAAGGTCTCAGCATAGCCTAGAACATGGACTTCACACTGAATAACAAAATGAGAAGTGATAAATTAATTTCAACTTTCAAATTCAAATCCCCATGAATGTTTTATTTTCCAATCTACTTCTAAGCCTAAAGAATTCTCCTTTTCAAGATCTAAGTGAAACTGTGTTTTGGCATTAATAGCTTTTGAATAAAAAACATGCATAATAAAGGACAACGTTGTAATATTAACTTAACCATTTCATATTCATCTCAATTAAGGATTCATTTATAGCCTGTGCTACATTTTCTCTGACCCCAAGTTTCCATTAAACCTTTAAAAATTACCAGGTATGTCAGTATTTCTTTATATCAATGAGGTCTGGTTCAAGACAGTAACATCAGAGGAGCCTAGGCTCATCTCCTCCCACACACTCAATCTGTAACTATATATGAACAACTTCCTCTGGGAAAAACAAAACAAAACAGAACCTAAAAACTGTCATCTGAGCAATTGATAAGCCTCCAATAAATAAGAAAAGTCTCACAAAGCAGCAGGTAGGAGGCGCTCGGACACAGTCTGGTCATAAACCGCACCCACAGCGCCAGGATCCACATTAAGGAGGGGACTCAAATCCCAGAACTTCTCCCTGAGGACCAAAGGGTTTGAACCCACACCAGGCCCCCTAAACTTTTAAGACCTGCGCCTGAGAGAGGAGCCCCCCAAACATCCAGCCTTGAAACCCAGTGGGGTTCATGTCCCTCAGACCCACAAGGCTATAAGGATCTGAGAAATAGCTCAGGAGCTGGGACTTGCCTGCTCCAGTGTTTGATGCAGACGTAGCCAGCTGAGAAGGGCCCAGACTTTCTGTGAATGAGACTTGTTTGTTAAGCTTCAAGTGCAGGCTGGAGGGGCAGCCATCTAATTTAGTGCACAGCTAGGGGCCTGCTGGCTGGCAGGCACCATCTTTACCTCTGTCTTTGCCTCTTTCTAGCCAGCAGGAGACATCTTTTTTCTTTTTCCTGGTGGGTGCCATCTACACAATCTCCCTCTGCCTCATTCCAGCTCCCTTCTGCTGGCTCCAGAGCACCAGTATGTCCAGAAGGGAGCTTTTGTATGCATCCCGTGTCCCCGTTTTTACGTCTGGCGCCAGGGTTTTCACGCAGCATGCTGGAGGACACCTGTAGATCATGTACCACTGGTGACCAGCAGGGCTTATGCTTGTGGCCCTGCTGACTATATTTGCATATTTTAAAATCTGCCACCTGAGGGTCTGGCTGCAATCAGCCTGAATCCAGGTGCTGAGAAAGAGCATCCCCTTCAGGTCACTGACAGGTGTTAGCGCACCCGCAACCACCAGGGACCATTAAAGATAAAGTTGGCTGCTGGGATAATCTCAGAGATTTGAGGGAAAACCAAGAGGTAGGTCGGTTGATTATGGTTGATTAGGGTTGAAAGGTAAGGCTTATTCCCCATGTGAGGCCACTCCTTCAAGACTGGGAGAGGTGACTGTTTTATCTAATGTATGGAAACCAAACAAAATTAAAAAACAAACAAACAAACAAAAAAAGGAATAGCTTCCAAATGAAAAAATAAAACCTCAGAGAGGGGGAAAGAAACTTCAATGAGATGGAGATAAGTAATTTACCTTTCTATCAATTTTCTCAACTTTACCCTCATAATCTGTGGATCTTTGATATCCTGAATACATAAGAACCCAATTTCTCTGCCAAAGTTGTTGCTGTTGTTGTTTTAATTCTCCAGGAATACAACATCTCATCCCTTCCCATGTATTTTGTCATCCTACACGGAAGGAATAATCAAACAAATCTTTCTTTCCTATATGATTTACAACAGGCTTTCTAGGTTGAAAAAATTAGGTAATAACCTAATAATCCAGAGAGGATTAAAGTGTTCACATCTTCTCATTTTGGGTCTTAACTAGAGTGACCATAAACTTTATGACCTGAACTGGGATATTCAGGAGAGTGTAAGGAGGTGTTATTCATACATTGGCTAGGACAGTCAGAGCAACCTGGGTATATGGTCACTCAACTTTCAGCCATCCTGTAGCAAGAAAAAATGAATACTGAAGGAGCTCCAGCAATTATGGGTAAGTAGTAGGGACAGTGAGGATTTGTATCTTGCTTTTACAATCCCTGTGATTGTTAAATGTGTGTGATTTCACAACTTCAATCTCACTTTGATGTGCTGCTATCACTTCAGAATTAATACTGTCACTATCTGAAAATGGTTAACCTCACTTGTAAACCACTGTACCAGACCAGTGGCTTAAACCATATTCCAACTTTATCTTTTTCTCCCGCTTTCTGACTTCATTGTTTCTATTTTTTCCATTCTTGGCCTTGCCTCATTCTTTGGACTCACTATATGTAGTACTTTTTTGACTCCAAACTTGATTCCCCCTCCCCTTTTTTTAAGATTTTTATTTATTTATTTGACAGAGAGAGACAGCACAGCAGGGGAGTGGCAGGCAGAGGGAGAGGGAGAAGCAGGCTCGCCAAGCAGGGAGCCTGATGCAGGGCTCCACGCGGGGCTCTATCCAAGGACTCCGGTATCACGACCAGAGCCTAAGGCAGATGCTTAGCAACTGAGCCACCCAGGCATCCCCAAACTTTTAACCGTGATTTGCTCAGACTAAACTGAGTTCAATTCCAACATAAGACAACAGAAAATGCTGAAATTACCCAACTTTTCCATTATTCTCTCATTGTAGAAAGATCTACAGGAGCCATGAATTCATTCATTCTCAGTGAATTTGAATGCTGTAATTCTGGGTCAAAAAATACTCTTCTCTCAGAATATGACTAAAACAGTTGTAATGTTAAATATTAATATATTCTTATCACTTCCAATTTTAATTATTTCAACAGAAAACAGATGCAGTCAGATCATTTTATAAGCAGTCATCAAACTCACGGAGTTGACATTGGTTGCTAGCTTAGAAAACAAGTCATTAAACCTTCTTCCATTATTATCTAAACAGCTCTATAAATAAGTGTCATTGGGCAGTCTGAAAGAGTTGGTTGGCAAAGCTGAGTGATGTCCAAGTTTATTTTAAATCGGGGCTTCCAGGTTTAGAGTTTTCATGTAAAGAATTCATTTATGACTACTCATTTTTTTGCTTGTACCAATGGGAATGGAAAGAAGTTTAGTGTGTATCTTTGTTTTAATGCACCTAGGAGACATACTACAAATTTATATGACAGATGGGAAGAACCACTATTGACTTTGGGCAGTTCAGAGAGGGTTTCCATGAGCCCATTAATTTTATGTTCCAGAAGTTTAGGCACCAGCTTGAAAATAATAAATTAACTGTGCTAAAGTAATGAAAAAAAATCCTTTGCTTTTGTATAATGAGGAAATGCAAAAATAATATATGTCTATATTTATTAACACACAACCAAATGGATATTTGGCTCCTTTTTATTTCCTAGCAGTTTATAAATTATGACACTTCCACTCTGAAGTGGGAATATATCGTAATTAAGGACATTTGGGATTTATTCCAATTCTCATCATGATATAAAGTTTCTCAAATCTGAAAGAAAAATAACATAAATTTTCTTTTATTTTTTTAATAATATTTTTTATTATATTATGTTAGTCACCATACAGTACATCCCTAGTTTTTGATGTAAAGTTCCATGATTCATTACTTGCATATAACACCCAGTGCACCATGCAATACATGCAATAACATACATTTTCTTAATGCAACACTTGTTCTGTTGGTAGATACAACCTTGGACTAGCATTCATTTGTAGTGGGTTAAATGTAGGAGATGATAAAGGAGTGGTCAATAGGGTGAGAGATCCTAGCTAATAAGATGCTGAGAAACTACTACTTAAAATGCACTTAACATAATCAATGTCTTCTATAAATAATCAGCAACTTCTCAAATAGCATTTATTTTATTCCTCAAGAACGTAATCATTTTTAAAATCCATAGTTTATATGAATTTATCATTGAGGAAGTTGAGCTGTGGGTCTTTCAAATGTCTTACTTGAAATTTGAGTCAGACACTGTAGAACAAATGTTTCATACCATTTATATTGAGCAGATATTAAATCTAATTTCTGAAGTGTGAAAAAGACAGTTACACTTATCAAAAGGGAGATATAGGGGTGCCTAGGTGCCTCAGTTGGTTAAGCATCTACCTTCGGCTCAGATCATGATCCCAGAGTCTGGGGATCGAGCCCCACATCAGGCTCCCTATTCAGCAGAGAGCCTGCTTTTCCCCCAGCCCCTAAACTCACTCATGCTCTCTCTCTCTCTCTCTCAAATAAATAAAATCTTTTTTAAAAAGGGAGATATATTTTAGTGTTGTTTATTGAAATTTTACCATATAATTTCTTCTTTTAAGATAGAATAGACCCAGAATTACTAGATGAGTTTTTACCTTTTTTTTTCCAAAATAAAATTTGTGAACAAATCAATTATACAAAGAGCTCTCCTGGAATGTGTTCAACTCTAGGTCCCCTAGTGGTATAGATGTAATTTATCTATTCAATTTACCTTTGGGAAGAAGGTGGGAGGAGGTTAATGCTGATAAGGCAGGAATAGAACATTTCTAAATAAAGTCCCAATGTTCCTCTCCCTGGGATCTCAGTCAACATTCAAACTTACAAGATTTCTGCATATTATTTACAAATGTTATTCTCATACACAACAAAGTCAAATACAAATTGGGCCATCTTTCAGTTATATGTGTGTGTGCACACATGTATACCTATCCATCTTAGAAAAAGAACAATTGTAAAACATGAAATGCTAAGAGAGTTCTCTGGTATCTCCAGAAAAATCTAATCAAAGGATAATGAAAAGAGAACAAAACCTAACTTCAGTCAAGTTTTCAGAGAGTAAAAGCAAATGAAAATTGTAAATTAATCTGAAGAAAAGGTTGGCTCTTAATTCTTAATTTGCCCTTAGAACTGTGAAAAATAACTTTTTGTTATTTACAAGCTACCCAACTCATGGTAGAGTACTATAGCAACCCAAATGGACCAAGACAACAAATTACCCCATAGTGTAGCAGCTTAAAAAAATGAATATTTATTATCCCTTTTCTGTGAGTCAGGAATCCAAGCGCAGCTTAGCTGGGTGCCTCTGGCTCAGAGTATCTCAAAGGTGTAGGAAAGGGTGTAGTTATATCATGGCTCCACCAAATACACTTTCAAACCACCTACCTGGCTGTTGACAGCTTCTAGTCCTCATTGACTATTGACTGGAGATACTAGTTCCTTGTTACATGGACCTCTCCATAGGGCAGCTCATAACCTGGCAGCTGGCTTCCTTTGGAGTAAGCCAATTAGAGAGGAAGGAAGGATATGGAAAATGGCAGCCACAATTTCTTTGTAATATAAAGAAATCACTTTCACCATATTCTGTTCTTTAGGAATGATCCACTAGGTCCCACCCACACTCAAGTACATCAAATGAGAAGTGTGGATCATTTGAGGCCATCTTAACAGCTGCCTACCACACCTGTATGTAAGGTGGAAATAATATTGTCTACCACACAAGATGGTTGGTTATAAAAGCATAACATAAATATATTCTCACTGACTTATTTCAAGTCTTTGTTATAAACCATGGAACAAATATGTAAGATCAATAGAATAGCTCTCTTGCAGATGAAAAGATTTAAAGGGAATTTCTTAGGGTGCAGACATTACTGGAGTTATGAGCAGAATTCCAAAGATAAAACACCATTCTGTGCCATACCCACTTATTTATGCTTTGATTTCTTCATCTGTAGGTGGTGCCAAGTAGTATTTTTTTAATGCATCCTCCAACAAAATTCTAGATGCCAATATTTATAATTATAATTACTCTAAATATTTAGAATCCTTTTGGGAAAATAAATACACTTCCAGCATTAAAAATTTAATGAGCTTAGCCACAGATTAAGTCACAAAGTTAAAATAATCATAAACTTTAAAATACATATAAGGTCTGAAATACTTGCTGAGAAATTAAAATTAACTTTAAGAAATTAAACTATCATATATTTTCATGTAGAAAACGTTTATAGATATTATTTTAAAAGAATGACCACTTCAGCCCATAAAAATATTCAATATGAAATAACCCAGACTTTCTAGAAAAAGTGAAGGGCAAAGATATTTTCTAAAAGTACCTATAAGAGTTAAGGGCTTAGAACCTTAAAAGTCCACAAGAGAATAACCTGAAGATTATAAGTCTCAGACAGTTTGATGCGCAATCCACCACACTTTTCACTTTAGCACACAAATACACACACACACACACACACACACACACACTCAATAAATATGTAGTAGCCTACATTGTGCAAAATATACTATGCAGAAAAATGATTAATAATAAAAAAGACAAGAATACCTTGTTAACCAGAAACGTAAAATGTAGTAAAAAAAAAAAAAAAAAAAGAAAGAAAGGAAGAAAAGATAAGATGATCACATCAAGGGTAACTAAATATAAGGCCAAATTCCCAGGTGGGTCATCCTCTCATCAAGGTCTATATAGGATTAGTTGAAACCCCATTCGTCATTCATTGGGAAGATTAATGGCTGGGAGCCATTTCTCCCAGTTTTCTCTGGCTCTCATTTCTCCCTTCTTAATCCTCCATCCAGCTGATGGCTAGTTGCTCCTTCCTCCTCTCTGCTCCACTTTAACCTTGACACAGAACTCCATTGATTTGATTTCCATGAAAACCACTCACATCAGGCGTTTGTGTGTAAAGCAAAACTCACAGAATATTTGGAAAGACAAAAATTTGTATCACAGTAACAAAAATGACTAAAATTTCAGTCTCAGACCAGTAGCAGCCTCCCTCAATGTTATGGGGGCTCTTTGCTCCTCAGGCTCCCCTTGCCAACACCTCCAATTGTGTTTCATTTTTGTGTTTACTCTGTCCCTGTCCCTCAGACTTATTCTCAGTCTTAGGTTCTCTCTCCCAAGACAGTAAAGCATTTCTTTAACAAGAAACAGTATTCTCCATGGAAGAAATACTGATGCCAGTTGCTCATAAAATAACTTTTTTGCCCTTTCATACCATTTTATGTATTGAGAATACTTTTTTCTTTAAGAGTTATTTATTTATTTGAGGGAGAGAGCAAGCGTGAGAGCAGGGGGAGGGGCACAAGGAGAAGGAGAGAGAATCCCAAGCAGACTCCCTGCTGAGTACAGAGCCCGATGTAGGGCTGGATCTCAGGACCCTGAGATCATGATGCCAGCCAAAATCAAGAGTCCAATGCTCAACCAACTGAGGCATCCAGGTGCCCCAAGAATATTTTTAGGCTTCAAGAGGAGAGTGGACCAAGAGGTAGCCAGAGTAGGGTGATAAGGAAAATCTTTAAATTGATGGTAGTATTTTAGTATTAAGTGACTGGATAGGCTCAGAAAATGGTGGGAGGAGGGAGCCTTGGAACATTCAAATAAAAACAGGGTAAGCATAATCCATACTGGCATTTGTCAATACAGAATATGCTAATTATAGGGTTTTGTGCAATCTAGATAAGCTAATGAGATTTTCTTTAATTGTAACTTTGTCTTCCCTGGAATGACCCCTGAGGACATTCTAGAAAGGCCTTAGGATGTGACATTATTTGCCTTTAATTCTTTCTTTATAACTAGCTTAATAGATATTGGTCAAAATATCTATTAAGCTAGATAAGATAGATAAGCTATTAAGATAAATAAGAAAGAAGTCATCTTGCAGAATTTAACTTGAATATTGGATTGTTTCACATGTGGGTCTTAAGCAATTTGTATGCAGGAGTATGTTAAGATGAAGTATGGATTGATTTCAGTTTAATTAGAGCTTTAGGCTATTAACCCTTGTCTAGGACCATTTCTAATACAGCCCTGAATTGTATAAGTAAATACTCACCTCTCATTTGGATCAGTGAAGCAGTATGTCATAAACACATTGCATACTAAATTGAGCCAAATTGCATTCATTGCTGCATAATTCTTTGATAGAGCAGTATGAGTGGGGTCTGAAATGATTCATCATTCTTTAGTGACAGTAGCTGGTAAGAGCAGAGAATCTGGAGCTAGACTTCCAGGGTTTGTAACCCTGGTTCTGTCTTACTACCCGCATTTCCTGAGGAAAGTAACTTACCCTTTCTGTGCTTCAGTTTTTTCATCTGTAAAATTAAGACTATAATAGTGGGACACAGGAGGGAAGAGTCTCAACTGGCAATTGTGAAACGCCTTAAATCTGTGAACCTCATATTCACTATATGACGCACTGCAGACATACGCTTTAAGTGACACCTTCATGGATATGTGTATGTAATCCCAGGATCACCATTTTGTCTTGATATTTTTCATCAATATTCATAAATATCCTTTTCCATTTTGTCCTAAAATAATAATGATATTTACATTTATTGTTTCCTATTAATTCTAAACTCCACAACCATTCTTTTTGTCCAATTGCTTGTGGTCATTTTCTAACATAAATTCAATTTCCTCAGCTCTTTGTCTAAATTAATAATTAATTCTTAGACTTCAGCATGTGTACGGATCACCCAGATTGCTGGTTAAAAATACACATCCTTGACCCTTACCCTGATATTCTGAATCAGGAGCTAGGAAGTGAATCCCAGGGATGGTAATCACCACCTTGGGGGATTCTGATATAGGTGGTCCATAAGACACACTTTAAGAAACACCAATCGTATTCAGTGATAAAAACATTAAACAGCATTGATCTAGTTCTCACCTCTAAGGAATACCATGAACACTGTTTTCTCAGCTTAAAAATAATTCACAGTGATCACTTCAAAAAAATATCCAACCTTTAAAATGATAAGATTTAAAAAATTAAAATGAAAAAATAAAATGATAAGATTAAAAAAATAAATGATAAGATTGGCGAAAAAATTTTGGAATTTTTTTCTGGAGGTTGGGGTGGAAAAGACTACCTTAGGTATAGATACATATGCCAGAATGAAAGACTTACTGTTCAGGCAGAGATTTTATTTTTTAAGATCTTATTTATTTGAGAGAGAGAGAGCACGCACAAGCAGGGGTGGGTGGGAGGAGCGGGACAGAGAGAGGGAGAAGCAGACTCCCTGCTGAGCAGGGAGCCTGACATGGGACTGGATCCTAGGACCTTGGATCATGACCTGAGCCGAGGGCAGACGCTTAGCTGACTGAGCCACCGAGGTGCCACCAGGCAGAGATTTTTATCTTCATAATTCATTGCTGAATTCTTAGCACCTAGACTAATGTCTGGAATATAGTAGGTCTTAATAATAGAAGAATGTTAAATACTATAGCAATCAGTTATGGACACAAAAAGGTCCTGTGCTGTGGTTACTTTACTCTAATTTTGAGCCAAAGAAAATAAAAAGCTAAATACAGAATAAGAAAAGCCAAGTAGTGAGGTGTTTAAAGTTGTGTTTAAAGTAGTGAGGTCTTTTTTTTTTTTTAAGATTTTATTTATTGATTTGACAGAGAGAGACAGCCAGGGAGAGAGGGAACACAAGCGGGGGGAGTGGGAGAGGAAGAAGCAGGCTCTCAGCAGAGGAGGCCGATGTGGGGCTCGATCCCAGAACACCGGGATCACGCCCTGAGCTGAAGGCAGACGCTTAATGACTGAGCCACCCAGGCACCCCAAAGTAGCGAGGTCTTAATATGTTAGAGAAGGGAAATATTAAAGGCTAAATTTAAATTAA
This sequence comes from Ursus maritimus, assembly GCF_017311325.1. Lineage (NCBI taxonomy): Eukaryota > Metazoa > Chordata > Mammalia > Carnivora > Ursidae > Ursus > Ursus maritimus. The sequence goes on along the minus strand of NW_024425563.1, from coordinate 26,362,026 downwards.
AGGAAATCTCCCACTGATTACTCTATAGGATATCATCACACACACATGACAGTAATCTTATTAGTAGCAGAAATAAATTACAGAATGTGCTAGAGAAAACTGAATTTCAAGCTAGTCAGACTCTTCTTTGGAAAACTGAGTTTTAAGTTAGTTTGTATTCCCAATGTATTCTTTGTCAAAATATGATGTCATCCCTCCGTGGCAACTTCCCATGTGCGAATTTCACCTCATGAAATTTTTAAAATGTGTGTTAGAGCAAAGGCCTTGGGAAGAATGCCTATCTCAAGAAAGTTTAAATCTATAGAGATAGAGATTTCATTTTATGGCAAAAATATCTGACTCTGACATCACCCTCTGTTCAAAAATTAGTTTATGGAGCAAACAATTGGCAGTCTAAAATATTTCTCCACTAGTAATAACACTGTAGACATTTGGTAGAATACATGACTCCATCTGAACACATCAGCTACCCATAAAAAGGGGACTTGGCATTGTACAAATACCCTGGTAGAAACATATGATGTATGTGGCTGATTTCCACATTTTGATTGTACTGGTATTGTAAATGAATGTATTTTGTTCCAGTCCTTGTTCCTTTGACCTTTTAGAGTCTTAATGAGACTCCAAAAGCAGCAATCAAAAGCACAGTGTTCCATTTTGGAAGCATTCAGAAAGCAATGCACTTTGGCTAAATTTAGTTGTAGCATTCAGGGTTTAAAAACATATCCGGTCATCTCTTTAAGAGACATAGAGTGAGTGAGTGGCTACTCACTTTGATTTTAAATAAATTGGTCAAATAATAGTTGCTTCTTCTTGGTTCACTTGTGTAAAAGAAAAAAAGGAGGGTCTCAGCGGGGACAAAAACAAAAACTGACCCGTGGAAGGCTTTGCAATGGTTGCAGCTCAGGCGTGCTCATGTTGTAGGACACCAGACAATAGAAACTTTTGTGTTCAGTTGAAACAATTCTGGCTCAGAAAACACAAATCACCATTAAAATTGAGGCAACAAAACAGGACACTGAAAACATTGGGAATTGCTCACACATACATCATGTGTTTCTACCAGGATATTTGTACAGTGCCAAGTCCCCTTTTTTATGGGTAGCTTATATGTTCAAATACAGTCATGTATTCGACCAAAGTTGAAGAAATACTATCCTCCTCTTTATCAAGAATTATATTTGATACAACTTTAGAAAATAATTGAAACCTTTTTTTAAAAAAAAAAAAAGGGAGAGTCAGGGGCGCCTGGGTGGCACAGTCGTTAAGCGTCTGCCTTCGGCTCAGGGCATGATCCCGGCGTTATGGGATCGAGCCCCACATCAGGCTCCTCCGCTATGAGCCTGCTTCTTCCTCTCCCACTCCCCCTGCTTGTGTTCCCTCTCTCGCTGGCTGTCTCTACCTCTGTCAAATAAATAAAATCTTTTTTTTTTTTTAAAAAGAGAGAGTCAAACTTCAAAGTAATATTTCATTTCCTAAATGAGAACATGGGAAATATATCTTTAAGAATTCAAAAGTTTACCATTTAAGCAATGATCCTTATTTTAAGGCATATGTTGTTGATAGTACATGGTCAGAAATCTTTTTTCTGGGTAACAGAATCTAAGGAAGCACATCAAGCCACAGAAATTCAGTTCTTTGGCTCTACAATGTTAAGTTCTATGAAAAATTGCCAGATAAGAGAGACCAGATGCAATTTGGAGGTTCGAGCATAACTCAAGTGTAATTTAGCTTTCCTCACTGGAAAATAGATTTCTTTTTAATTTAATTGTGGAAGGAACACTTAACATGAGTTCTATCATCTTAGGAAAATTTTAAGTATACAACAGAATATTGCTGACTGCAGGTGCAATGTTGTACAACAAAGCTCTAGAAGGTATGTATACATCTTAACTACAACTCTATGCCCATTGATTAGTAATTTCCCATTTCCTCCTCCCTCCAGTCCCTTGCAACCACCATTCCACTCTCTGATTCTATGAATTTGACTTTTGGTTACCTCACATAAGTGAAATCATGCAGTATTTGTCTTTCTGTGATTGGCTTATTTCACTTAGCATAATGTCCTCACTATTCATCCGTGTTGCAGCATATTGCAGGATTTCCTACTTTTCGAAGGCCAAATAGCATTCCACTGTATTTATATACCACATTTTCTTAAGTAAATAAAAAACAGTTCTCTCAGAATTTACAAAACTACAAATGAAGAGAAAAGCCAGACTGGTATCTGATACAATAAGGTTGTGGGTGGACCTTTATTGAGACACCCTAGCCAGCAGTGTCAGAAGCCAGTGTGGAAGGAGGAGAGTAAAAGGAATGGGACTGGGAAAGTCATTCCCTCTTCTCCCCTCCTACCCACCTGCCTTTGTGGATCTAACCTCATCCATGAGGTAGTATCTATGGTTGGTCAAACCTGCTGGGTGAAGAAGCTCCGGGAAGAAAAGGGAAGGAGTGTGGGAAAGAAGGGAGCATAAGAGGGGCACCTGGGTGGCTCAGTCGTTAAGCATCTGCCTTCGGCTCAGGGCGTAATCCCAGGGTCCTGGGATCGAGCCCCACATCAGGCTCCTCCACTGGGAGCCTGCTTCTTCCTCTCCCACTCCCCCTGCTTGTGTTCCCTCTCTCACTGGCTGTCTCTCTCTCTGTCAAATAAATAAAATCTTTAAAAAAAAAAAAAAAAAGAAGAAGAAGAAGAAGGGAGCATAAGAAGAACATGGAACTCACTCAGACCTACTTCTTTGTTACTTCTGTATGTTCATCCGGGTAAGACTAAAGCCACTTCCAAAAAAAAAAAAAAGAAAAGCCATGCCCGTGATCCACTCACCAACCAGGAAATATATTTCCACTCAGCTGCACAAATCTCTACCTCATTGTGTGTAAATCTAAAATTCTAACTGTCTGTAATCCTCGCAATTAAAAAGTTGACCATAATCTTGCATGATATGTAATGAGTGGAGGAGGTGAAATCAAACCAGGTTCAGTGGTCTTCCAGAACCTTGCTCTTTTCACCTAACTAGAGCTGAGAGTTCCTAATAAAGAACAGCAGTGGGGGTGCAGTGTGAGGAAAGCCCGCAACACGAAGTCTAAATAAAACAAGCAGAAACCTCACCAACCTCATACAAATATGTAAGGGCTTCCTGAATTAGATAGTATATGATAATAAAGCTCCATTAGGGCAAATTCTGGAAACAAACTAAGATATCAGTGCATAACAGGTGTGAAAATCAGAATGTACATGCAGGAATATTGTAGATAAGAGCTGAAATTAAGTTCTAAATGGAGTCTTCTGGCACAGCAATTTTATTTTAAGAAATGTTCTAATTTCAAAGGCATCCTTTTAGAAGTCAGCAAATTATGAGAATGAATACAGAGAAATTGCAGCAAAGAACAGTGATGAAATCTTCCTCCATCCCCATCCCCCATCCCCTATCCTCCATCCCCATCCCCCTATCTTCTAATCCCATCCCCTATCCTCCATCCCCCATCTCCACCCCCTACCCCCATCCCCTAGCAGCTATAGAGAAAACATTTGCTAGTAAACACTTAGAAATAATTGTGAGTCCAACTCAAAACCTTGAGATTACCATTTACTCAGCGTCTAAGTGTTTGCACAACCAAAAACAATGTGTTAATGAGAACAGGATGAGTTTGGAGAGATTGTCTAAGGCCTTAATTTTTAAAACTTGGGGGAGGTGTAGTCTTCCATCACTTTATAATAGACACACTAGAGCAGAGAGGTTAAGAGCAAGGGCTGTGGGGTCAGGCTGGCCAACGGGTACCTCTTTCACCCATGGTTTACTGGTTATGAAAACATGGTTAATTATACCTTTCCAAATCTAGTCTTAAGTTTTATAATCTTTAATAACTCAATCAATTTGGGTTTGAATCCTTGCTTAGTTGTTTCATTTTCAACCAGAAAATTAGGAAAATATAGCAATGATCACCTTGGTTCCAATAATCTGGCTCTGAGTGTACAACCAAAGAGTATTTTATTGAGGAATATCATAGTCACCTTCCATGCCTCAATATCTTGATATGGAACATTATGGACAAGGCTTTATTTTGATAATAATAATCAAATGGTTCTTGCTTATCACAGTTTCCATAGTTTTTTCTTCTTTCAGAGTCACAGTTTCTATAATTTTTTTCTTCTTTATGTAAGTAAGTGTTTAAAATGTGAATAAGTAGTCACTTTGGCACACATATACTAAAATTAGAACATAACAGAGAAAATTAGCGTGGTACCTTCTCAATGATGGCATGAAAATTGACAAAGACTTTCATATTTTTTTGAAAGAGTTCTGGATATGGATAGTGGTGATGGTTGCACAACAATATAAATGTACTTAATACTACTGACTGTTCATTTAAAAATGGTTAAAATAGGGGCACCTGAATGGCACAGTCAGTTAAGCAACCAACTCTTGATTTTGGCTCAGATCATGATCTTGGGGTTGTGAGATCAAGCATGGAGCCTGCTTGAGAGTCTCTCTTCTCTCTCTCCCTTTCCCTCTGCCCCTCCCCCACCTCTGTCCCTCTCTTAAAAAAATGGTAGATTTTATGTTATATATATTTTACTACAATACAAAAATCAGAAAAATATGTATTAATACTGCTTTATTAAGAGGACCCTGAGATCTTAAAACCCTGGTTCTTTGTTAACAATTTTACATATTTGAATGGTCATAGAATAGCTAAATTGCTGGTCCACTGTTACTTAGCAAAGCAGAGACAAACAGCATTAAAATTCTGTATATTAGAATTTGAAGAAACTAACCAGAGCAAGCTGTTTTTTGTTTATACATTTATGCTTATTTCATAACAGCTCAGAAGAATAACTATTTGTAGAATCACCTGTTACACCACTAAATTTTCCACTATGTTTTTTTAATACTTGTAGAGATACATGCAGAACAGGACATAGTAATCAAAGCAAAATTATGTTTCAGCTTGATGCCCAAACAGCAATTTAAAACATTTTAAATGTTTTTATGTTATTTATTTTTCTGCACAGAATTGTCTCGCAAGCTTTCCTAAGGATTAAAATTACTAGTTTAAACAACTTGTGTATGAACATGAAGCATGAAAATAAATTTACACCAAGTGAGTAATCACAGGCCCCACTGCAGTTTCCATTTTCCATGATCTAACATTTCATCAAGCAACAAATATGGCGATGGATGATTCTGAAGAAAGTACAATTGCTTTCCTCTTTTTTTCTTGCCTTCTGAAGATAATGGCTTCTTGTTTTCAATATCAAATTGGTCTCTACCGGCATCTACACCCTTAAATTCTGCCTTTCCTCCTGTTGCAGTGGAAGAATTGTTCCTGTTTGCAACCACAGTCTCATTTCTCTTCTTCCCTTTGTGGCTAAAACTAGTGGACATAGTCATTTCAACTTCCTTGCCTCTTACTATCTGCTCAACCTGCTTCAGTCAATTTACTAGCACCTCCCTCTTGCTTTGCACAGTGGCCAGCTCTCAAACTTCATCTCTCTCAACTCTCCAGCAGTGTTTGAGTTATCATTTCCTTACTGACTTGTTTTTGTTTTTGACACTCTACCATGCTAATTTTCCTGCTTCTTCAGTTGCCTCCCCTCCTCTGTCTCTTCTGCTTCCTCCTTCTCTTCTTCTTGATTTCTACATGCTAGAGTGCCCGGGATGCAGGCCAGGCTCCATTTTTTCCTCTATCAATACTCTTCCATATGGCCCTAGCTAGTCCCTGCATGTAAATAGCATCTCTCTACTAATGACTACCCAAAGCATATATCTAGCCCTGCCCTCCTCCTGAACCCCAGGCTCATGTATCCAACAGCCCACTCATCATCCCCAGAGAGTGTCTATTAAGCATCTGCTCTCCCCGCCCAGAGCCTTCCCTCTCCAGTCTGTTCCACCTGACTTAGCTGTTAAGTCCAAAAACCCAGAAGTTATCTTTGAATTTCTCTCCCTCTCCCCTACAATAAATCTATCTGCAAGTCTTGTCAATTTGTATATCTCAAAACATTTCCTAAATCCAGTCACTTTTGCTGGCTTTCCTGCTACCATCCTTGTGTGTTATCCACACTTAACCTCAGCTAGCCCACCAGTCAACTTGCTTCCATTCCTGCCCTCTTACACTTCCTTCTCCACAGAGCAACCAGGCAGAGCTTTTAAAAAACTGAATCAGATTATGTCATTTCATTCAAAAGCTTCCAGGGTGGGACGCCTGGGTGGCTCAGTCAGTTAAGCGTCAGACTCTTGGTTTCAACTCAGGTCATGGTCTCAGGATTGAGCCCCATGTCGGGCTCTGTGCTGGGTGTGGGGCCTGCTTAATATTGTCTTTTCCCTCTCCTCTGTCCCTCCCCCCTTCTCTCACACCCTCTCTAGGAAAAAACAAAACCAAAAAAAAGCTTCCAAGGTGTAGGCATCAAACTTAGAATAAAATCCAAACTGCTTATCTCTTCCCCGTCTGTCTCTGGCCACCCTTCAGATCTTATCGCCTACCATCCCCTTCTCCCATGTCCCACAGCTCTCAGCCAAATCGCCCTCATTATTCCCCAAACATATCAATGTGTTTCCCTCCAACGGGCTATTTACTGATGCACACTATGTTTTTGATAATTATTTACTGGACAAACTATTTTAAGCTGGGCTTTTTCCTTCTCCACTCTCACTATATTGTTTCTGTTAGTTTGTACCACTTCCTGTACCCACTTTTACACCCACTCTGCATTATGCCCACAGAAGAAAACACTATCAGTATTATTTCAGGGTTACTCACTGTGGATAATTCAGTGTTTCTTTTTCAAGTGAGAAATCTAACAGAAGGAGTGGTGTCTTGATTTAAGGAAGCCTGGGAACGTGTCTTTAAGAAAAGTTATGCAAGATGATTAAGTTTTCCAGATCTAATATATAACATTGTGGCTGTGGCTAACGACACTGTATTGTACACTTAACCATTTGCTAAGAGGCTAAATCTCATGTTAAGTGTTCTCACCACAACAGAAAAACTTCCACTATCAGCTATGTTAGATAAGCTTGCTGAGATCAAGCATATCTAGAGCTCAGGCTTCTGTCGGAGGCCTGCTACTTCTGTAGCTGAGCTGAGTAGAGCCAGCATCTAATAATTTGCATTTGTACCAACATTACATCCATCTTTTTACCAGGAAGATTCAAGATCTGATCAGCTCTCACCACTGTTTCCCACCCTTTCCCCTGCCACCGCTATATATCTTCCTGAAATTGAGTAAGGCTAAAACCTAGAGACCTATCTTCATTTTCTCTACCATCCTTCTGTAATCCAGTGTTCTTTAATAAACCCTCTTTCTTCCAAAATACAAAGAACTTCATATACTCATCCCACAAATAATAACTAAATTCTTTCTTGCATCCAGGCATTATCTTGTCTCTGGTGATATAAAACGGATAGCAAGGGATTGACCTGTGCCTGTATTACTGCAATCCCTTTAAGTTCCTTGAGAGAAAATTGCCATATAAATGTAAATATCTTATAATCTTTAACTTAATTGTGTTTCCCAAGGTTCCATCTCAACTCCCTTCCTCATTCTCTACTTTCCTATCTTTTAACTTCCCACTACATTTTTACTGCATGTCATAAGATTCTCAGTATAAGATATTGACTGGCATCTTCTGTTATGTTCCTTTGCCTATTCTTCAATTTTCTTCATTTTCCATGTGCCAAACTACTTTCTACCTCAAATACAAAAGCCAACTCAAATTTAGACGAATCCAAGAAGACTATGTGTCAAAGCCAGGTATTAAAGGACTTCAGGAAAAAAATTCCAAAACACCCTGTTGTGAGCACCGTGTGTGAAGGACTGAGGGAGACGCAATATGAATAAGACCAAGCACTATTCTCAGCACCTTACCATCTAGGGAGTGGACGTAACATAAATGCACGATGAGTGTACTACTGTGACCTAAGGAAAATCATAAAATATGGATATCCCATGCACTTGAGAGACTCACAAGGACTTCCTGGAGGTGGCACATGCCATAAGAGGTTAAAAGTGTGCAGGATTTCAATAGATACAAATAATTGAGAATTCCTGACAGAGAGGCCTGTAAGAGAGAAGAGAAGCATGAGAGGAAGGATCCTAAATGATGATCCCTCTATCCTGTGGCAGCAAACGTCAGGAGCAGCTGTGCTTTCTGAACTCTCATTCGGCTGGCAGACAAGATTATCTGCCACAGTGTTTAATGTTTGTTTGATGATAATAATGATGGCTGAACAATATAGATTCATTCTTATGGGTCGATATATGAGTGGCATTGGCACTATCAAGACAAGGTATCTCTTCCTCAAAGTGAGTGACAGAGGAAGATCATGCAAACACAGGGGGAAGGCATCCTTCAAGGATGACATGAAGCTATGGCAAGAGCAGTTTCTATCTGTGGCTAGAAAATGCAACAGAAGACAGTTTCACAGAGTTTTAACCACAATAACAGATTACTTGAGCAGAAGGAGAAAGCCAACTCCTAGACTGCAAGACATAGCTACATAATACACACACACACACACGCACACACAGGGATGAAGGCAGGTTCTCATGTTTATTTTCATAATGCCTTTCATCTTCGTGCATGCAGAACATACTATGTGAGATTCAGAGTATGTGTTAGACACTCGGTACTAAGCAGGGTTTGAAGGAAGCAAAGGGAGATTTTGTCTTCTTCCCATATCCTCTATAAGAGCTTTTCTGTCCTTTGGGGAGCTACTTCTTAGCCTCTTTGCTCCCCTTTTTACCCACACTCTTAAATATAAATATAAATAGTCACTTTGAGTTCAAGTTTTTCCCTAAACCACACCAAAACAACAGCTTACTCTATCTTTTTCCATACTCGGCCCTATAAATTACATGTAGCAATTATAAGAAAAAGATTGTTTTAATTAAAAAAAGAAAGCAAAGATAAAGAAAAGCAGCTGTGCGTTTTACCAGGGGCTTGTGGTAGGGCCCAAGGTATTTCTAAGGTAGTGGAATACTGTGATGTGAGTCACAGCTCTAAGGCACCAACCCTTCAGAGCATAATTCTCTCTGTTGGTATAATATGCTGCCACACACTAAAGAGTGGTGTTTTTTTTCGAGGGAGATGTTTGGTCTAGGGCAATATGTTCAGGAGGCATCACCTTAAGAAAGGGATTGGGAGAAGTCGCATTGACTCTAGAACAAAGGTTCTCAGTTTGGNGACAGAGATAGAGACAGCCAGAGAGAGAGGGAACACAAGCAGGGGAAGTGGGAGAGGAAGAAGCAGGCTCATAGCGGAGGAGCCTGATGTGGGGCTCGATCCCGTAACACCGGGATCACGCCCTGAGCCGAAGGCAGACGCTTAACTGCTATGCCACCCAGGCGCCCCAGAACATCTGTGAACTCTTGAAACAACATGTAAAATTGTGTCTATTTGCATTTCTCTGGAGAGGTCTTCCATTGTTCTGTTCATGTTTTCAAAAGGATAAGTAACCTCCACAAAGGTCAGTGCTCCAGGAAAAGTATTCGTTTGCTAGGGCTATCGTACCAAAGTGTCACAAACTGGGCAGCTTAAACAACAGAAACGTCTTGTCTTCTCAGTTCTTGAAAGTAGAAGTCTAAAATCAAACATGTTGACTGGGTTGGTTCCTTCTGAGGGTTGTTAAAGGAACAGTCTGTTCGGGGCCTCTCTCCTGGGCTTGTAGATGACGGTCTTCATGTTCACATGGAATACTCTCTGTACATGTGTGTGTCCATGTGTCCATTCTCTTCTTGTGAAAAGGACACCTGTCAAGTAGGATTAGGACCCACCCTAGTCCAGTGTGACTTCATCTTTAGTTACATCTACAATGACCCTTTTTCCAAATAAGATCACCTTCTCAGGTATTGGGGGTTAGGACTTCAATATAGGAATTTTGAGAGGACACAATTCCACCCGTAACAGAAGGCACAGCAGTAGGATGTAAGGTATATTCTGTCCCATTTCAAACATACATCCCCCTATCTCCAACCCAGGAAAGATAGTATCAATAAGCCTACAAGAATGTTGTAACTTCTATATCCCTACATGAATATCATAACAGGAACACCAGTCATAATGAGTTAAATGATTAAATATGTGTAAAGCTCATAGATCAGCACCCAGCACATAGTATATTTTGATTAAATATTGACCTATCATTTATACACATTCACTCATAGTTTTCTTCTCACCACTTTCTCCTTGCCACTCAAACCTGAACCAGAGATGTTCTGGATTTCCCTATGATTTTCTCCTCTTTTCTCACAATCACAAGTAACATCTTTCCCAGGAGATGGAAGCATCTGGTAGCCTGTGTATATCATGCTGCCCCAAATTCAATAGGCACTTTTATCCCCAAAGATAACCCTTTCATAGTCACCCTATGGGCAGTACCACAGACCTGATCCGTTAAAGGTTCGCAGAGGGCTATATCCCTTTCCCTACAGTTCTTGCCCTTCTACGATCAATGTCAAGTGCATATTTTGAAGCCTGCTTTTCTTTTTCCCCTTTCTTGGGAATAAGGGACAAAATTTATCCCATTTGGAAAAAAATTATTTTATCTACTTTTTCAGAGTTTTTCACAGTTCACCTTCTTTTTATGTTTCCAAATGTACTTGTTCTTATAACTTTCTATAGTATTTCTTATAGCATGAACATTTGTACTCTTTCCTTGGGATGTATTTACTATTTTCAACTTGCTCTTCTTGTTCAAGGGGGAACAACTGATAAATCAGCTCTTTTGCTTTCTAAACAAAACTATTTCTCCCTTCTAAGTTTTATTCCTTTTATATACATTTTCTTAGATATATAATGCTACATCAGAAACCTCATATAAGTCCCATAAAATAATAATGCACATATTGATTTAATTCCATTGAATAACTATTGAATTTCTGCCATGTCCCAGGCACTGTGGTTGTCATCAGAAATTAAAAAAAAAATGAAATATAGCAAGACTACAGTTTTCTAGAAAAGAAGGCTAGCAGAAGAAGGGAAATAATAGCTGTTAGAAACTGGAAGGCATCATGTCATGCATTATGTGGAGAAACTCATGCGTTATATTACTTAATATTATTATATGAGAAAACAGTAAAGGACAAACAAGATGTAAAAATTGTACTTCTAGTAGAGTGGTAAAATCTAACTGAAAAACTAGAGCTCTTTCTACTTTATTGCATTGCCTTGTTCGTTCTACAAATATTATCAAGAATCTACTATTAATGCCAAGCAGATTGCTGGGTACTGTGAACAAAATAATTAAAACACAGCCACAATCACTACCCACATGAAACTTAGAATCTAATAAAGGAAGCACATTAATCAGACAAATTCATTTAATACTGCTATTTTAAAATACATGCTAGGAAGCAGAGAAATACATGCTTTTTTTGAGAGCTTCTAATAATTTAGGATTTCAGTCCTAAGGGAAATAAGAGAATGGCTCCTAGTGGAACGGATTTTTGAGCTAAGATCCAAAGCATAATGGAGATTTGAAAAAGCCAAGGGTCAGGGCACCTGAGTGGCTCAGTTAGTTGAATGTCTGACTCTTGGTTTTGGCTCAGGTCACGATCTCAGGGTCATGACATCAAGCCCTGCATCAGGCTCTGTGCTCCGCATGGAGTGTGCCTGAGATTCCCTCCCTCACTCTCTGCCCCTCCCCTGCTAAAATACATAAAAAATTTTTGAAAAACAATAGAAAATAAAAAGCCAAGGGTCATTACCACTTCTGGGAAGATGAAACACACATATATTTTCCTATTATTCATGCTAAGTACAACTACAATTCATAGGTATTATATATTAAACAACATCAGAAGACTGAAAGGTGGAGAGAAGGCAAGTTGGCTAGGGAGCACAGGACCCAAGAAATGACAGAGTGGTTAAGTTTCCTGGGTTTTCTTTTTGCCTTACATATCCTCGACTTATAGCCAAAGTAGCCAGTGATCCAGAAACATCAATGAGTATAGACAAAAAAAACCCAACTAAAGCCTGATCTCTGCGGCAAAGGATGAAGAAAAGGGAGAAGTAGCAAGACTGAAAACTTTCAGACAATAATCATTCCAATCTAGTCAAACACCACAGAAAAAACTATAGCCATGCTCCCATCCACGTGGATGAATGCTGTGTGGGGAACCTAGACTTACACCCTCAAGAGGCTGTACCAACTGCCCCCAAATACCTGCCAGGGTGGTATCAGGACAGATCACATAGGGAGATAGGATTTTCATCCCCAGCTTTCAGTAATAAGTACCCACCACCTCCAACCGTATTACTAGAAATCATATAGGGAGCTTAATGGAGAGTCAGAACTTTCATAATCACCCAGAGATAACAAAGTCACTGTGATATCAGTGGGGACTGCTTGTATCACCAAACCCACCCCCTGCCTAGCAGTAACAAGGAGTCCCTCCCACATCTCATATGTCCAGAGGTTGTGTGGGGAACCTGAATTTCTGCCTCTACTTGGCAATAATGAGGTGGTGCTCCTCCCTGTCCTCCTTCTGGAATGGTATCAGAAGGAAAAAAGTTTAAATAAGGTCCAGAGTCTCTGAATATAATAGGAAAAATGTATGAGTTTCAATAAAAATCACTAGTCATGCCAAAACCCAGGAAGATCTCAAATTGAAAAAGACAATAGATGCCAACAAAAATATGACATAGATGTTAGAATTATCTGATGACAATGTTTAAATATCCATGATAAAAATGCTTCAATGTGCATTTATCAACATGTCTGAAACAAATGAAAAAATAAAAAGATTTTTTTTAAAAAAGATTTGTTAAAGAAACAGAAATGTCCAAGAAGAAAACAGAACATACAAAGAATTACCAAATGGAAATTTTAGAACTGAAAAATATAATAACTGATAAAAAAGGTCAGTAATTGGCTCAATGGCAAAAAGAGAGACAACTGATGAAAGATTAGTGAAATGGAAGTTAGAAAAATAGATATTATTAATCTGAAAAACAGAAAAATATACTGGAAAAAATGAACTATGGAACTATACCACATGTTTAGAGTCCAAGAGGAAGTGAGGTCACAAGGTCAGAGCTAGAAAAGCATGAGAATAACAGATTAAAATTTACAAATTTGGCATGAAGCATAAGCTTCTAGGTCCAAGAAGTTTAGTGAACCCCAAAAAGGAGAGACCCAAAGAAACCCATACCAAGAAACATCATAATTGAACTTCTTAACACTAAAGACAAAGAAAAAATCTTGAACATAGAGAAAAATGACACCTAACCTATAGAAGAAAAATAATTCAAGTAACAGCAGATTTCTCATTAATTACTACAGAAGTCAGAGGAAGTGGCACGATATTTCTAAGGTGCTGAAAGAAAAGATGTCAAACCAGAATTCTGTACCCAGTGGAAAAATCCTTTAGGAATGAAGAAGAAACCAACACATTCTCATTTGAAAGAAAACTGAGAGAATTTATCACTAGAAGACCTTCCCTAAAAGAACATAGGAGGGAATTGTGTTTCTATATGCTAGCAAACAAATATGTAGACAACAAAACTTACTATTTACATTTGCTCAAAAAATGAAATTATTTAGAGGTAAATATAAGAGCATGCATAAGATTTGTCTGCTTAAATACATCACTGATGAAAGGGATAAAAAATCTGAATAAATGAAGAGACACACCATGTTCATGGATTAAAATTCTCAACAGAGTAAAGGTATCAACTCTCTCCAAATTGATATACAGGTATAATGCAATTCCTATCAAAACCCAAGCAAGATTTTCTTACAGACCTATATAAGATTATTCTATGTATATGAAAAGGCAGAGGAACCAGAACAGCTAAAAGAATTTTGAAAAGAAAAATAGAGTGGGAGGAATCCACCTACCCAATTTCAAGACTTACCATATGGCTACAGTAACCAAAGCTGGGTGGTATTGCTAGACACATAAACATATAGACCTATGGAAAAGAATACAGAACACAGAAATAGATGCCTATAAATATGCCCAACTGATTTTTTGGCAAAGATTCAATTCAGTGGAGGTAAATGGTCTTTAAACTTACTGCTGGAGCAATAAGATATGAATAGGCAATAAAATAAACCTTGACCTCAGTCTCAGAACTAACACAAAATTAACTCAGAATGGATCAAAGACTTAAACCGTGAAACTACAGAACTTTTAGAAAAACATGAGGAAAATCTTCAGGATCAAGAACGAGGCAGAATTGTTAGACTTGATACCAAAGCATGATCCATAAAAGGAAAAATTAATAAACTGGACTTCATTAGAATTGGAAACTTCTACTGTGCACAAGACCCTGTTAAGAAGATGAAAGGACAAGCAACAGACTGGGATAATCAAACCACATTTCTAACGAAGTATCTAGAATATACAAAGAACTCTCAAATTAAAACCATGGTAAGATATTACCACCCACCTGTCAGAATGACTAAAATAAAAATCAGTGACAATACCAGATGTTGATGAGGATGCAGGGAAACTGGATCACTGATACATTACTGGTAATGAAGAATAGTACAGCCACCATGGAAACAGTTTGGCAGGTTGTCTTTGTTTTGTTTTTTAACTTAACATGCAACTGCCATGTGATGCAACAATTGTACTTATGGGCAGTTATCCCAGAGAAATGATGATCCGTGCTCACACAAAATCATGTCCCTGGATTTTTATAGCAGCTCTATTCAAAATAGCATAAAACTAGAAAACACACAGATATCCTTCAGCAGATGAATGGTTAAACAAACTGGTATGAGCGAAAAAGGCCAACCCCAATCGGTTACATATTTGATGATTCCATTTACATAATATTCTTTTCTAATTTTTAAAAAATTTTTGGTTTTGACAGTACATGCCATGTGAGAGCAGGGGAGGAGCAGAAGGAGAGGGAGAGAGAGAATCTTAAGCAGGCTCCACACTTAGCACGGAGCCTGACACGGGTTTCAATCTCACAACACTGAGATCATGGCCTGAGCCAAAACCAAGAGTCAGACACTTAACTGACTGACCCACCCACATACTACCCATTTACATAACAGTCTTGAAATGATAAATTACAGAAATGGACAATCTCTGTTGCCAGAGATTAGTAGGGGGTGGGGCACTGGATGGAAGAGAGTATGGTTATAAAAGGACAACATTAAGGATCCTTGTGGTAAGAAAATGTGTATCTTAATGGTATGAATGTCAGGATCCTGGTTGTCATCTTCCACTATAGTTTTGCAAGATCTTACCATTAGGAAACTGGATGGTTTCCACAGAACATGTCTCTATTGTTTCTTAAAACTGCATGTGAAGCTAAAACTATCTCAAAACGAAAAGTTTTAATTTAATAAAAAGCAAAGCGTGATGGGTAGAAACAGATCAAGACTATGGTCTTGATCTAAAAGTGTGAGGAGTCATTGCAGTGTGCTAAGCAGAGAATTAGCTTAATTGGAATTGTGTTTTGAAAAAATCAGTCTGTAATGTGGAAAACAGAGGGGGAAAAGTGGCCATCTCCCCAATATGCTGCTTACAGTTCAATTATGCTGCTCCAGCGACAGAGGTTCAGTCTGTGATAGAGAAGCTGCCTAGAGAATCATGTCATTGATTTATCAGTTGCCTTGAGCTAAATTCTCCTCTGATGTGTTCATGGGAAAATTCCCATAGAGTTAAAAAGGCGAAAACATTTGAAAATTGGTTTGATGTGCTGACTATTTTAATTCATCAATCAGGTAGGCATGATCAAAAGCAACCTGAGCATCCTTTGTGACCTCTACTAAAAGAAAGAAAAGACTTACTTCAGCTTCTAAAATAACTCATTTCACAGAAACATTACAAATATCAGTGGTTACAGGATTCTCTGTAGTATTTGCTAGAGATTTAATGCATTCAGACACATTAAAAGAGTTGTTCATGAAAACTTATAGAAGATGAAAAATGATGCTATGTTACTATTTATTGTGCCTCGATAGGTCGCCTTTTTCTGAAACAAAAATATTAGTGTCTTTAAATATAGTTTTGGGATTCACCACCCTACTTGCTTATTGTCTACATTTTACCTAAGGATACAACCCATGTCAATGATTCTAAATTATGATTTATCTACAGCAAGTAGCCAATTGATTTGTTTTCCAACTTTATAAAACAATTTAGTCTAAATATTTTTCCTCACTGCATTGAATAAATTGCCCCTTATTTTAGTGTCACGTAGACAATGGCTAAATGGACAGCTACCAGCTTTCCATATTAAACAACCTTTTGTTGAGCATCATTCATTTTTATGTACATTACTTTATTTAATCATCATAGTGATGCAATGAGGTGTTCAGAGTAGACTCCCAGGTTATGGAAAAGTATAAAAGCTACAGACAAGCAAACCAACTCCTCCAAATATTTAGCCACTAGCCATACATGGCAGTGAAACTCTTGAAATACGCTAGTCCAAATTGACTGTATTAAAAATGAAAATTACACTCTGGATTTTGAAGATAATAAAATATCTCATTAATATTTTAAAATATGGACTGCATGTTGAAATGATAATTTAGATATATTGGGTTAAATATATTATTAAAATTAATTTCACTTGTTTTTTTTTCCTTTAAACATAAAATTATACCTGGGGCTCACATCATGTTGCTATTGATAGCAGTGCCCCAAATCTTGTCAATGGAATGTCCTACATGTATCTGAAATCCAGGCTCCTCTCTCCATCCCCACAGCAAATACCCCAATCCAAGCCACTTGTCTTTGTCCTAGAGAATGACCGTACTATTCTCACATCATCTTTGTCTACCACTGCGCATTCACAATCTGCCCTTCACTGGAAGCCAGAATGACAGTGTTTTTAAAACTGTAATCTGATCATACTACTCCCCAACTTCAACCCTTCCTGGGAACTCCCATGGCCTTTTCAGTTAATCCAACATTCTTACCCTGGTGTACGAGACTTTATGAATCATTTTGCCCATACCCAGCCTCACTTCTCCCACTTCCAACATGCTGAAATATTTTAAGTAAGACACTTCAAGTTTCCTTCTGCCATTTGTATATTTGGTTCACTCAGACTGTCTTCTGCCATCTTAGCCTACTGACTTCTACTCATTTGTGAGACCCCAGCTTAAATATCACTTCCTCATGATTCCCCACAACAGGATGCACTTCCCATCATAGGACCCTAGTCCTCAGCACACTTACACTTATTTAATATTCATCTTCCCAATGGACTGTAAACTCTGTAAAGGCAAGGACCTTTGGCCTCATCCACCAGTGCATTTCCAGCACATGGCTGGAACTATACTTGTCAGATAGGGAACTTCAATAAGTATCTGGCGACTGACTGACATTCTAAAATATCGTAGCCATATTAAGAGTGAGAAAGCCAGTTCTTCCCACAAGATAGTGTATCAATCAAGTTATGAAATCTACATATTGGTTTATGCAAGAGCTGGGTGTTCTGAAAGCTATTAGTAAACACTGAATACTTGCAGGTCTCATTTATTAATTTTTTCCCCAGCTCTTTCAAAGAAAACAGAAAAGAGATCAAGAAGATCTAAAGATAAAATAGTCTATACCTGAAATTTTGGAGCAAAAAGTTAAACTTGTAAAGATCTTTTTTTCAAAGATGAAATGTGCCTAATGCATAACTGCATGGAACTCGTTTTACACTATTAAATAATTTACTGAAGTCAGAAAATAAACTTACTGTAAATAATATCTGAGAACACACAAGAGGCCTTTTTATTTATCACCTGTTGTCTGCATGCGTTCTCTTCTAGGACTTTGCTCCAGCATCTTATGACATATATTCTTAAGTGTCCTTTATTAAAAAAACAATCTTTATTGAACCCTGAATTTCTCCTCTAGGTCCCATTCTATGTACAACCGTTCCTTTGCCATCAGCTTTAATAATATGTACAGGGTTCATGGTGTGCAGAGCCCCTCCAGTCTGTGCTAACTCCTTGTAATAATTCTCTGAATTTCTTCTCAATGATTAGCTCTCCTCTCACATCCGGGACTGTTCACATTTATCAAAGTCACCAATGACTTTTTCCTCAGTCAATCTCTTCTCTTTGCTCTCTTTAGAGTTGGATGCTTAACCCACTGAGCCACCCAGACACCCCAACAGTATATATTTTTTAATTACTGATTTTGAAGACAAAATATTCCTTTCAGTTGACATCATACTAATATGGTTAAAATATCAATATTAAACATGGCTTTTCCTCTTTTTAAATTGATAATTCATATCCTTTGTATAATTATTGATGGGACCTTTAAGATTTTTAATTAATTTTTCAAAGCTATGTATAGTTTAGATTAATTTTTTAACACTTCATTTTTTACAGCAGCTTTACGCTTACAAGATTGAAAGAGAGGTAGAGAGATTTCCCATAACTTCCTGCCCCCACACATGTATAGTCTCCCTCATTATCAACATCACTCACAAGAATAGTATATTTTTTATTGAGGATAAACCTACATTGATACATCATAATCACCTAACTTCATAGTTTACCTCAGGGTTTACTCTTGATGCTGTACATTCTATAGGTTCACGCAAATAAAATAATGACATATATACATCATTATAGTATCATACAGAGTATTTCCACTGCCCTAAAAATCCTCTGCCCTCCACCGATTCAACCTACTTCAACCCCTGGCAACCACTGATGTTTTCATTGTCTCCCCTTTTCCTTTTCCAAAATGTCATATACTTGAAATCGTACAGTGTGTAGTCTGTTCAGACTGGCTTCTTTCACTTAGTAATATGCATTTAAGTTCCTCCATGTCTAGTCTTGGCTTAATAGCTTACTTCTTTTTAGCACTGAATAATACTCCATTGTCCGGGTGTACCAGCTTATTTACCCATCACTCTTATGTTGGTTGCCTCCAAGTTTAACAATTATGAATAAAGATGTGACAAACATCCATGTGCATTTTTGTGTCGAAATAAATCTTCTATTCCTTGAGACAAATACCAGGGGTACAACCGCTGGATTCTATGTTAAGGGTATGCTTAGTTCCATAAAAAACTATGGAAAAATCTTCCAAAATGGCTGTACCATTTTTCATTCCCACCAGCAATGTGTGAGAGTTCCTGTTACTCCACATCCTCACAGCCTTTGGCATTGTCAATGTTCTGAATTTTGGCCATTCTAATAGGTGTGTGGTGGTATCTCGTTGTTTTAGTTTGCATTTCCCTGATGACATATGCTGTGGAATGCCTTCCCATATGCTTATTTGCTATCTGTATATCTTCTTTGGTGAGGTGTCTGTGGAAGTCTTTGGCCCATTTTTTAAACCCGGTTGTTATTTTCTTATTGTTGAATTTTAAGAGTTTTTTGTATATTTTTGATAACAGTCCTTTATCAGATATGTCTTCTGCACATATTTTCTTCCAGGGTGTGTCTTGTCTTTTAATTCTTTTGATATTGCCTTTGCAGAACAGAAGTTCTCAATTTTAATGAAGTCCAGCTTATCAATTATTTCTTCCACGTAGCATGTCTTTGGTGTTGTATCTAAAATGCTATCATCATACCCAAGGTCATCTAGGTCTTCTGTTATCTTCCAGGAGTTTTGTACTTTTGCACTTTAACATTTTAGGACTATGATCCATTTTGAATTAATTTTTGTGACAGGTGAAAGGTCTGTGTCTAGATTCATTTTTTTGCTTTCAAAGATTCCCCATCTCTATAATTCCATAGTACTTTGTATATTCCTCATAATACTTGGTATAACGCTCTTTATATAAGAACAATTTTAATATGCATATGAATAACTATATATACACGTAATTTATGTATATATATTCATATATATATTGCTCCATAAATTGCTCTCTATTCTTAGGATAATAGATACCGTGCTTGTAGAATAGGGACTTTTCTATTTGTCTCAGTACAGAGTAGTTGTCTCTAGTGAAATGAAATAGCAAAACAACTGAGGTTATTAATTCTGAAGAAGAAATTCTGATGGATTATTCAATAGTTCTCATATAAGTGAAAGAATTTTAAGCAGATGGCCAGGAACAGCTGTTCTCCATTTTTGCAAAGGACCAAGCAAGAAATAACAATGCAATTAGAGAGAGGAGAAAGTTAAGTTAAGCACATTAAAAGCTTTGTTATCCCAAAGTTTGCCAACTAGGATACTCTAGAAGCCACTTTTTCTGTTATCTCACAATAGAGATATTCAGCTTAAATGAAGGCAAACTAGAATAGAGTTACAGAAATAAACTGAAGTAGCACAGAGCTGCTTGTTTACTGATACCAATTTGGAGTAACAAATCCAGTTGTTCTCTGGTTCACAAAACTTTATCTTTATGATTCATATGTGATCGTTGGTGTCTTTTATTTTCTTACCTGCTTCATGTACAAAATAATAAGAAAGCTAAAGAAACTGGAAGCCAAATCAACAAATCAGAGTTGTTTATGAATACCTTAATCCATAATATAAGTGAGTCATAAACAAAGTTTTTACTGTTCAAAAATAGGTATTTGTAAACAGAAAAGCATCAGGTGTAAGGTAAGTGGTTAGTACACATTAATTTAAGATCTTTAATTTTTTTTTAAGTTTTTGCTTTTTTTTTTTTTAAGATTTGCTTATTTATTTTAGAGGGGAGGGGCAGAGGGAGAGGGAGAGAATCTTAAGCAGATCCAGCTGAGCACAGAGCCTGGTGCAGGGCTGGATCTCACGACCCTGAGATCATGACCTTAGTCAAAACCAAGAGTCAGATGTTCAACTGACTGAGCCCCTTATGTTTTAGTTTATTTAATAAATGTTTATTAAGAACTAACTGTGTGGTCTGTGCTAGCTACTAGAGAGAGGCACTACCCTTGCCTCCTTGCCTTGTGGCATAACATTGTAGTTTAATTGCACCTCCTTACATAAAGGCCAAAATATCATTGGAAAGTAGGTTGAGAATGATTAAAAATGCACAGAGTAAAGCATTACATGAGTAAAAAAGGGGCTTTCTGTAGAAAATTATTTCAGTGGAACATGAATAGATATTATTTGGTGTGTGTGTGTGGAAGAAGAGTTCCATAGCCAGACATAACTGGGGAATTCTAAGATAAAGTTTAATAGATTATAGCAGGCTTTCTCAGAATGTTTGTTTTTATTTATTTTACAAATGTTTATATAACAGTATATAATATTTGTCATTCAAAAAACTTTACAAATGCTAACTCATTCAGTCCTCATAACAATCCCAGTATAAACATATTTTTTCTCCCTCTTTTTTATTGATGAGGAAACAAAGACTCAGAGAGATTAGGTAACTTGTCCAAATTCAGACAGATCCAGAAGATGTTCTCTTAACAACTGTTTTATACTGCCTTTCTACCTCCTAATGTTCACTATGAATCTCTAAGATATAGCATGCAGGATCACTGGAATGTATTTGATTATGAAACACATCCCCTACACACACAGGACATTCTTATTTGGCAAAATATTTTATGGTAATAACGGCATAAGGAAATGCTGTATGTTTGTTAGCACGTTGCTCCAGGTCCTCCTCAAACTAGCTGTCAGTTTCTTCTCTATGATTTTGTTTCTTCTGCAGTGAAGGTGTCAAGATCAAAGATGATCTTCGTGCCCAATGAACTAACATTGAAATTTTAGTGTGATCCACACTGTTGAAGAGTCCTCAGGGATTTATGTCTGAACCATAACAAGAAAGGATGCAAAACAAAAACTATACCAACAAGAATAATGAGGAAAGTGATACTTTCTATTTCAACAAAACAGCTGCAGGGGCGCCTGGGTGGCTCAGTACGTTAAGAGTCTGCCTTCAGCTCAGGCCATGATCCCAGGGTCCTGGGATTGAGCCCTGATTCAGGCTCCCTGCTCAGCAGGGAGTCTGCTTCTCCTTCTGCCCCTCCCCTGCTTGTGCTTACTCTCACTCTCTCTCTCAAATAAATAAATAAAACCCTAAAAACAAAAACAAAAAACAGTTTCAGCTCAGTATGGCCTGATCCATTGTAATTTTAAGGTACCATAAACAGGAAGAACCACCAGAGGTGGGGACTGAGACTCTAAGAGGTGCAGTGGTGAAATATCAAATGGTATTGCAGGGAACATCCTGTGGAAGGCAGAATAATGGACCCCCTAAAGAGGTCTATGTTCCAAGCTCTGGAACCTTTGAATATGTTATCTTACATGGCAAAGGGACTTTGAAGATGTGATTAAGAATATTAAGATGGGGGGCGCCTGGGTGGCACAGCGGTTAAGCGTCTGCCTTCGGCTCAGGGCGTGATCCCGGCATTATGGGATCGAGCCCCACATCAGGCTCCTCCACTATGAGCCTGCTTCTTCCTCTCCCACTCCCCCTGCTTGTGTTCCCTCTCTCACTGGCTGTCTCTATCTCTATTGAATAAATAAATAAAATCTTTAAAAAAAAAAGAATATTAAGATGGGGAGATTGTCTTGGATCTTCTGAGTGGCCCGACTAATCACAAGTGGGATTTGCTAGAGGGAAGCAGAAGAAGAGAGATGTAGTTATGAAAAAATGGTCAATGAGTTGCAACACTGCTGACTTTGAAGATGAAAGAAGAGGACCATGAATTGAAGAATACAGGGGATCTTAGAGAAGCGGGAAAGGCCAAGGAAATAGGTTCTCCTCTGGAGCCTCCAGAAAGGAACACAGCCCTGCCATCATACGATTTAGCCCAGTGAAACTTGTGCCAGACTTCTCATCTAAAAAACTATAAGATAATGCTTTGTAAAAACTATAAATCTTCGGGGCACCCGGGTGGTTCAGTTGGTTGAGTGTTCAATTCTTGATTTTGGCTCAGGTCATGATCTCAGGGTCCTGGGATACAGCCCCCAGTCAGGCTCTGTGCTCAACAGGGAGTCTATTTTAGGATTATCTCTCTCCCTCTGCACCACCCCCCTCTAAAATAAATAAATAAATAAATAAATAAATAAATAAATAAATTTTTTTAAACTATAAATCTTACAAAATAAAAGTCTATAAGATAAAAGTTGTGTTATTATCTTAGGGCACTACGTTTTTGGTAATTTGTTACAGCAGCAATAGAAACCTCACATTCTCCTGAAGGAGCTCAGGCATGGGGGGAAAAGTAGTTGATGCTGTTTGGTGGCATTTCTTCAGAGAAAAAAGTTACACAGTAGAAAGAGTCAAGAGTAGGAGTTCTACTTGATATCAGGTCGGGTGAATCAGAATGAACGTTACACTCTCCTGAAGTACATTTCTCTATGACTAACATGTTTCAAAGTTTCATTTGGGGGTCAAATTATTTTTAGTAAAATTTTATTAAAATCAAGCATAATAAGAACCAAGAACTTTATGATAAATAATAAGAGAAGTTAAAGTAGAGAACATGGGTTTGAGGAGCACCAGTAAACTTCCCTGTATCTCTACTGCAGGATTTGATAAATACCACGCTCTTTCGTATGTGCTTAAAGTTAAGCAGTCAACTCAGTTAGCAATACCCAACACTATCTTCTCCCATAATTATTCTTACAGAATATCCTTTAAAGTTTTCTTAGGGATGTCTCCAGAAATCACTTACCTCAAAAAAAGGATGATTTCAGAGATTTATTATGTGTAAAAAAAAACGTTTGGGGGACACAAATTTAGCTTCATTCTGTAGTGGGTTCACTTTAAATGTGTCTTTTAAATACTCAACCAAATGCTATTTGTTCATTATGAAATACTGCGTGATCCCAGGCTCCTGACCCAGATGTACCTTTCTTTTTCATCTCATTAGGAAGCAGAACAGTTCTAAAACACTGGTTAAGAAGACAGACTATTTCTAGAATTGTCACTGATAGCTTAACTCCTTTATCCGTTTAAGATCTTTATTTCCATTTTAATATAATTCTTTTCATTTTCTTCAAGAGGTGAAACAAAGGTTTTTACACCTTCAGCAGTAGACACTGTGGTAACTAGAAAATGTATGATCTTAATACAGTTTCTCCAGCTATTGCTTCTTAACAAACTAACCCTGCAGCCTACATATTAAAGCACAATTTCAAATACATTTGTCCTTATGAAACAGGAACTCAGAACTAAGATTCAGGATAGATTTTGAAGTGGATGGTAAAGCTTTATTTATCCTGCAAATAAGTATGCCCCTGTTTCTGAAAATCCATGTTCTTATAACCATAATTTTAAGCAAAAAGGAAATTAGAGACTGAGTCCCTTGAAGCCAGTACATTGTATTAACCAGAATAATAAACACTGAGTAAGACAATACTATATTAAATTATAAATTGCAGTAGCATTGAGTGGAAGCAAGATTAACAACAGGTTACTTCAGCATTACTTTCTCTCAGGCAAAATTTATGTAAAAAGTTTCCTCCTTTCTAGCCCCAAAAGGGATCTTTCTCACTCTACTAACATTATAATCATTCTTTCCAAGTAGGTTCCCAATTTCAGAATGAATAGGGAAACAGATTATTTGTTTTTATCTTTTACCTCAAGGAAATCTACATTTTATTTTCTGTGATGAATTTCCTTTTCTTATCTAAAGATTTTCCGGAACATAGTTATCTGCCATAAGATTTCCCCCAAAATTTATGCTAGGTGTTTCTCAAGTGAGTAAAGAAAGTGCCCAGAGTCACTGAGAACTATTCTAATTTCCTGAGCAGTGAAAGAATTTGTAAGGGAAATAAAGGCTGAAAAAAGTCAATTTAACTTATTTCTTTCAGTCACTAATACTAATAGGCACAGACCATCTGAACATTTATACTTTTAACATACATTGTTTGTCATGCACTGTCTTTTCTTGTTGAAACCGTTGTATCTTAAGCCCTTTCTAGATTTTTTAAGCCCTTACTAGATTTTAAGCTTCACACAGTCAGTCCTATATCTTGTGTTTTTTATTCCTCCTGCACCTAGACTGGGACTTTACACATTGCTGGTATTCAGTGCTCACATATATTAGAATACATGCCTCAGCCTAAAAGATAACTAATCCAAAAACAGGGACAGACTGTGGCAGATATACTGGTTGTCTACCTAATACCCACTTTCCATTTCTTTGTAATTTACAGAACCCCATTTTTCAGGTTGGCTTTGTGTCCAGGTAAAATGCTGCATTTTTGGTCTCTTTCCACTATGGGAGCCATATGATTACCACTAGGGGCCACTGGGAGTCAATGAGATAGGAACAAAATTAGGCTTGGGATTTCAACAAGTATTTCTTTTTATTGTAAAGGAATAAATTCTAGAAGTATCTCTTCCCTTTGGAAACACTGACTGAGGCTAAAAGTAGAGAAGCCATATTGTACCAATGAGACAAACCTTGATTCTGAGAGCCATACGGTAAGGATCACCAAACACTAAGACAGAAGACCAGGACATCAATGACAATTGCTGACTCTGCCTTGGACTACTTCTTTACTTCGTTACGTTAGAATATTAATTGCTATTTTATTAGAACACCATGTAGGATATTCATTGCATGTAGCCAAGATCAGTCTTTGATGTCACATATTTTGCCACAGTCCTTGGGTTCAAGTTTCATGGTGGCTTGGGCTGTGGAAGCAAGCAACATTTTCTTAGCTTAAAACAGAAGCTTGTGTGCTTTAATTCAGCCCAACTCAGTGAATTTAGTCCAACAGTCAATTGAGTCAACAATTTTCATAATATCCTGCTCCTTCCCCATCCTTAAACAAACAAACAAAAAACAAACAAAAATTGGCTGCTTGAGTAATATTTTCACATTCAGCTGGTAGTATGTGCATCATATCTATACTTCCCAAGCATGGAAATTTGAGACACCAGAGGTCTACCTACATCTTGGGGCCTGGGCTGAAACTACAGCAGCCAGTTCCATGATTTATGGCCCAGGCCTTCCTCAGTCTGAGGACAGATCCTATTTTTAAGCATCTGTCAACATCCACCAAGTAAGTGAACTTCCCACAGGCCAAACATGGTAGTAATAATAACAAATCAAAAAGCTGATAAGATACCAATGCAATGGTTGTTATCTGTGCACTAGCTATGCTGTCCATGTAGAAATTTCTGGGCAAGTACATAATCTCTATACTTCATATTTATCTTCATGGGGTTGTTGTGAGACTTCAATTAGCTGATACATGCAAAACATATCACAGTGCAGGTATGAAAAACGGAAATAATACAGAATTAATTTTATAATAAAAATTTACTTTGTTATATTACTCATGTAGAATTTGTTTTTCAGTTTAATAAAACAACTAAAGCTTGATTATTTTTAGGAAAAGATAAGCTAAAAGATAAAGAATATATTACTGTACTGTGATAATAATATATTTGTAAGTTCATCTTCTCATTCATGTGCTGCCTGAGGTCATTAAAAAGCATTTGTTGAATGCCTACCCTTGGGGCACCTACGTGGCTCAGTCGGTTATGTGTCTGCCTTTAGCTCCGGTCATGATCCCAGGGTCCTGGGATCGAGCCTGCATTATCAGGCTCCCAACCTGCTTCTCCTTCTGCCCCTTCCCCTAACTGTGGGCTCTCTCTCTCTCTCTCTCACATGTTCTCTCTCTCTCAAATAAATAAGTAAAATCTTAAAAATAAATAAATAAATAAAAATGAATGACTATCTTTCTCCAGGAGTAGTAATAGGAGTCATCCTTATAACAGACTGGGTTATGCTGCCTGGACATTTTTGAAGCTGGTCAACTTTTTGTAATTTAGTTTATATAAAAGTTATCAAGGACCTTTGACAAAATTTTCTGTAAAGAATTAGAAACCATTAAAACAAATAACTATCTACAACACCACTGGGTTGATCTAGTGTGTTCCTTATGATGGCGAAAAAAATCAGAGACTGAATTGTCTTTTGATCATACATAATACAATTAACTGCTAGGCTGATGCCAGTTATGACTATTCTGCAGTTCATTTGAAAATCTGTAAAAAGAAACAATTTCCTATGTCACTTAATGGAAAAATACTTTAAACGGACTATAAAGATAAACCTTTAGCAAACCATTGGGTTCACTTGCAGTAAATCATATCTATTAATGAAATGTGGAAAAAGTTAGAGCCAAGTAAGTAAAATAGGGTAACAGGATGATGTAGGTCATCTATTTTAGGAGAAAGTGAAAATTTTAATCATTAATCATTTAGCCATTCGTCTGTATTTGTTATTATTTAGTGGAATATGCATGCTTTTAGAATTGAGGGATTTTTATTGGTTTAGACCGCATGGTTTGGCTTTAGAATTCCTTGGAAGAGTGTAAATACATTTCAACCTGACAGCCACTCTAATATCCTCAAAAACTGATATCAAAACACTTCTGTATTGAGACTCATCACCATCCAGGTAATCAGAAAGTCGTTGACTGTGCTAATTCCACATGCCAAAAATATTTGCTGCAATGAGACATTTGATTTTTTTCATGCAAATAAAATCATTTTTAAAGGCAGCAATCATTCATTACTTAAAAGAAAATCTTTTTAGGTGATAATTAGGAAAGAACAAGTTATCTCAAATGGATTTTAACTTATGTAAGAGAATTCTAAAGTTCAGAGTGTCAGAATTAAAAGAGTTCTTATATCCAAGAAATCTTCAGTTCCAGTGGCTTTTAAAATTTAATTCAAAAAATGCTCAGATTATTTTCTTCCAACAAAAGGTGGAAGAACTCAGAACTTTTAGATGTAAAACAGAAACACATAACTGCTGTAATAGAGGGCAGACAAGGACTCATGGACTGTCTTTTCAGGATACTACTTGCTCATCCCTCTCTCAACTCCAATTAAGTATCCTTGGAGCATTTAAAATTTTGAAATTACTACAAAGTCAGAATATTTCTACAGCCGACTCTCATGATTTGTGGGCGTTATGTTTTATAAAGATGCTACAAAGGCTAAATTACTGACCATAGGTCTTAGGAGATACACAGGGTTAGGTTCCTATGAGCCCCCGGGCACAATATTTTCAACAACCTATTGAATACAACCTTATTTTATGTGTGTTTCTGCTCAAATGCACCTTATTTAATATATCTTTTGTTTATTTATTAATTTATTTTTTTAAAGGTGATTTTTTTTTTAAGATTTTATTTATTTGACAGAGAGAGAGAGAGAGCCAGTGAGAGAGGGAACACAAGCAGGGGGAGTGGGAGAGGAAGAAGCAGGCTCCCAGCAGAGGAGCCTAATGTAGGGCTCGATCCCAGAACACCGGGATCACGCCCTGAGCCAAAGGCAGACGCTTAATGACTGAGCCACCCAGGCGCCCCAATATATCTTTTAAATAATTAATTATGTGCAGTATTTCTTTATAATAAAACACTAGCTAAGAAAGGTTTAACATTTTTCTGACCCTGGGTAATGTGCCCATAAATTTCTTTGGGTTTCAGACTCACTAAAATGAGCTTTTTAAAAAATCTATTGTCATCTCAAGAATCCATATTTGATTACTTTCCCATCTTTTCCATAGATTCATTACACATTATAGATGTTACTTTAACATTTTCTGGGGTGGCCTCACATACAGATCAACACATTTTATCTTCCTTTCTCTGGATGTATTCTATTACTAATTCATTAACATTGAGATCATGGTCAACAGTCTTGCAATTCATACCTGAATGAAGTTTGTCTAACACATGTATTTTCTGCCTAAGACATATACAGCCTTCTTGTGCTTAGGAATAATAGACAGCATTTCAGCACAATGCTGGGAGGCCATTTTAAACAGTGAAATCAACAAAAAGCACAAAAATGTAAAAAAATATGGGACCAAATAAGCTGCAAAAAAAGATACTCATTTACAATATGAGAGCTGAGAAAAAGTTATCAGGTCAATCCTAAGCAAACGGGACAGTTAGTTACTCTGAGAAGTTTTCGGAGAAAGGAAATGGATTATCACCATAATTTGCCTGGAATTATCTCTTGTTAAATGTATTTACAATGTTCATTCATCCATTTCTTCAAACATCAGTGGATATTTATAGAGTACCTATAATGTACCAAGTAATGTAGCTAGAGCAGGAACAAGACCGCGCCAGCTCTGACTGAATTTATAATCCACCCGGGGTATAGGTAGGTAAATTACAATACAATGTGATTAAGTGTTGTGAAAAGTAAATTAAAGTGCTATGGGAACATGTGGAGGACTTCACCTAACCCCATCTTTTTTAAAAAAATGATTGATTTATTTATTTGAGGGGGGGGGGTTGGGGGGAGGAGCAAAGGGAGAGGGAACTCTAAGCAGACTCCTCACAGAGTGCAGAGCCTGAAGTGAGGCTGGATCCCACAGCTGTGAGATCAGGACCTGAGCTGAAACCCAGAATCAGACGCTTAACTGACTATACCACCAAGGCACCCCTTACCTGACCCCACCTTAAAGCACAGGTACAAGTTTTCCCACTTTTCTTATTGCACTGACCATTCTTTAAACTCAAGCTCAAGAGTTACTTTCAGAAAGCTTCTCTGGGTTTCCTAACCCCTTCCCTAGTTTAGACTAAGTCTTCCCTGCTCTAGGTCCTCATTAATTGCAGGGCAACAAGAATGAAGGCAAAGACTATTTTAAAAGCTTCTTGAGTTATTTGAATAATCAGTTCTAAAGGCCAGAAGTAAAAAACTGGCAGCACTTTTGGGGCAGAGAGATCCGGCTGTGAATAAGCAAAGGGAACTCCCAGATTTGCAATGAACAAAATAACAAAATCCTCTGGATCCTAGAGTTCCTCACCGATGAAATGAGGAGTTGGTTGAAACAATATTCCTTAAGACATTTTTGTAGATTGAAAATTCTATGAGAGGGACAAGTTAAATAAAAATATACATATTACAAGTCATTTTTCCATGGCATGTAATATCTTAGCCTTAACAGTTCATTTTTTATTCTGCTAGGAAAATCCAAAATTAATCTAGAAATTAATACTTCAAGTAAAATCCTAACTGATTAGAAAGCATGATTTTTGAACAATTTTTTAAGGACTTCATTTTTGGAGGAGACAATAATTAAACAGAAAAAATTATTGGATTTATTCTAGAATCAACTATATTTACATTACTATCAGTATTCATAAGAGCCATCAGTATAATAATACTTCTCTAGCTAATATGAGAACAAGACAATAAAGTGACTTTCAAGAACTTGGAAAACAGAAAAATCAGGTTGCCCTTTGAACTTTAAACTAGCAAAATTCAAACAATAAATGTGACTAACTGTCCTGAAAGTAACTAAAGAACTGCCTTTAAATGTGTGACTTAAAAGTTTGGAAACAACAGAAACTTCAACAAATTTTATCTGGTAGCAATCAAAGGAAGATGGATCTGAAATGGGTTTGCAGAAAGTAAGCAGAAGAGAAAGAAACCGTGTTTTACTCTGTCTGGAGAAAGACTGAACAGGAAGAGGGATGGCTAGCCTGGGACATGTAGACGGGGCTGAAAGAGAAGGCAGTTGGCAATGTTTCTCCAATGCTGTGCAG
>NW_024425563.1:26307114-26331666 GCF_017311325.1 Ursus maritimus | reverse complement strand
AGAGTCATCGAAGAGTTGCCTACTGTTGGGGAGGTGAAGAGGATTCACCGGGTCTCTCATGGCTTGAATAAAGTACCTCCTACAAGAACCACCACATTCTCGAAGCAACCACTCAAAACTTTCCATCACTGCAACCTGAAAATGGTTCAGGCAAGAACCCTCAATGTCTGACAAATTGCAGGGAGAATGTTTAATGAGGAGCAAAATTTTTAAAGTGTCTCCCCACAGATTGCTTATGAGTTCCAAGGGGAATACAGTATCTATCCAGGGGAGAAACAAGCTAGCACCTTGATCAGGCGATCAAAATTAATATTACCATGTTATAATAACATACCATGTATGTGGGTACCTCCACATACAACATCCTGAGAAGGACACTGTTATCAGCAGTTGCGTGTAGATTCCTGCCAGACATGCATAACCTGAATCTAATCATGAGGAAACATCAGACAAACCTAAAACAAGAAACATTCTCTTAAGAAAAGAGAGGGAGAAATTTAGGAAGAAGAAAAACCTGGCCTATATTCATTAAAAAATTCTCAGTGTCACAAAGAAAGGCTGAAGAACTGTTGCAGATTAATTAAAGGAGACTAGAAACATGACAATTGAATGCAATCTGTGAGCCTTGACTGATAGGAGAAAAAATCGTTACAAAGTTTATTAGTGGGACAGTTGACAAATTTTCACCATGAATAGTAAAGTATTGTATCAATGTTAGATTTCTTGAATTTGATAACTGTACTAAAGATTATGTAAGAGAGTATCTTCGTTCTTAGGAGATACACCCTGAAGTATTAAGGGATAAAATGTCAGGATGTATGTAACCTACCCCCTATGGTTTAGAAAAAAATTTATATACATATGTATGTTTGTGTATAAAGAGAAAGAGAATAATCATTTAAAATGTTAAAAAAAAAAAAAAAAAGAACCGCTACATTCTTCTCTAACGCATTTTGTAAATAAAGAAACTCATTTCCTCTTGACAAGGTTCCCTTGCCTTCCCTTTGCAAGGTTCTTGCCTGATACCAGAAAGGTGATGTGCTGGAGAGGGAATATGAGCATTTTGATCATTAAAATTTAGGAATTTTTTTGCTGGTTTAGATCAGCAGTTTTTGAAATTAGTTTTTGTCAGTCAATTCACTTGAATTCAATCAGTGTGGGTTTCTTCTAATGCAGAGGCAGAGAGCTCAACCCTGCATCATGGTGAATTTATCCATGCGCTGACCCTTGAAGGCTCTGGAAAACTAGCCAAATAGCTGTCCCTGTATACATCCCCACTTGCCATTTTATCTTCTGCCAAGCACCCCAATATCATAATGAAATTGTACAACAGTTTATAATTTAAAGAACATTTTCACATAGGTCATCCCCTTGACACTGAGAAATCCTACAAAGAAAACAAAATGGGTATGACCTTCATTTTACCATCTGTAAACTGAGAGGGAAACCCAAGGTTGGCTAACTTAGTTGCATGGAATTCAAATAAAAGTCTTTTAAGTAAGCATTTATTTGATTACCTTATACAATAATGCGTTCTCATTACACTCCATTTATGTTTAAGATGATAAATCAGAAGCAGTTAATATGCAACAAAGAAGGGTTAAATTGCACCTGCTATTATTATAGTTGAAAAGCAAATTAATGTATTCTAAATGATGCTTTAAGAGCAAATGATAAATCTCTGTTAACTATGCATTAATTAGAAAATGTTCATAAACATATTTCTAGAATACTGGCTTTATGGAATTTTTGCTTGACTAGGGAAATATATTTTATATTTCCTTCATTTCTAGAGCTCACACTTTGGATGGGAGGCAGCATGGAAGGGAGCCTACGGTCCTGGGTGTTACAGCGTACTCTGTCTCTAACCAGCCGGGAGAAGACTTGTGGAGAAGACAGTTGATCTTCTATATCCTCAGTCTACAAATCATTAACATTAAAAGATTGAACTAGATAATTTCATGCTTTTTTCAGGTACAACATTCTCCAACCAAACAGACATACTTCTTTGAACTCTGATTGTGGTTCTCTTGACGATCTGCGGTTTCTCTTAAATGATAAAAAAGTGTTTTATTAAATTACCTAGTGGTGGGTTGTGTCAATATTCTAGACATATCAAGTGAGTATTTATTTATTTATTTATTTAAGAAAAAGAAACCATGTGGAGAGAAAGAATTGTGGAGATAGAATAAAAACACAACCTGGCTTACAATTTCAAAAACTGGGCAAAAAAGCAGCTCTCAAATAATGCCATTTAAAAGGTTAAAGTGGCACAGCGGTTAAGCGTCTGCCTTCGGCTCAGGGCATGATCCCGGCGTTATGGGATCGAGCCCCACATCAGGCTCTTCCGCTATGAGCCTGCTTCTTCCTCTCCCACTCCCCCTGCTTGCGTTCCCTCTCTCGCTGGCTGTCTCTATCTCTGTCGAATAAATAAATAAAATCTTAAAAAAAAAAATAAAAGGTTAAAGTCTCTTATAAAAATGCATTTGGTTCATTACTACATATTGAAAATAAATTATTTAAAATAACTGGGAGAGAAGAAATTTCCAGGCGATTGTCTCCACACCAAACTTACTTTATACTTCATTAAAATTATGTGGCCCCAGAGAGGTGCCCCAGTAGAAATTTTATAGTTTCCTCTTGAAATGCTAAAACTAGCATATGAATTCGTGAGCCAGGAAATCTTGAGAGAATAGAGAAGCAAATCTAGAGGCAAAACAACATTAAGAAATCTGAAATCTTTTTATAATTCCTTGGCACCATATTAGCTCACAAAACACCCACTCAGGCTTATTGTCTGCAACAGATATTGTATACGATAGTATTTTTTGCAATGAAAGAATATTAAACCTGTTTCTCAAGTCACTAAGTACACTCCAGCTTTAAAACCATAGCAATTCCCAAAGCACGCATAGACATTTTGTTGTACTTTAATTTTTTTTCTACCATTAATCGCTTTGCCAATATTTTGTCCTAAAGAAGAAGGAAGTGATATGTAGAGATCATAGTTTCCAACAAAGAAAGAGAATAGGTTCATCTTCCTCATTCATCTTCTTCATCCTTCAGCCAATGTTAGTTATGTGTCAGACACTGTTTCATATGTATCCTAATTTGATCCTCGCCATGACCCTAAGTGCTGAGCATAATCATTATCCCTATTTTACATTTACTATATGAGGGAAAAGGGATTCTGATGGGGTTGTCATTCTAGGAGGTGAACAGGTGAAAGAGAAGATGGGGGTGGAAGCAGCCATAGTAGGATGGGTGCCTTTTCTACTTTAACAAGAGGGAAGAAAAGACAGTGTGTCCTGCTGTGGTGAGTCACAGAGGTTCAACAGGAATCAAGGCAGTTTGTCTCTGATTACTTCAATTTCTTTGGTTTCCTCATTGTAAACTGGGGAAAAGTAAACCCTACCCTTAGTATAAGATTATTTTGAGGATAAAGGGACATTATATTTTTAAAAAACACTTCAGATGTCTGGCGTGGATTAAGGATCAAAATTTATAATAGCTATTATTATTGTTATACATTACTGATGTATATTATATATTAGTAGATTAGTAAATATAGTTATATATAGTATTATTATATATCATACTATTACTCTTATTGTTATCACTATTATATCTAAGCAAGTGGCTAAACTATATCTGATATCTATCTAGTAGGTATCTATTGAAAGTCACTTGGAATTATACCTGAGACTAAAATAACATTGTGTGTCAACTATATTCAAATAAAAAAAATTTTTTTTAAGTCATTGGAATAATTTTTAAAAAAAGAAATGAAGGAAAAGAAAAAAGAAAGTCGCTCAGAATGAACAAGCCACAATTTATTATGACAGAAACATCTCTAAAGAATAATCAGAAGAACCATACCTATGAATCCTGAACATGAAGTTTTAAAAAAGAAGCCAATTCCGATCAGTGTCAATCTCAAGAAACCAAGAAATTATATGCACTCGAGTCCTAATGAAAATAGAGCTACATTATATTTTTTTCTCTTTGAATTCCAAAGTAGCTATTGGAATGGACTTGCTGAGTATTTGAACATATGCGTTTCTTCAAAGAGGCAGCTTCAAAGAAAAAAAAATCCTACAATATTTCATGTTGGTGTATTTGATTTCATATATTTATAATTAATTAATGTTGTTATCACTTATTGTTTGTTGTTGAACACTCAAGATTCATTTGGCATGCACAAACATGAAAGTCTTTGCCCTAGACGCATCTGATATAAGCTGACCCCCCCATGATCCTGAGTCCCGTCTACTGCACGGGCTTCCTTTCTGTGTTTTTCTTTGTTTCTGTGTCCAAGTAGGATACCTTGTGGCATTTTCCACAAGCAGCCAAATATGTCTGCTTTTCTCTCTACAAGACAGAGTGCTGCATTTCAGTGAGATAGCTTTATCATTCAATTAGCTGTTCCATTGTCCCAACTATTACTATATGAAATATTTCAGAGTTATACAATTAATTGCCATCTGGAAAGGAAAAGAACAACCAGTAAATTCCTACATTATCCTCAGTTTAAATGTCACATAAATATATTAATTGTTTACTTGGGTAGCAAATTACACCTTAAAGACAGGTTTAAAAAAACAACCACCATCAAACCATGCTTTATTTATTTATTTTTTTAAGATTTTATTTATTTATTTGACAGAGAGAGACAGCCAGCGAGAGAGGGAACACAAGCAGGGGAAGTGGGAGAGGAAGAAGCAGGCCCACAGCAGAGGAGCCCGATGTGGGGCCCAATCCCACAACGCCGGGATCACGCCCTGAGCCGAAGGCAGACGCTTTAACCGCTGTGCCACCCAGGCGCCCCTCAAACCATGCTTTAATTTCACGAGCATATTTGCATTTTGTGGTCTTGCACTTTACTCCCTCGGAGCCATGCTCAGCCAACTTGAAAATAGCTGAGGACGTAAATATTACGAAATGTGATTTTTTAAAATTAGCATTTATTAATTGGAATTGAAGTGTGTCCATATTCCTATACTCCTCTTTGCCTTTGGCAAAATTACGAGATTCATGCTTGCAGAAAAAGGCCTCTGTGTTTTTTACTCAGGGTACTTTTCCTACTTTCCATCCTGTTTCATAGGCTGCAACACAGATTCTACTTAAGAAGAAAAATCTAGTCTTCAAATCCTACTTAACACATCTTTTTGTTGCTTTGTTTGTTGGAATTACAGCCTATTCCCCATTCATGCACAGAATCTCTAAAATGTAGCCAACAGCTATAACATTAAGGAAAAATTTCTCAAGATAGTTTTACTTCAAGTCCTAAGAAAGCAAGACTTCCATTCAGGGGGTGGGGTCCATCATGGACTAAAGATTTTGAAAGTTGTGTGTCCTATCTCCTGACTCCTTCTGTGTACCTTTCTCCTCCTCAGTCTCTCTTAGGTAAAACTCTCTCATTGAAAGGCTTGGCGTCATCCCACAACCTGCTTGCAAGAGATAGCCATTAGCTTACCTGCCTGAAGCAAGAGATAGCCATTAGCTTACCTGCCTGAAGCAAGAGATAGCCATTAGCTGCCTGAAGCAAGAGATAGCCATTAGCTTACCTTCATACTCTTTCCCTAAAAACATAGACATCACGGAGTATAATTACCAAAGGAAACAGAGTAACTGTCATTCTGTGGGTCCCAATCAGGATTATAATTAACATAATTATAATTAAACAGACCCATTTTACCTGTTGGAGATTATGGGCCTTATTCAGTCAGAGTTCCTAGCTACACTCCTGTCCTTACTCCTGTACCAACTCCAGCCTAATAGTTGGGGTCTTTGGAGATCTGCCTTCTTTTGGCAAATCTGGAACTGGAACCAAAAAGCTAAAAACAGATCTTAAGGATGGTGGTGTGCTAGCTGACTCCTGAGTACCAGCCATGATTTTGCTCTACTTTTCTGACTGGAAGCAAGAACTGGACATACATGGAGGCCTGACTCCCAAGGCTGTACTTCTATAGCTAGCTTTTGCTGCTGCTTCTGTCCCATTGACCTTGGCATTCATGCTTCATTCCAGGCTTTACGTAGTGTCCTTTCGTTCATGCTTTACAAACCCAGCCTTAGCTACATGGCAGGTGAAGCAGCTACAGGAAGTGCTCCATGGGGCTTGGAAGAAAACCTTCATTTCCTCCCCCATAAAATTAGGACAGAATTCCCTCAAAATGGACCAAACAATGAGATTATTACATATGTATGTGAGTTATATAAATCTGAGACAGAGAAAACATTTTGTTAGTCAGGATTGTAAGTTTTTAACCTTTGGAGGTTGTTATGAGAACAAGGGTGAAACTTTCCAATTATAATTTATAGCCAGCTACAATGATTAAATTGATAACACTTAGTTATTATTGCTGCCATAATTATCTTCACCATCAATATTTTGTGAATAGGCTGAAATTGAATTGGGAAGGACTGTTTCTCTCATGATTCCCCAAAGATGAATAAACACAGGAAAATAAGAAGAAATATGTTCAACTACCAAACCGAAAAATTTAAACCTCAATTTCTAGGGAAAAATGTTTTCTTCAACCATATTCTGATGTGCAAATTACAGTTTAACTCTAAGGATGCCATCTGAGGGAAATATTGGTTTGATATCTTTTTTAAGCAGAAAGTCATCATTATAAGAGGCTCCTGGCAGAGGCATAAAATTATGACTCTTATTTTGTTTTCAAACAATTGTATAAAGATGTTGCAGTAAACTACCCTGACATTTATTAACGGACGTTTTAAAAGCCTACTCAAAACATGGGGTGTTTTTCTCTCATTTTCCCAGTGCATAGTGATTTCCTCCTCAATGCCACTTTATCAATTTTGCCCCAGCAAAAGCCTTTTGAACAACTTCCTAACAGTCAAAGGCAAGGAGGACTAATTATCCTCTCCAACACCTTAAATTTGCATCCAAGAAGAAATCTGCCAATGGGATGGCAAAAATATTTACAAGAAAATCCTGACGTTTCTGACAGCTGGTGAAGGAAGATAATTTAGACTAATATAGTCTTACTGGAATCTGGTATGGTTTGGATACATTAATTTAATGAAGGGTTGCAGGGGCTGAAGTCGTGTTTCCACAGCCAGCCCTTTCGTAGAAGACTTTCTCCATCTGTGCAAAATGAGTTGTTCATTCCAGTTCCAGATCTAATGGACAAATATCAAGACTTTAGGAACTGTCATTTAATTTATAGTTAAATAATAGCCTGTTGGACTAAGTTAGTAGACATGTTAAAAGTTTATGAGTCTACAGTGTCTGACCTCCTTCATAAGACCAGGAAAAGGTTTTTTGGGATAGGAGCTGTAGAAATCCAACTAGTCTATATACTTAAGAAAAATGGCTTTACTGTTATTATTTAAAGTAATGTGTACAGAAAATAGAATTAATTAAATAAAATATATCTGGTGCTTATTACAGTTTCTAATACATTTAGGCACTGCATAAATGCTAATTATAAAAAAAACCTCACACAATAAAAACATAGGGTGGGGGAAGGATAATTAGCATTTTTAAAAAGATTTTATTTATTTAAGAGAGAGAGAGAGCAAGCAGGGCAGAGGGAGGGAGAGAGAGAGAGAGAGAGAGAGAGAGAATCTCCAGCAGGCTCCATGCCTAGCTCAGAGCCTGAAGCGGGGCTGGAGCTCACAACCCTAAGATCATGACCTGAGCCGAAATCAAGAGTCTGGCACTTAACTGACTGAGCCACCCAGGCATCCCCACCATATGTTGTTTTTAAGTAACAGAGAATCAATCTCTACTGTTTCCCTTTCACAGACTCTGGTTTATGATCAGCTAAGGAAATGGTATTAACTAATCCAAACAGGGATTAAAATCAAGTCTACATTAACAGATTTGATACAGAGGGACTCAAGAATTCCAGACATACAAAACGAATAAACAAAGAAACAAAGAGACAAACAAAAAACCAGCCTCTTCGATACAGAGAACAAACTGGTGGTCGCTAGAGGGGATGGGTGAAACAGGTGCAGGGGATTCAGAGTACACTTATCACGTGAGCACTGAGTAACATAGAGAATTGTTGAATCACTATATTGTACACCTGAAACTAATATAACACTGTGTATTAACAAGATTGGAATAAAAATAAATAAATACATAAGTAAGTAAAAAAGATTGGAATAAAAATAAATACATAAGTAAGTAGGTAGGTAGGTAAGTAGATAGATAGATAGATAGATAGATAGATAGATAGATAAAATAAATCAATGATTGCCAAGGATTTAAGGCAAGAAAAAAAAAAGAATTCCAGACATCAAAGAATCTAAACCTTTTCTTAAAGGGAAGATGGAATTCTATCCCTTTGAGCAAATAAGAGAAAACTAGATACACTTATACAAATAAACAAGGCCTTAAACAAGGAGTCTGATGAAACTACATCTAATAAAGGAAGAGGAACACTTTCCTATGACTCAGTGAATGTAAATTGCTACCACGTGAGTCTATTGCTTTCCTAACTGCTCTCCTAAGGGGCTAACAATGTGAGAAATGACTTTCCAGTGGCCTTAAAAGCAAGAAATCATGGGAAGTAATGAATGACCTCAGTGGGAGGAACCAATTTTTTCCCTGGTCATTCATTGTGACTACAGCTGTCCTGGGAGATGACAGGATGACTTCCTTATTGCTCACATATGCAGTACTAAATAGAAGATATTAAGGTCAGACACGCTCAAGTATCCATAATAGTTTAGGTACTTTATCTCCTAATAGGAAATTCAAGATCTTTTCAGCTAACAGATAAATCCTAGGGAAGGATTATTTAAATTATTGATTTTTTTTTCTCCTGGTGTTTTTTTAAGGAAACTTTACTCAGTGAATTGAATGAACTGGGAGTTATATTTACCCCTACTAACTCTATTATCTCAATTATGAAAACTAGTTGCTTTCTCTGTACTTTTGCAAGTGTCTGTCATTGGAATCTTTATTTAAACTAAGAATTTTGGAATTTAGTGTAAAAAATACTTAAATACGGGGTGCCAAAGTTTTCAATGGTCTCGGTTAAACTTTGTATATTGCTTTTGTACACTGACAGCTAAAATTACAAGAGCTAATTGTAGGCAGATCAAGCTAACTGCTCAACACAATAGAAAGGCAAGTGATCAATTAATACCTTCATTTTTATAATAAAAAATAATTGCTTGTGTAACAAGAAGGTGCACCATGGTAGTTGGCCTATAAATCATCTTGCTACCTGGAAAGAAACAGTACATATGAATCAGAACGTGGACGTTGAGTTACAGTCAAATTGATACCTTCACATCATAGGTAGAATAATGTCATAATATCTAAGAATTACTGAAGCATGACTATTTTCCTAGCACTCTTCCATGCTCTTTAGAATAACTTGCTTCGTCCTCACAGTACTCTATTATTATCAACTTCAGTTTAAGGAAAAAAGTCAAAGAGAAATAAAGTAACTTGTTCAAGGTCACACAGCCAGGAAGTTGTAAAGTCAAGATTTAAATCTAGACTTTCTGAAGCTGGAGACCATAATTTTCATTCATTCATTCATTCATTCAGCCATCCCTACATCAATTTATGTATTTATGCATGTATATAGGTCTTTATATTGCATTATAATTTATATACAGTGAAATGCACAGATATCAACTATATAGTTAAGTATTAAAAACTGTGTACACCTGGGCAACCACCTGCTCAATCAAGATAAGGAATATTTCCATCACCCCAGAAAGTTCCTTTGTATCCATTTTTAATAATTGCCATACCACCACCTCACCACCAAAGGCAATTACTATTCTAATTTCTAATACCATAGATTAGTCTTGCATGTTTGTAGTCTTCCTATAAACAGAATACTATAGTATGTACTATTCGTTTCTGGCTTCTGTCACTCAACATAAAGTCTGTCAGATCCATCCGTGTAATAGCTCCTTTTTCTTTGTATGGCTGAGCAGTAGTCCACTGTATGGTTATACCTCAATTCATTGATCCATTTGCTTGTTTCTTTTTACTGTGAAGCAGCAGGCTACTGTATAGTTATACCTCTGTTTGATTGGTGATGGAGATTTGGGTTGTTTTCAGGTGTTGAGTGTTATAAATAAAGTTGCTATTAACATTCTTGCACAATTCTTTTTTTGGACACATATTTTCTCGTATGTTGAGTAAATTCTTGCATGTGGAGTCTAATTGCTGTGTAGTATATGCTTAACTTTGTAAGAAACTGTCCAGGTGTTGTCCAAAGTGGCATACCATTTTACACTCTCTGCAGCAGTGTTCATGAGTTCCAGTTGCTTCACATCCTCACAACATTTGGTATAGCAGAACTGTGCTCTTGCAACATGAGTCTTCTGAAAACATGTGATGAGATTACACATGAACGTAAAAAATTATGTAGAGGAATAATTAGCTGGTGAAAATAGCTGTGGCCACCTAAGCTCTACTAAATAACTCATTCCCAACCTTTGTTTGACATCTATTGCTTAGTCATCCACAAATTAATTGCTTACCCCCATCTATCAAACATTTCTAGACTGGGGCGCCTGGGTGGCTAAGTCTTTTAAGTGTCTGACTTTTGATTTTGGCCCATGTCATGATCTCAGGGTCATGAGAGGGAGCCCCGAATCAGGCTCTGCACTGGGTATGGAGTCTGC
The DNA here is from genome assembly GCF_017311325.1 of Ursus maritimus. Lineage (NCBI taxonomy): Eukaryota > Metazoa > Chordata > Mammalia > Carnivora > Ursidae > Ursus > Ursus maritimus. The sequence continues at coordinate 26,321,031 of NW_024425563.1, read as the reverse complement.
TTGAGATTCACTCTCTCTCTGTCCCTGTGCCCCTCCCCCTACTCATGTGAATGCTCTCTCTCTCTCCAAAAAAAAAAAATTCTAAACAAAGAATAGAAAAAGAAGAAAATTTATGATCAAGTTATGGAGCACAATTTAGGAGTTATTTCAAAACTACTGACTTGAAGGAGCATTTCAAAGGCAGCATTTCTACCTCAACACTTTCTGCATAATGATAAAATAAAGCTCAAATCAACAGAGGATTAGAAAGTCATTCTATTAAGTACCAGCGTAGATTATCAACCAATAGAGCATAAAAATATAGGGGGTAAAATACACATTTGAAAACTTTTGCCTCAGAAGGAGACCCGGTATGAATACTGATTACACAAGCAGTTTGGCTACTCATACATTTGACATAAGACAAAACTGTGGGTGTTCAGATGCCCATAAGGCTTTTGGTCATAGGTAATGAATGTAATCGTCTCAAACTAGTGTTTGCTTTGAATATACCTAAATAAATGTGGCTAAAACATACACTTTTATAATTATTTCATAAAGGAAATGACTAATAAGTGAAATTTTTTCCTGAAGTCAACCAATTCTACCCTGTAAGAATGATACATAGACTGATATAAATGGTTTTCTAATTATGTCAAAAAACCTTTAGAAAACCACTAGGATTTTTCTTTCCAAGTCTCAAAAGAACATAATTCAATCTGGCAGCTAAAATTTTGAAATCAATTTGCAAAACGCATTTAACTAGCAGTTAATAATCAGTGACAGGCTCTTTGAATCTTCCTAATATCAGTAGTAAAAGTTTTTTTTTCTCTTAATTGACCATATTATAACATCTTCCTTTTTATAGAAAATAGTTAACATTTTAGTGATCTTGTTTAAAAATGTTTCTATGTTACCAACACCAAAACTTCCATAAGAGATTAATAATTTTTAATGTATTATATATAGTCTTCCTGTCATTTACTGCAAATTCTCAAGAGTACCAAGGGAATAAAAATCATAGGCAGTTTTCTATAACTTCTGATTTTCTAGCATATGCAATTCATATGGGTTATGCAAATGACTTTTAGTATTTATTAATGGTGTTTTAAGAATCAAGTTTAATTAGCAAAATGGTGTTTCTGACCAACCACAGAAGTAAGCTTATTTTAAATACTTGACTTGCCTTTTAAATTAGAAAACCTTATTATATTTTCAGTATCCTGGGGCATTCACTGCACCAGATTCACCCTATAGACCTTGCTAATTAGCCCCCAAAGGTTACAACGATTGAATCTACAACTGCTTACTCAGATGGAACTCCCATTCATCATCTTTCTCATTTTCTCTCAACTGTTTATGTTCTCCTGTGGCCTCATTGACATTTATGGTTTCTATGCAGCCACAGTTAGCATATATCATGACACATGAATTCAGAAAACTTCTTTTTAGAATAATCACCATCTCTATCCCATATATGTTTGTGTGAATGAAATACTATGAAGAGATGATGGCATAGACATTAACCTACCTTTGTTTTACCTTTCAGTTAGGTCAGCCATCCTTATAGAGAGTAGCTGCTAAGTGGTTGTAGTGTGTTTTTATTTAATTGATGAAGGGTCCTCCAGGATAGCCCATGTTGAGGAATAATGGAGAGTTTAAAAAAATACAAGGCCTACACAATTTTCATCCATCTTTCCCATACTAAAAATTCTATTTTTTTTTTTAATATACTGAAATAGGTGGGAATTTCATTGTTTGCTTGCTTGCTTTCCTAGAAACAAAGAAATAGGACTTGCAGGGAATTGCTTTAGTCATCTTTGACTATAGATGAATGAGCCTAGTGTCCTGTTGTTACAGGATGTAACCAATAGTTCATTTTTCAAATTAACCACCTGGGGGTCTTCTGTAAAAATATGTTTATGAAGTTCATCCTTAATGATTCTGATTCTGAATAACTGAAGTAAGATCCAAGAATCTGCATTCTTAATAGTCCCCCAGGTGATTTTCACCAGGATGGTTCACAACCATATTTGAAAACCCTGGTTTTATCTGTGGTACTGTCCTCTTTAACAAGACAGAGTACCCACAGGAGCTCACTGGGTATAGACAGATACAAGCAGTTGGTTTTGAGAGGTTACTATGATGCCCAGGACATCATTCTGGATTCTTCCAAACCTCTATTTCTGATTCACTTTCCCTTTGCCATGCCAAAAATTCACCCTCGTTGGTGTCTTAAAGAGGGGAGGTTAAGTGAGAAATGTCTCAGGACATGTGCAAAGTGATGAGGTTAGGCAACAAAGAGAAGCACCCATTTTGTGACAAAGGAGTAGCTATGACAATTGGTGGATACACAGATATACAGTAGGTTTGGGGGAGAGGCGATGAAGATGAAAGAAAGAAGCAAGCACCCCCACCTGGACTGGTCTCAATAGAAGAGGCAGGGGGTATGGTCAAGGGGAGTCCAGTAGCTGGGACTCCTCAAACTGGGTTGCTGCTCCGCACAGGTAAACAGAAAAATACCATACAAGAGTGAGCTTAGTATCACACTTAGCATTTGACCACTATTTGATTTCTCCCAGGCCTTACTTGATTTTTCAGATCCCATGATTTCAAAACTATATAAATATCATACCTTTAAAAAATAGAGTGGTAAATCCTTAAAACGACCCTTTGGCCTCCTAGCTGAGTCTGTCACCACCATCCTCTTGATTTTCTTACTACCAAGTTAATACACCTGCCATCCAATTAACACCTCATTTAACTATACACCTGAGGCCTTTGCTTCAGCACTCTATTTTGAAACAATTAGCCCTCTACTGAATAGGGTAGTGTGATTATAATTAGGTGGGAGACACATAGAACAGTGTGATTAAGTCTTTGTGAAAACCCTTAAATGGAAGTGGGGTCACAATAAGGGAAACAAATGAAGTGGATAAAGACAACTTTCTTTTAAACTGTGAGATGTTTTGGTACATAGTATTACTTACATTACTTGTATTACTTTTATCAAAGCATAGCAGTGTATTTTCTTATATATTACATTCTTTCAAGTATGAGGACCTGTAATACTTTGTTTGAAATTATTATCATATATTTTGGTCAAATGAAAACCTGTAAATAGTTGTACCACTGAATTTCACTTCTACCTAGAGACCATTGGGTCTATTTATAATGAAAATACTGTAGTATTTTATAAATCGGAGTGATTTTTACATACAAATATGCATTTAATTTTCCTTGTAAATTTATAAAATCTACTAATAAAAAGCACGTATTTGTATTTTCACACCTATGTGGATTTTTTTTTATTCTAGATTTTTATCATATTAAGACTTTCTAGAGCAGCGCTTCTCAAACTTGAATCTGCATGAAAATTGCCTGGGGCATGTCTGTAAAAAGCAGAATCTGATTTCCTAGACATGGAGTGAAGACTTTTAATTTTGCATTCTAGCAAGCTCCTGAGCGATGCTCATCTTGCTGGTTCAAGGGCCCACCGTGTAGCAAGGTTCTGTTTGGACTTTATCTCCTAAGTAGCCAAAATGCATTTTCATTGAAGAGGAATATTCTTTTCTATTTCAAATGTTACATTTATGAATTATCAGTGGAACACAAGTGAGACTACATTTCATAGCAGAAACAGATACATTCTAGTCCTTTGAAAGTTCCTCACTTTATGACATATGGTATCTTCAATGGACTTCAATTTTTTCTAGTACTCTATATAAAAAGGCTTACTACTCTTGCTATTTTAGATGAGAGGTTTAATTAGTATTCATTAAGGAAATACAAATAACTGGACCACTCACCCTCTCACTCTCAATCTGGAATCATCTCAACAGTAAAAACCCATAAAATGTATATTTGATCGTTGAGGTGTAGAAATGAGTGAGGAGAGGTCCTTTTTATGCCCTTAAATCTGCTAGTAGTCAGCACACAAATACGTCTTTTCTAGAGAAGCAGCAGCTCAAATGAGCTGATTTGTAAAGGGTAAGACACTTGACTTTGTTAACTGGCTGATATAAAAAATGAGTGGCAAGAAAGAGAGAAGAGAAAAATAACCCACATGGGGTCATAAAAAAGCAGGGAGGGAAAAAGACAAGAGTCAAAAATAGCAGCCAAAAGTGAGAGCCAGTGAAACACAGAGGGTTTCTGACCCCATGGGGCCCACATAGATGTGCATGGAGGAGGCAGAGGAATGAAAAAACTTATTCCACTTTCCCCATCCTAAGAAATAAAAAACCTGGCGGGGGGGGGGGAGACTGTTTTCATCAGTGATCAGAAGAGTTTAGGAGCAGAGCTTAAATGTGGTTTGGAAGTGAAACAGACAGCATCTGGGAAGACATAGTTCAAAAGAAACCAAAAAAATATAGGCGTCTGCTGGGGAGAGGCAGGACTTCAGTGAATGGCAGAGGCTTCCCTCCTGGAGATACTAAGAATGGGCCTATGTCCTGGGCCATGTCCTCTCTGTCCTCAGTATGCCATCACTTCATTCATTCCTGGAAATTCACGTCCCCGATAAGGTATAGATTCTGGGTGCAGGAAGACACATTTGGTATCACCCAGTCCTGATCCTCCAGTTTGCAATGTAGTGGACTAGTTCCCCCCAAAAGCTAGGTGACTGGTTCAAGGTCAGATTTTAGCCAGAGCTGATTCTGAAACCCAGTTCTCCAGACTCTTAGTCCCTTCTTGTGTCACAGCAACAAAACCCACTGAACAGTGCTCCACTCAGGCATAAAATGAAGGTAGAAGAAGGATTAAGAAGACAGAAGGAAACCCCTCAAACTTCCCCCACCCCCACCCACATGCGTCTTAGTAAGGGACCAGACAGGATGGCCCGACATGGCATGTCATCTCAGTGTGGCCTTCAGTGCTTACAAAGAAACTGTAATTAAAGAAATGGAAATATAACAATTAAGATGAGCTTCTGTCATCTTCTATCATCCTTTTTCTCCCAGATCTCAGTCAGATTTTAAACCATTTTACATATTTGTAAGAGTTAGATGTGAATTTATAGATATGAATGAGCTTTGCAATTATCAAGGGTAAAATTTTCCTTTACAAAGACTTCCTTAAATGTATGATCAACATTTTTGACAATAAAGATGTGTTTCATTTCATGAAATATTTTTCCTTTCAGAATGTTTTCAGTACAACTTAATATAGGTGCAACTTAAGAGAGTTCTAATCAATAATTCAAAAAGCAAAGCCTTGTTTCAATATGCTGTAGGACATCGTGTATTAATAAGGGGTATATTCGTTGGTTGCAGTATTTGCTTCCCCAAAACAATAAAAAGCTGTATTTATTTTCAACATAATTATAATAGGCTAAATTAGATGAGGAAAACTTGAAGCAAAATTTTTCCCCAAAAGACAAAAGTAATTATTCCACCAATAGCAATTTATTAAAGGCATATAAATTCAGATATTAAACTCCAAAGTACACTGTAGGCTGCATTTTTTATTCAATTTATGAGTTTACTGACTAAGCTTAAGGAAACTGCAAACTTTAAAACTCCTGTTGTTTTAACCTATTAAGGGTTGAAGAGTCAAGTTATAGTTAGGCTATCTCTCCATATAGGAATTAAGTATGAGTACTCCTATTTTCATATAATATAATTTACTTTTCCCTCTGTTAAATCTTCTGAACGACCAGACTCTCTGAGGCAAAAATAAATAAATAAATAAAGATTTTATTGACTTATTTGACAGAGAGAGAGAGAGAGACAGCAAGAGAGGGAACACAAGCAGAGGGTGGGAGAGGAAGAAGCAGGCTCCCAGCAGAGCAGGGAGCCCAATGCAGGGCTCGATCCCGGGACCCTGGGATCAGGCCCTGAGCCAAAGGCAGACGCTAAACGACTGAGCCAGCCAGGCACCCCTCTCAAGCAAGAATTTTTAACTGACATTGAGTCTCACAGAGTTAAAGGAGCCTTAGGTGACAGAAGTATCCTAGACATTTCCTCACTATACTCATTTGTGAATACTGATAAATATACCGGGATATTCAGTTTACATTCTAGGATCAACTGACTCTCAGAAATGCCAGATTTTCTTCCCTGTACTAACAGGCAGAAATTGACCGTTGAGGTTTTTCCATGAAATAGTCAACTTTTGGGAAAAGTCAAAGACACTAATGTTAACAACTAGAAGACCATTTATAAAAACTAAAAAAGAATAAACCACAAGTTTAAAAGGAGGCAGGCATTTTGAACTTTACCTACAAGCACATAGGAGGTTCATTTATCAATTATATTAATCACCTTCTGATGCAGAGTTCAATAGGGAAGTGCCATTAAAAAAGAAATAATTGTACATTTGTAAAAATCCAGTAACTGTGAGATGCAGGATAGTTTAGGGGTTAAAGATACACTTTTTGGGATCAGATCTCTGGTTTAATCCCAGTGCTATCACCAATCTATGTGACCGTGAACAAGTTACTAGGCAGAAAATCACAGTACGTACCTTATACTTTTAATAACCAGAATAATCTTCCCCTAGAAGATGCCCCATCCTAATCACTGATACCTGTGACTATATAACCTTACATGACAAAAGGACTTTACAGTCGGGATTAAATCAAAGATATTGAGATGGGAAGATTATCCTGGATTATATAATCACAAGAGCCCTTATAAAAAGGAGGCAGGAGGGTCAGAGAAGGAGATGGGAAGAGCACAGCAGCAGTAAGAGTGATGCGAGTTCATAAGCCAAGGAATGTGGCAACTTCTAGGAACAGAAATAGGCAAGGGAAAGGATGCCCCCCTAGAGCCTCTAGAAGGAACCCAGGTCTGCTGACACCTTAAATTTAGCCCAGGGAAACTGATTTCTGATCTCCAGAACCGTAAGTTAATAAACTATGTTGTTTCAAGCCACTAAGTGTATGGTAATTTGTTTTAGCAGCAATTGGAAAATAATATACTACTTTGTAGGATAACAGATGTAGTAAATATATGTAAAGCATTTAGAATGGTACCCAGAACATGGTAAGTGCTATGTGCATCAGGTATTCCTAACATAAATCAGATTATTTCACTTCCATGCTTAAAAACCTGCTGTCTTCCCTAAATGCTGTGAATGAAATTAATTTGCTGAATTATATCTTCTAAAGTTTGTATGCTTCAATTCCTGCTGACTTCTCAAAACCTTTCATGCCACCCTCCACCTTACCCACCCCTGCCCAGCCACAGTGACCTTCTTTCAGTCCCGCTAAAAGCCAAATGCCTTTGAACCTCAGGATCTTCATAAAGGTTGTTCTCTTAAAATGGGGAGATTTTCCTTCATGCTTATGTCAGCTAAATCCTACTTACATGTCCAATCTATTGAAATAGCTGGCCTCGAAAAGGCCTTTCCTGAAAACAGAAACTCTCTCAGAATATCCTATTCTTTCTTTTTTTTTAAGATTTTATTTATTTATTCGACAGAGAGAGAGACAGCCAGCGAGAGAGGGAACACAAGCAGGGGGAGTGGGAGAGGAAGAAGCAGGCTCCCAGCGGAGGAACCTGACGTGGGGCTCGATCCCAGAACGCCGGGATCACGCTCTGAGCCAAAGGCAGATGCTTAACAACTGAGCCACCCAGGCACCCCTCAGAATATCCTATTCTTAATGGCCAATAAGCACACAGAAGATGCTCAGTGTTATTCATCATGAGGGAAATGCAATCCCCAAACTGCAATAGAACACCACTAGATAATAACTGGGAGGGCTAAAATAGAAAAGACAGACAATAACAAGTGTCAAGCAAGGATAGAGAAGAATTGGAACCTTCACATATTGTTGGTGGGATTATAAAATAGTGCAGCCACTTTGGAAAACAATTTGGCAGTATTTCAAAGTGTTAAACATAGAGTTATGTTTCGTAATGCATATAACGGTCGAATCACTATGATGTATGCCTGAAAATAATATACAATTGTATGTCAACTATCCTCCAATTAAAAAAAAATAATAATGTGACCAATGATCCAGCAATTCTACGCCTAGGTAAATACACAAGAGAAATGAAAACATATGTGTATGCAAAAACCTGCCCATGAATGTTCACAGCAGCATTACTTGTAGCAGCCAAAAAGGGTTAACAACCCAAATGTCCATCAACTGATAAATGGATAAACAAATATGATCTACTCATACAATGGAATATTATTCAGCAATAAAAATGAACAAAGTACTGATATATACTACAACATAAATGAACCTTGAAAACATTACACTAAGTGAGAGAAGCCAGTAACAGACACAGCATATGGTATAGTTCATTTACATGAAATATCCAGAGTAGACATCCATCAAGGCACAAAGTTGATTAGTAGTTGCCAGAGTAGGGACTGGGAAGTGACTGATAATGGGTACTGGAGTTTCTTTTTTGGGATGCCAAAAATGTTCTCGAATTCTGGTGATGTTTGCAAAACTCTGTGACTATACTAAAAAATATTGCATTGTATACATTAAAAAGGTAAAACTCATAGTATGGGAATTATATCTCCAAAAAACTGTTATTTTTTTTCAGATTTAAAGAATACTGCATTCTGTATCATGGTAGCAATTACCATAATTTGAAATCACTTAAGTTCTAAAAAGCCAGAAACATATCTGGTTTTTCTTCGTCGCTGTGTTGTACTCCCTCTGCCTCTTATCATGCCAAGTATGTGGGAAATGTTCAATATTTGCTGAGGAAGTGAAAAGGATTCTGATGGATATGTGTCAATGACAACAGCAATGATGATGACATACAGAAAGCAGCCATCAGTTTGTGCCTAAACAAGGCAACTAAAGCTAACCTTGAAAACCAGTTCTGTTTCTACTTTTTTTTTTTTTTAATCAAGTTCACTTGCTGTTACCTGACTCTTACAGCAACCAAGATGATTCACAATGTTCATTTTTAAACTAGCTTCAGAGAAGCAAAGAACATCATTCTTGGTCAGAGAATAATTTGAGGCATCACCATCCTCATGATGCCATTGATGAGTACATTAGAGCCTCAATCTTCTGACACGTGTCCTTTCTTACAGAACACAGACATGGCTGGGTCTTTGCTGGTCATCAAGATATCCTTTGTCTTTTCTCATGTTTACTCATTACACGTGTTTCATGCACTTCTTCTCCACCTGATAAAAATATAAAAACTAAAACCACAAAATATGCCCTCAAGAAATCAAAAAATGTCATAGGGAGACAGACAGAGAATTGAGATCAGTTTTGTGATAGAGTGTCCTACTGGAATGTGGAGGGAAACACCGTAAGAGAGAAACGCATTGGTAGTTTTGCCACATCTGCCATGTGATTCCAACCAAGCACAATATCCAATACCATTCATTTATGATTTAAGACATTTTTGTAAAGTCCTACTATTTGCCAGGTGCTGTTCTGCTGGGGATATGGCAACAAAGAAAAATAACAAAAATTCCTGCCCCCGTTGAGTTTACACCACAGTAGTGGAAAGTAAGTCAAAAAAGGTAAGTAAAATAAACAGTATTCCAGATGATGATAAATGCTAAGGAAGAAATTTAGCAGGAGTGAGATGTAGGGAGGGTGGGCATACAAATTTGAATGGATGGTCAGAAAAAACTTCAAAGAGAAGGGGATATTCAGTGGGCAAAAACCTGAAGAAAGTGAGCTGGTGGGCGTGGTGAACTAGCTGGGGGAGCACTCTAGGCAGAGAAAAAGAAAACAACCAGAACAAAGTCCTGAGTGTGTTGAAGGAACATCAAAAAGACCCAGGTGACAAGTGTAAAGTGAGCAAGAGGGAGCTAAGTAGGGGAATAGGGTGCAAAAGTTAAGGACGGGATTCAATCCTACAGGATACTCACTTTTACTTTAAAGAAGATAGGAAGCACCGGAACATTTCAAAGAGTGAGTAGATCTGTTACCTTTCTGTTACTTTGTAACAGATCATACTGCTGTGCTGAAAATAGGTGTATGGAGGAGGGAACATAATGAGGGTTGAAGCAGGGAGACACTGTTGGGAGGCCGTTGCAATGATCCAGGTGGGTTATGATCCAGGTGACTTGGAGCAGGGTGATAGCAATAGAAGTGATATAAAGTGATGAGGTTTGGGATGTAATGTGAAGCTGGATCCAAGGGGATTTGCTGATTGAGTGGATGGGGAGGTTACTGGTCATCTTAACAAGACAAATTTTAGGGGCATGTAAAATGCCTGTTTACAGCAGGTTTAAGAGAGATGAAGAGCAAAGGCGTTGGACACAGATTATAGACAATACTTCTGAACCGTCCTGTTTTAAAATGACAGTAGATGGAGAGGAAGTGGGGTCAAGAGAAGGTTATTTGTTTTTTAACAAGGAGAAATAATAGCATTTTTTATATTGATGGGAGTGATGTAGCAGAGTGGGAAAACTAATATGAGAGAAAAGGATAGTCAAAGCAACTGAGTAGATGAGAGAGGATGGGAGCCAGTGCCTAACAGAAACAGTTGTTCTATTAGGAGCATCGACAGTGAATCCACAGTCATGAAGACAGAGGCTAGAGGCTGTGATAATCTAGGTGAGTAGAAAGGGTCTTATAGTCTTGGAAAGTTGTCTTCTTTTTTTGCCCTGTTAACTCATGAAATAGAAAGCAAGGTTTTCAAAAGAGAGTGAGGGTGGTGGAAGCAAAGTTGGCCATGTGGGGAAAAAGGTGAGGGTAGAAAGTAGTCAGTCATCTAGGAGAGAGAGAAAGAGAACTCAAATATCCAGGTGTAAGTGTGGGAGCGACTAAGGTTGTGTGAAGGACATTACTGATGGACAGGAAGTCAAGGAAACAAGAGGCCAGAATATCATATATGGATATACTGAAGTCAGTTAACAAGAATCATAATAGGGGAAAAAAGACAAAAAGACAGTAAGCTAGAGCTGAAATCTTCAAGTTTTACTAAACTGTTTGGCTTAAGTTTAAGCCTCTGTTTTCATTTTTATTGAACACTCAGTCACAGCTTCAAAAATGTTTATCTTTTACTAATTATTTCCTTACTTTCTTTTATCTTCCTTTAAACAATTAAGAATGGGAATTTACAGCTAGCCTGTAACTAGTATGTCTATGTGAATTTTTAAAATTATAAAGCACATAGTGAATATAAGCATATACCTACAATGAATCCAAACTTGAAATAGTCACTCAATGATTTATACCTAGAAAAGAAAATTTTCTACTGGGCAGAAGAGAAAAACATACCAATTTTATTTATTTGATACATAGTTTTAGATAAAAGAATGTTTTAAAAAGGTATGGCTGATAATGTGTACAAATTTAAAATGTTGCAATGACTGAGTTCAATGACTCTAGCTGGTGAATGTCTAGCTAGAGAAGAATGTTAAGCGAAACAGTCAAAAAATAATCGTAAGTGAAATTCATCACAGATCCATCACTTCACATTCATCCATTAATCTTCAGCAAGATGCCAACTGTGAATCACATGAATTTCTGGATGTGAGAGGGCATCATCTATAATCCCCAGTGTTAATAGAAAACCGTCAGACCCATGCTCAGTTGCCTACTGGTGATGGTCATTGATCTGTTCTTATAGAAAGACAAAGACTTATGAATTTTGGACACCGTTTTAAAGCAGGTTTCTACATGCTGCCCCATCAGTCACCTGCAGAATATTAATCAAACTCTAGCTATTTTTAGTTTCAGATGGTTCAGTCCTTTCCAGACTGGATACTGGGGAAGTGATATGTAAGATTAATGAGGGACCTAAGTTGATATTGAAAGGCTAAAAGCTAAACAGCAGAACAGGGATCCAATTAGTTTGGGCTGTATCTCAAGTTGTAAGCCTATTCCCTCACATGAGAAACACAAACCAAATACAGTAGTATTATTAACATTTGAGGACCTCAGTGACTAAAAGAAGTCAAATACTTTCGTTGTAAGTGATCTCAAATTAAAGCATGGAAAATTGTACATACTGTGAAATTTCCAGCACTCATTTTTAGTTTGTACATAGCAGTCACTCCAAATTTGTTTAAAGGTAAGTACTTTCATTTGCTATTTTTAGAAAAAGAAATTTAATGTGAAAGAACGTGAAGGCCATTTTAGCGTATAGATATTAAAAGAACCAAGTAAAAATTCAACTTAAGGAAAAACAAGAGATTTGAGGAAAAGAAGTTTGACGAACAGAATAAATATGTGTGAATGGGTGAGGACAGGCACAGAGTGGTTTACAAAATTTAGAACAGCATGACCCACTACCAGTCCTTGCCATCTGCACTACAGAAAAAGAAAAAAATCCATAAAGAAAATCACCCGACGTTCTAACAAAATCTCAGTAAAATTGCTGCAGTAAATAAAGTGACCGTCATGAATAATACATTTCTCCAGTTGTGTATGAGAAGGCTGAAGTCATCTCATGAGTGTTAAATGATGTTATACATTTGTGGTTAAGTAACCTGTCTGAGTCCGTTTGCGCAGCTATAACAAATTACCATAGACTGGGTTTGCTTAAACCACATTAATTCTCACAGTTCTGGAGGATGCAAGTCTGAGATCACAGTGCCAGTATGACCAGGTTGTGGTGAGGGCTCTCACTTGGGTTGCAGAGGACTGGTATCTCGTTGCATCCTAACGTGGTACAAAGGTGAGCTGGCTCTCTGGCCTCATCTTATCAGGGCATAATTCCATTCATGAGGTCTCCTTCTTTATCACTTAATGATCTCTCAAAGGCCCTACCCCCAAATGGCATCACAATGGGGATTAGATTTCAATCTACGGACACAAACCTTCAGTCCATAACATAGCTGTTGACTCATGAGAAAAATAGGGGCAACGATGTACTGGAACCAAAGAGAAAATCAGAGTAAAAGTGAGAATTAGAACAAAGCCTCTGGAGCAAGAGCGTTGATGTTTATGATTCCATATAGCAGATGAAGAACTAGGTGAGCCAAGAAGAAACTGGTAGAAGAACTGGTTCTGGAATTTGACCCTGGGTTGAAGGATAAGGAAAGAACTGATTACGTCGCTCTTCATGTAGAATCCAGGGTGAGGAGCAACTACTTCAGTTTTGTCTTGTTTTGCTTTTTATTGAAGCTGAGCTTAGAGGTGCAGAGATAATAGTATTATTTTAAATTGGCTGTCATACTGAAAATCCAGTCAGAAAAGGGCCTTAATTTCCCACCAAACACTGGTAGTTAAGAGAAACAGACAAGTTGAACAGAGAAAGAAACATATAATAATCAGTAATTCAGAAATCGAGTTGATCTTTGCAACAGTGCTATCAGTCTATATGCTTGCCTACTTGTATACACTTTGAATTCTAACATTTTCCCACTCATTCTCTCCTACTCATGAAAGGCTAAATATATGACCTTCTGAAGACACTCCTGGGTGGTTGGTGAGAGGAGTTGAGGTGGAATATGAAAAATTACTATTGAGTCAACATATTGTCCAACTGCCTGTGCTGTCCCTCAAAATTTCCTAGTATCATCATTCTGGATACATGATGTAATTATAGTTCCTTATCTCTTTGAGGTTAGGAATGACTATATGATTTTTTTTTTTAATAGAATGCAGGTGGAGGTGATATGTGTCACCTCTGGGTGAGAGCATTTAATTGCCATTGGAGACTTTTCAGAATTCTCTTCCTTGGCTCCTGCAATCATGGGAGCATATGCTGATATTGAGATGCAAAGCTGAGCTATCATGTGGAGGACAGGTGCCTGGAAGGTTACCCGAGGTACAGTACACTCTGTTTGAACAAGATTTAAACCTTTGTTTTTAGGCCACTGACATTGGGAGTTGTTTATTACTGCACGATATCCAGACTAATATAAGCCAACTTCCCCAAAGACTCAGAATAAACCAAAGAAACACCTTAACTCTTTGGTATCAGAGCTGGCAGACAAGAATGTTGGCAGGTAGCTTTTTTTATGTTAGACGACTCATTTGCAACTCTATCACTGAAGTTTACTAGATTGCCTTTTAGTACTTTTTATTAAAACACAACCCTCAGC
>NW_024425563.1:26174557-26307104 GCF_017311325.1 Ursus maritimus | reverse complement strand
AAGTATATACTGAAAATTGTGTGCCAAATGAAGTTAATTAGGAAACAACTACTCTAGTGACTGCATCCCACATACCGCTCACTTCTACTTGCTAGGCTTCCTTTGAATTGCAAGTCCTTTAAAGGAATGCCGAGAGTTAGCCTAAGACCCTAAGATTTCTTCCACATCTTTTAATTTAGATGTAAAATAGGACTGTATTTTATTTCTAGCCTTCTATTCATTTCATAGGACTTCTTTCTAAATACTTTTGCAATAGATCTGGGTCAGAAAGATAAATGAGCAAGGTAGTAAGTATTTTCAGTTTTGTGGACTCCCTGATTTCTTTTGCAACTTCTCAATTTTGGCTTTGTAGCAGGAAAGCTTCCACAGACAATACAACAAATCACAATGTGCCTAATCACAAAAATTAACAATGGGCTGGTTTTGGCCCACAGGTAACAGTTTGCCGTATCTTGCTTTAGGTGTTATTTCCATTTAGTCACCTCCCTATAATTCCATATTATCTGCTATTATTATAGCTTATTTTGGGACTATATCAATTAAATCGCCATGCCATCTGACAACTCCTCTGATATTCTACACAATCATGAAATAAAATACGTACCCTATTTATGCTCTAGACTTAATGTGCTTTTTTAAAAAATAGTTTCTTACGATACTAGTTCTGGAGGGCTAGATGCAAAAAAAAAGAAATTAAATGTTCTATCTTTGTAGGATATTCATTAGCCCATTTTTGCCCAATATTATATTTTAAATGGACTGCTTTTATGGAAACATTTATTTTTTGCTTCAAACAAATACCAGGAGATAAAAATCTTGGTGAGATAAAAATCTTGGTGAGATAAAAGAAAGGAAGAGATGATAGTAGCCACTGCAGAACAGAATGGATCTGTAAAATTGTTTTCAGAAAATGAAATCATGACTGACATGATCTAACATCTCTCCCTCAGGAAAACACTAGCCCATACCAATTCAGGTCTGTGTTTATTAGTTCAAAATAAAACATATCTGAAATAGCTACATACTTGAAAATCCTAGAAGGTAAACAAAATAGTCTTTTTCATTTCAATCTCATGTTAATTTCTTTTAATGCAACACATATAGATATATATGTATGTATATACATATATATGTATATGTGTGTATAT
The DNA here is from genome assembly GCF_017311325.1 of Ursus maritimus. Lineage (NCBI taxonomy): Eukaryota > Metazoa > Chordata > Mammalia > Carnivora > Ursidae > Ursus > Ursus maritimus. The sequence continues at coordinate 26,305,956 of NW_024425563.1, read as the reverse complement.
GTATGTTTTTATTGAAATTCCAGTTAACATACAGTGTAATATTAGTGTCAGGTGTACAATACAGTGATTCAACACTTCCACACAACACCCTGTGCTCATCACAGCAAGTGCACTCCTTAATCCCCATCATCTGTTTCACCCACCCCCCACCCACCTCCCCTCTGGTAACCATCAGTTTGTTCTCTATAGTTAAGAGTCTGTTTCTTGGTTTGCCTCCCTTTCTTTCTTTCTTTTTTTTTCCCCCCTTTTAGTGCAACATATTTTGAATTACTGGGCCAAAGAAGCAAACAAGGAAGCTAGCTACAGCAAATGAATTCAAGCACAAAGTTATTTAAAGAGATGAATTATCATAAGACCCAAGGCTATTTTTGTTTCCCGCTTCAAACAGCATGTGTATGGAGGGAAAAGATATATGTATGACACAGTAGTGCAGTGTCTCAATGAGCACACTAGAACACTAATTAAAATCAATTTTATCGGCTTATAAAAGATATATGAATGAACTTTGTCTTTTAATGTACTTGGTTCGTTTGTTCCTATATAAACCCCTGAATATACCCGTCAGTTGGTTTCTAAAGAAACTGGGATAAGTTCTCCACTTGACTGCTTCATTGCTCACTTAGGATATAACCAAGGACAAGACCTTTTTCAAAGGGAGGAAAATATATTGATGCAGACTGGAATGGCTCAAGCATGAAATGGATTGTAATGTGCCCCTGTGTCCCAACCAAAAGTGGAAGCACTTCTGTGCTCAGGATGCTTTCCTGCAGTGTAGGTGCCACAGAGCTGGAGATGTCACCGAGCGCGAGCAGCACTGAATACCGAAAACAGACCGGCAACAGATCTGTACATAGACAGACTTTGGCTGAAAGCTGGCTCACCTACTATGAACTGTAGGAGCTTGTGCAGGTTATTTAATCATTAAAAGTTTTGGCTCTCTCAACTATTAGGTGGAGCTATATTAACTACCAATATTTGGCTATTTTTAATCTACAAAATTGGCAATTTCATGATTCATCATCAGCATCTACACCATTCTATGGCTGTGATTAAATAAAATGTTTCTAGAAACTTAAAGGTACAGTATAAATGCATTTATAATATTTTTTTACTTCCTCTAAGAAAAATGATTGATTAGCAGGTATTATTTAATAATAGTTGCAATTCATTTTAATTAATTGATTTATATCACAAATTAATAATTGGTAAGTTCATATTTGTCATTACAGAAATATAAATTGTATTCTAGAATAATTTATTTGTGTACATACTCTGTGGTCCTGGGATCCTAAAGTTTACTTCATCATTGGTAGAGCCTTTGCCAATAGTCATGTCATTAGGTTAGACATGGTCTATGCAATAACATGCTCTCCTAATATAGTCTTAAGACACCTGTTTTATACCTTTCTTATTCCAGGTTAGTATGCATTTGTAAAGTTAATTTAATGATACTGGCAAGCTCTGTCAAGATGATTTCACTTGTGAACTCCATCTGCATGAATAAACCTCCAGGTATAGAGCAGAGCTCCATTATTAATTGAAATGGGATCTGTATCTTACACATACATTCAGATCCAGCCAAGCCCACTTGTACAACACTGAGATGCTCAGAAGGTATTTGCTTTAGAAAAACACATTCATAAAGTTACTTAACTCTTTAGTTGAGGGCATATTTGCAGCATTTTATAAAACCTGGGCATTTTGGTCAAGTATCCATTTGATATAGCTTAAGTTTGAATTAATCCAAGGTGAAGAGTTGAGTGTTCATATGGGGTGAAGATTGAAGCAGGACAGCAGAAAATGGTCACTAAGTCTCTACGGTAATTAAGGAATCTCTAATGGGTAGTTTTAGAACTGAAGAAACAAACAACAATCTATAATTAATAATGAGATGTGACAGATTTGCTGATAATGTTTATAATTACTATGAAACCACAAAAGGCACTTGACTCCCATTGGAATGTAGCAAGTGCTTTGGGGTTGCAATGCATCTCCTACTTAAATTTCTCAAAATGGTTTTTAGATACTCTATTAGGTTAAAAATCCTCAAGAAAACCATTTACAGTCAGAAGGACACGTCACCCTTCGCCTCCTTTATATCTGGAGTTTACTGAAGGTGACATCAGTGGGAGAGGCTATACACCTCCATGGTTTCAATCATACTCTGCAAACTAGAGAATGCTAAATATTTTATTACTCTTTCATTCTCAATTATGTCACAGGTTGAAGACTGTTCTGGAAATAACAATATATAACCTGAACACTGGTGAATTTTCTGAAGATTCAAGATCCATTGGAAACTAGTCTGAAAAATCTTGGCCAGATTTTAGAAGAAGGCAAATGTTGGGTCACATGGGTGGCTCGCGTCTGCCTTCAGCTCAGGTCATGATCCCAGGGTCCTGGGATCAAGCCCAGCATTGGGCTCTCTGCTCAGCAGTGAGTCTGCTTCTCCCTCTCACTCTCCCTCTGTACTCTCTCTTTCTTTCTTTCTCCAATAAATAAATAAAATCTTTAGAAAAAGAGTTTATATAGAAGACGACAAATGTTCATTGACAAAATTTTTCATCAGATAGCCTCTTCTTGTGTCCTTGTGAGCTTTGCCCACTTTCTATAGTCCCACGGCCCTTCTCATGCCTTAAGCAGCCATTGTCCGGAATACAGAATAGGTTACTTTCGTATCCATTTTTAATTTTACAGATTATTTTACAATTATTTTATAGTGTACAATAATGATAGCTAATAGAATAACACTCACTATTGGTAATAATTACATTTTATCTTCAAGAGAAAGTCCAAAAGAGTCACTAATGATGTACATTTTAAGTATCCTAATACTGATAGAAGATATTTACTGGTAGATACCTTGAGAAATTCTCAAAGCACCCTAGTGACATGGTCTCATATTTCTGCCTTACGTAACATCACTCCTGTTACAAATCAATCAATCAAGAAGCACTCATTCTGTGCCCAGTACTAAGGTAGATGTTGTGGAGCATAAGCTAAAGTTCTTCTGAAAAATACTTAATTTTTTTTTTTAGCCTTCTAGGTATTGCAGTGTCATTTGAGAATGCCCAGCTGCTGGAGGAAAATTGCCCAGAGGCGAAAAATTGAAACTTGCAAAAATCTAACCAGAGTACAATGGGAGGCTTTGGTGCTATTCACTGAATAAAAATCCAGCAGAGATCTTATTCAGAAAGCAGAAGTTCCCCCAGAATAGCTTTGCATAGAGAAGCACAACAAAAAAAGAAGGAAGCAAGTGTCACAAAAGAAAAACCCGGACTTTACAACAGCATGTCTTTTACTGAATATTTTGTGGAATAAGCATTTGAGGAGATGTGGAGGGTGGGGAGAGAATTCTGTTTTCCTCCTTCTTCTAAGAACCATGGGCAGGCACCCTGTTCAGCCTACATTTCTGAAGGTAGGTTAGCTTGATAGTCTTAAGGTCTAAGAAATAAGTACAGCAGTGCGAGTCCTTCATTACCTGAGAAAACCCCTCCCAATGCCACCTTCTCCCTCACACCTCCCCTCTATTACTAAGTTCATGCTCAAATGACCAGCAATGAAAGGCGGCATGAGTGGGAAAATAATGTAGAAACTGCAGCAACCCGTGAAGTATACAACTGTGAGTAAAGTGGACTTATTTACTGGCAATGAGGTTATGGGCTGATGGCCTTTGGAACAGGGATGACAAACAGACCGCCCATGGGACAAATTTAACTGACAAATGGGTTTTAAATGGGTTTATTTTCTCAGACATGTAATTAAAAGCAGACATAGTCTTCTAAGACAGTATAAAAATCGTATCTTCCCAGACAGCAGATTTAAGGCTTAACTGTCTGCCTTTGCAATCATTACTTTCATAATATTCATTTTTAAACCACCATTTCCTTAGCTTATTTCTAAGAGGGAAAAACATGAATGTTAAAATATTAAGTGTTAATGCCCAGTTTATCTCTAAGCATTATGTGACTTGAATCCTTGAAAACTTTGTTTGAACTATATGGTAAGAATCCTGTCAGTAGAACTGTTTTCATCCTCCTCAGCTAGCTTGGAAAGAAAAAAAAAAAAAACAAAACCTCACAATATTGTACTGTATCATAAGTAGTAAAAATAGTTTAAAGTTAAGCTTAAAATCATGGTCCACAGAAAATCATTGGGGGGGGGGAGCTTGTTAGAGAAGAAACAATCAACGTGGGGAAACAAAAACTAGACACTAATGAGGTCTTTTTGTTTTGCTTTGCAACATTTTACTAATATGTCTTCTGAAATATGTTAGAGGTAATTATACACTTTTATCATTGAAGACTTAAAAAATACCTGCACTTCTTCTCTTTTCAAAATATGATTATAGTTCGATTCTCTAGCGTGATTAAAAACAGTTGAAAACCAGTAATCTCTGATGTTAATAATAATCCCTTTTACTCCTAACTATGTTTTCCTCTCATTATTTCCTTATACTGCCTTGTTAATTATCACTTTTTACAGTTTAAAAGTTTTCCCTAGGGAAAATAACACAAAGAGGAGGAAGAATTTTTCTTGAAAGTATAATTCTTTATTTTTCTTTTTCCAAACAATGTTGACCTAATTTTATGATACCCACTTTGCAAATTATAACAGAACCTAGTTCCTAGTTACCTGAAATATCAGAAGGAAGTACACTAATACGGTTCAGTCTCTGGCACTATATTCTTCATAAATTATATCCATATCCTCAACTTATGTGATTGTTTAATTAAACTGAATTTGTTAAAAATGGCTGTATGAAAAGAATTATAATTGCCATTCTTAGAGAACATCTGTGTCAGTATCTTTTATCTGGCGTGCATTCTTTTCTCCTTCGAACTTTAGTGATATGTTCTCTGTGAGGTTGTGTTTTCTCACGCTGAGAGTGAAAAGAATCTCCTTCCACCTTTGAGGTTGTATAATATGCTCCGTTCTGCAGTAAGACAGAATAGCCTCATTGGCCTAGAATTTTTCTGGGTCCTGATGTTAGCAAAACTTTTCAGAGTAGGATGGATAGCAAGCTTGTGCAATACTCTGAGCTCAAGTGACCTGACTCCCGTTGATTTACCCAGCAGGTATATAGCCCAAAGGGAAGATCTGATTGGGTTAGGTTGACTCACTCAATTCTGGGGTGTCCTTCCTGGGAAAGCCTATGCTAGGTCAATTCAGTGGTGACATACTTCCGTTGTATCAGCACTGTACTACTTAGGTTTACCTTTGTGACAATCCTTAGTTAGTTGCTAGATAGCTGAACTAATTTATTCCCTACGGGTCTCCGGATTCATGATACAACGTCCCAAAATGAAGCAAATAATATAATAAACATCATATTATATATGTTAGAATTCTTCAGTGAAAATAATAAAATATCCACCACCTTGGTGTTAACCCAGTGAGACAGGTATCAAATTTCAGGCCTACAGACCTGTAACAGAATAAATTCATAGTGTTTAAGTTGTTAAACTTATGGTAATTTGCAACAATAGACGCAGAATACTAATGCACTGAATTAGGACACATGGATTGGACACATTTAGACCCACTGCTGAACATGTCACAGCGGCAAAGGAAATGCTATGAGCTGGTTGACCGAGGTAAAAGTTAAGTAACCAAACAAATCATTGTGGAGAGAAAGATGGGGTAAGAATCAGTGAGCCTACCTTTGGAGCTGGGAGAAGCAATCCACACGATTCGTGGCTGTCTCACAATAAAGAATAAATGTGGATGGGAAGTCTAGAATACGTTCTTTAGTACACTTACCTCAGAAGGCGTGCGAAACTGGCAGGTACTTTTAAGACTTGATGGTCTGTTCAGCTCAAAGGTCATTCAGAAAAGTGGTTTCTTCTTTTCTTTCTAAGAGGGGTATGGATTAATTTTTCTTCCATGTCTTACAACTTCTCTTGATCAATGTATTTTTAATGTCTGAGGAGGCTGTAATTTGTCACAGGGTCTGTCTGAAATGAGGTGAATGATGTTTCATGCTCGGAGACTGCTTGCTCGATGCCTAATGGAGGAAAGAATGATTCAGTGGAAGAAAAATGAGGCTCAGACATAAGAATGACCAAGTGTTTATGGGAGAACAATGTTTTTATTACTTAGAACAATATAAGATCATAAACGCATGAAAAAATATTACAGCAAACTGTTTAAATTTATTATATAATTCTTGTTCACCGAGGTATTTCGAGAATTCTTTAAATGTGTATTAACAAAGACCTACTCTCTAACTTTTTATGTTTATTTCCATTTCTGGTGCAAAGTAAATGCTCTATTAATATTTGCTGTCATCAATGCTATTTTATCTATATAACGTAAGTATCTACAGGATATGAGATGACTCATTTCTTCCTGAGTCATCAGGAAGAACTCTGAGATATGAGGAAGACTATTTCTCTCTGAAGGTAAAATTAATGTCAACCCCAAATAGGAAGCAATAGATCATTTCCTAGACATGTGGGAACAGTAAATTTGGCTAGAAACAGCTTTCAATCTAATCAGTGAAGTTAATGCAGAGATATACAGAACTAAATTCTTGTAGCTTATCTACCACTGTCCAAAGAAGAGGGAATCAAAATTGTGAGGAACATGGGCATGTCAGTCATGAAAGGACTTTTCCCCAGGCATCTTCATGGCCTAGAAGAGCTAGCCTTCTGGACCTGTCATTTCCCTTCGCTCACCAAGTGACTACATGGTTACTAATGCAAATCCTCACATTCTTTGATCTAAGGACATAGCACCATAGATAGAGGATATGAGAATATGCTTATATGGCTCCAAATATACAAATTAGCTGATATTCTTATCATATCTGAGCCAGTGAGCTTGTCAACCTAGTCAAATTGTCCTAGGTAATACTGAAAGAGTTTGAGACCAAAAAAAAAAAAAAAATTTTTTGACTTTGGCAAATTCAACTCTATAGGGTCTCTTACCTCATCGCAACTCCACACCTCAACAAACCTTTGGCTTTTCTATTCAAAAAACTCTACAATTCATTAAATAAATCTTGGAGATGCAGCCTAATGGTTTCTATGAAAAAGTATGTATAAAGTTATAAATAACAAATTTTTAAAAATGTAAACCCTTTTGAAATACTTTAAAAGGCAGGAATTGTCTACATATATTCTGTAGTTTTAGGGCTGAATGTTACTCTTCATATTCTGAATTTCATAAAACATGGTAAACTATGGATAGTGGCTATGCCTCTGTATTTTTCAAAATAGTTCATTAACCATACTACCTAACCATGGTTCTCAGTCGGGCACCACTCCACAGTTTCCCAGAGACATTTGCAAATACGGGAGGTGGGGATGAAAAGAGAGGAGCTTTCTCTTGTCAAAATTATTAGGAGATTGTGGTATCTAAGTCCTGAAGGGTCAGGTATAGTTGCAGCAGCAAGCTGCAACGTTGGCAAAATCACACATGAGAAAGAACAACAAAAAACTGTCTTGTCTCAAATGCCAACTGTATTTCTGTTGAGAAACATTGCTCCTAGTTTCTTAGGCTATAAGGATTGATTGTGACTTTCTGAGGTTATGATTTAAAACAGAAAGACACTGAGTGCATTTCCTGTTGCTAGACCAGGAACTAGTATCACCAGTCTGACTTTTTACTCCCATATCATTGTATACAGCAGTGGGGGCTGGGAGGCATGGGTGTGGGTGTGGGTATAGCTGGCTTTGCATGAGTTTCTTTTCCCTTCCAAAGGCTCTAACAATAAAAAAATATTTTCTCCCCATTTTAAGTGGCCAAAGCCTGATGACACAGTCCTTGGGTCTGTAGAAAATGAAAATTTTATAAGCTTGTAAAGTTAATTTGATCAATCAAAGCAGCCAAGTCAGATAGCTCACCTTGGTGACGGGGAACTGCAGAACTGAGCACAAAGTCCCAGTCCTCATTCAGCTTGGCATGGATCAGTCATTCACTTAACACTTATAATTATTCAGTAACACTTCTTTCCACTAGACTCAATCATCCAAAGGTGACAGTATAAGGGGAACCTCTGATCACCCATGCATTTTCTCAACCAGATTACAAAGACCAGCATTATATGCACGCTTTGCTGATGCAGAAATAGGTTGACATACAAACAAGGGCTGATCAAATATCAGAGCAGGGCTGACCATTTACACAAAGGCATTCATTCCAGAGACAGATGCAGCTGGGGCTCATAGGCCTGCCCTAGACAAAGGCTCTTCAGCTAAAATCCTTTATGAGTGAGGTTTAAACAATCATACAATCAGTTGGCATTACAGCATCCAATCTTTTTAAACTTGGTGACCAAAGATCAGTCCCAACCAGTGAACTTTCTAATTGTTGCAAATGTCATGTAAATGCCTGGCTTGTCCTGCCCCAAGGTTTTCAGGAGATAAAACTTAATTCAGAAACAAAGTTCTATGGAAGTCAAGGAAGCCTTTTAAAGAAACATTACTGAGATTTTTTAATCTCTTGCCAAAATGAAGAAAAGAAAAAGTTACATTTCTGTCCAACAATCTCAAAATCAGCAAGACAAAGAAAAATAATCCAACCCCCAAAGGCAACAAAAGGCCCATTTACTATCTGACACCCTGGGTGGACTTTGAAGCCACACTTCTCCAACAATCACCGCATTATGTCCATAGAATAAGGCCAACCTATTAATGTGGGGTTTGTTCAATCAATTTGGAATTCAAATCAGAGTAAATCAGGATAGAAGGCTGCCCTAACACTAAGTCACTAAGGCTAATCAAATACAGAGACACAAAAAACAAACAATTTTAAAAAGTCTTCATTCCAGGAGTAGTGAAGGCAAGATTAAAACTTAACAGAACTCTGCCCACGTTAGCCTAACTATATGGTACAAAAGCATATTTTCAAAATAAAAGAAAACCTGACCTTCATGACTTTCAGGGACTCAAATGTGATTCATGTTGTCCCTCCTGTTCTCACACTAATTCAGAAAAGAACATATTTATCTTTACCAACTGTTCTTAAAATTTTTAGACTTTAAACTTGAAATGCCAATGTGAAAGAAACAAGCTGTACGGAGAAACTTGTTTTTAAACAGAAACATGGAATCTGTTTTTGGAATGACTAGAGCGCATCCCAACATAATTTCTCCATTGCCAAAATGCTTCGGGACTTAGGTCACTGTACCATGCTCTGGAAGCCCTAGTAATCACAGCCCACTTAATTGGTAAACAGAATTAGAACAATAAGATATTCAGGAATAAAAGTCATTAGTGGAAGAACTAGATAGAAGAAAAATATGATTATGTCATTTTTATAAACTCCTTTGAAATCACAAGCTCTTCTAGACATTTCAAATGTTTTCTCTCTCCATTTTCCTCTCCCTCTCTCTCTCTCTCTTTCTCTCAGAGACACTATTCCCTTAAACTTCCAAATTCCGTCTAAGACAAACTTTCAAATTTTATCAAGTTCAAAATAGTTTATTTGATTAGGGAAAAGAATCCTAGTTGACCTAGATCTCTAAATACATTATGAAAACAAATACAAATAAAAGAAATACAATTACAAGAGACCATTTTTCTTAAAATTCAGGAAAATAAATGATTAAATAAAAAAATTTTAAATTTGTATTGTTATAGTTAAATTCAGTGTATATAAAATCACATGTCCGTCCATAGAGCAAGGCATTCAGTGCAGGTTTCTATGGATTTCACAGAATGTATAGCATATAAGTTATTTATATCTCTCAAAAATTCAAGAAAAAATATTGAATTCAGTTTGTAGAATTGACGACAATTGGACTAGCAGGAAATGGAAATGTCACTTGATAGCTATGTGATTGATTAAAGTATTATTAATTCAAGAGGATGCTCACTTTGAGATTGACTAAGGCATATTATTTTTTTTAAATCAATCTTTAAGTTCTGAGTATTTGAGCCACAAGACTTCTAATCCTCTACAAATGTACAGAATGCGATGGAAAACTGATTTAGCACCAAAGTTCTAGGAATCTCATAACTATGATAGTAAATAATTGTCTTCCACTTACACCAATACAATCTCTTCAATCAATGAATTATTATCCTATTTCAGATTGCAATATTTGGGGCACACGTGTGGAAACACAATTCAGCAATATGAAATGAAAAATCAAGACTGAGAATTGTAAGCCTGTTACATTCAAATATATAGGAAGTCAGTTTTCTAATAACCATGATAGGTGGTCTCCTATGAACCATACAAGAGCAATCTAACATTGACAAAGTGAAGTTATTCTGCCTACATAAACAGAAACCTATTGTAGTTGAACAGCAATTTGTTTCATACAAATTCTGGCCTCCTGCTACTTTACGCTTGCCTTGGCTTTTTGCATGCCAGCCTTCCTTGGCCCTTCTTAGTTCTTTAACTTGCTCTGTTCTGTCTCCACAAAGAACCTTAATAAAGTACAGTGGTCTCCCCTTATCCACAGGAGATACGTTCCAAGACTCCCAGTGGATGCTTGAAATCACAGCGTGTGTAAGTATATACACACACACACTACCTACCGAACCCTATATACGCTGTTTTTCCCTGGGCATACACACCTTTAATAAAGTTTAATTTATAAATTAGGCACAGTAAGAGATTAACAATAATAATGAAACAGAACAGTTAATAACAATTTACCATAATAAAAGTTGGGTGAATATGCTCTCGAGCATACTCGCAAAATATCTCGCGCCGCACTCACCCTTCTTCCGGGGATGATGTGAGATGAGAAAATGCCTACGTGAGGAGAGGAAGTGAGGCGAATGACGTGGGCGCTCTGACGCAGCGCTAGGCTACTATCGACCTTCCGCTGATTCGTCAGAAGGAAGATCTTCGACTTCCGGCGTGCAGTTAAACCGCGGAGCCGAAACGCCGGAGCTCCGGAAAGCCAAGCGGCTGATAAGCGAAACTAATAATGCGGAACTGCGCTCTGCCTGGACTCATCCCTGCCAATCCTTTCCTAGCGCTTCCTCAAGGAAATGTTCTTGGACGTTACCACTACGTCCGTTTCCCCTGTGACATACTCGCAGAGCACTTTTCTCCCATCCAAGGACTAACCAGGCCCGACCCTGCTTAGCTGCTGACATCAGACGAGATCAGGCGCATTCAGGGTGGTATGGCCCTAGACTCAGAGCACTTTTCTTTCCGAACTTTTCTTCCTAAGCGTTACTCACGCTTTCAGTAAATATTTGATTGAGGAAATAATGTTTAATGCCTGAAGGTGCTGCCATACTGTAAACTCCAAAAGGGTCTGAACTACATCTAATTCATATACTGTAAAGTCTCTAGGATTTAGCACAATGTTGGGCAGCTAAGTGTTTAACCTAATGCGTGCAGTGATTGAGGGAAGGAATGAAATGGGAAGAATCTTAGAGTGACTTTTTGGATACTTGGACTCAATAACTTTGGGGTGGAGAATTTTGAGGATTCATTTGTAGCACCCAGATGTTATAATTTGTCTAGAACATATACCATGTCCATGCCCATAACTATGTATCTGATATCACTTGATTAACTCCAGACTGCTAATTTTACAGTTTGAAAACTCTTAGAAAAAAAAAAAAAAACTTTCTTCCTTTTTCTTTTGCTGCTGCTTCTTAACTTACAGTCCTGGTTTTTCATCTGATTTTGCTAAACTGTGTTTTCTGCATGTTCTTTCAGTTTAAAGATGTATTTATTTTTTCATTGAGTATTTATTGAACACCTACCATGCGTTATCCAAATTAAGATAGTATTTCATAGATTGTTGTTAGTGTATCAGTTAAGTAGAAAAGAATTATTATTTATAATTCCTGAAAGGAGATCTCCTAATTCCTAGAATTCCAATGCTAAATCAATAATTAACCAGGGTCAAATTACATGACTTGCTGTAGGTCAGTTAACTTCTCAGAGAATCCATTCTGTATACATAAAGAAAGAGCTGGGTAATACAAGAAATTTGAGATCATTTTGAGCTCTAAAGTAATGTAACTCCAGTCTATTACATAAGCCCTATGTAGGGTAATTTCAAATTAAAAAACTGACAATATAAGTAGCAAAGCAAAACTGGGATTCAGTGAATACTCTTCAATTGCATTCACTGAAATACCAGGCCAAAGAAAATATAGCATATATTTTTCTACTCTCAGAAAGAGGACATTCAAATACTTTTTTGTATTTTTTGAATAATAGTTGCATATTTTATCAAGAATATACAGAAAAATAATTTGCATTTTAAGGGCTGATACCATAAAAGCAGGTATAGGAATAAACCAAAATATCTAAATTGTGAAGGAAAGCAAAAAGGAGGAAGGGAATACTCAGAAAACAGATTGTGGGGGCTCCTGGGTGGCACAGTCGTTAAGCGTCTGCCTTCAGCTCAGGGTGTGATCCTGGCGTTCTGGGATCGAGCTCCACATCAGGCTCCTCCGCTAGGAGCCTGCTTCTTCCTCTCCCACTCCCCCTGCTTGTGTTCCCTCTCTCGCTGGCTGTCTCTGTCAAATGAATAAATAAAATCTTTAAAAGAAAAAAAAGAAAAGAAAACAGATTGTGAAATTGTCAAAACTTTAACGTGTTTTTTCTCCCTCTTTATGAAAACGTATAGTCATAATCAGGTATGCTGGGAACTCCTAGAAAGAGAACATAGAAAGCCAAACCAACAGAACCGAATTAAAGAGTACTTTAAAATTTGAGATGAATTCAAATGATCGGGAAGAGGCTTTAACCTGTTCCCTTGGAAAATCCTTGGTAGATGGACTAGAAAAGAGCATCTATTTTTAAAATGAGGGGCAAAGTTTGGAGAAGAAAATTTCTTGAATAGGAGTATCTTAAATGTGTCTTAGAGGAACCAATCTCCCTGCCAAACATTTTCCAGTTCAGGACCAGGTGTGATTATAGCGGAGCAGTTGTTACACCTGCTGCAAATTAATACATAGTATTTGAGTGCGGGATGGAGGGAGGGTAGGGCCTCTCCTGTGAACACAGGACATGTGGCATGCCAAAGAGATAGGGCTATATAACTGCTTGCTCACTGATACAAGCTTTAGGAATATGGACTAGTCTGCAGGAGTGTAAGTTTGTGTTTGGAATATCTGATGGTAACGGCATCTTCTGTAGTGTCAGGCCAGCTCTTAATCTAGGTAGTTCCTAACATGGAACATTTTGGTTGACACCGTGTGAGTATCGCTAAGTACTATGGAGGGGAGGAAAAATGAAGTGTGTTTCTTTTGAAGTTCATAGTGTTGCTAAGAACTGTGGCACATAATAATATTGATATGTATCGACAATATTGATATAATAATAACGGCTAATATTCAGTGAGTGCTTACTCTATGAAAGACACTGTTCCAGATATGTATTAATTCATCTACTCAATATTATGGGTCCCTAGAACTGTCAAACATGAGAGAATAGTCATATAATTATAAATTAGTCACAAGTTCTTAGAAATTCTAAGGAATTGTAAAAGGCTAAAATGAACAAAGGAGGAGTCATCACAGTTATTTAGAACATCTAAGGTCATTTTTGTCCAAGTGAGGTCCCTAATAGAAGCACCTGGGTGCTTAGCCCACCATAGACTTAATCATTTTTTGATCTCATGGCTCAGAATTGACTTGGAAAAGAGATGGTGTCTGATAAATAATGGACCCAAGACTTTTCACAGAATCAGGGAACTTTTTGAGTATGAAATATTCAGAGTCTGAAACAGAAATCCCTGTAAGAATAAAATCTGTAAGACTCAGAGAGGTAAAGGTTTTGAATATAATCATTGCCATACACGCCATCAAAATGAATTAGTAATTTAAATTCTTCCCACAATTAAAAGCCTCAACCAAGATGGCCTTGCTCATGAGTTCCATTGAATACTTAAGAAGAAATAATAACAACTCCTCAAAAGTTCTTTCAGAAAATTAAGAGTGGAACATTTTCCCAGCTCACTTTCTGAAGCCAGTATTACTCAGATAATAAAATCAGACAAGGACGTCATAAGGAAAAACATACAAACTATAGACCAATATTACTCAAAAACAGGAAAGAAGGGACAAATAAGTCACTGGCACTTAAATCCTCCTCCGGTTTTACTTTCAGAAACCGCATCTAAGACAATATCAATGATCCAAATTTAAAAAGAACCAGGAAAGAAGGGGGGAGGGATTAGGAAGGATATTCTATAAGGGAAACTCCTGTAAAGGACATTACTGGGGATAATTGAGAAATTTGAAAATATACTGAATATTAGGAAATATGACTGTTTCAGTGTTTAATTTCTCGGCTCTGATAATGATATTGAGTTCAGCAGGAGAATGTTCTTATTCTTAAGAGATACACGATAAAGTGTTTACAGGTGAAGCATCAGAATATCTATCTGTAACTTACTTTCAAACCATAAGAAAAAAATAGAGACAGAATAAAGCAAGTGCAGAAACTGTTAATAATTTGTGATTCCAGGTGAATAGCAAACTTGTGTTTACTATTGTTGTCTTTTGATTTTTCTGTTGGTTAATGTTTTTTAAAAATAAAATTGATTAGAGAAGTGCAAAACCCACTGATACTGCTATGCACCTATTAGAATGGCTAAAATTTTTAAAAATTAAAAACTAGCAAGTACTATTGACAATATGGAGAAAGTGGAGCTCTCATACATTGTTGGTGAGAGGACAAAATGGTATAACAACTTTGGCAAACGGTTGTTTCTCATAGTTAAAAAATAGATTAATCAAGTGACCCAAAATTTCTTCTCCTAGCTGTTTACCAGAGACACAAAAACTTATGTTCACATAAAAACTTATACATCAATATTTATAGTGACTTTATTCATAATCACCAAAAACTGGAAACATGCAAATGTCCCTCAACTGGGAAAGAGAGGGATATACTGTGATACATCCATACAATGGAATATTACTTAGCAATAAAAAGAAACAAACTACGGATACACACAACAACATGAGTGAATATCCAATATATTATGCTAAGTGAAAAAAGCCAGACTCAAGGGCTATGAATGGTATAATTACATTTATAGAACAGTCTGCAAAAGGTAAATTATAAGGACAGAGAACAGATTAATAGGTGGACTGGGGGTAAAATAAGGAGTTGGCAACAAAGACACATGGAGGAAATTTCTAGAATGATAGAACTGTTCAGTATTTTCTGGTGGTGGTTACATAATGATATGTGCTAAAGGTGGTGAATTTACTGTATATTTTAATTAAAAATTATATTAATTTTAAAATTAAGTAAATGTTATTTAAAAGGTCATGTCACTCCTCTCTCCAAAACCATCCAATGGAGTCTTACCCCGCATAAACAGCAATGTCATTGCAATAGCTTCCCAGGCCTTACATCATCTGGCATCCTTCTAGCTCTCTGGTCTCATCTGGTACTTCTCCCTCCTCCAATTGTTCCAGCCACATTGGCCACTTTACATTCCTGAAACCTATCAAGCATGTTCCTGCCTCAGACCATTTGTACTGCCCATTCCCCCAGATAGCTAGCTAACTTGTTTACTCCAGTGTCACCTTTACAGTAAAGTCTTCTTCAAAACCCCAACTTATACTGTTACTCCTTTTCTCCATGTTATTTTTCACTATCAAATATACTGTATATTATACTTTTAAATTTATTTTGTCCAGTTTCTACAGCACGTGCACCCACAACAGTGTTTAACACTAACTGTACTCACTTATTGGTTCAACAAGTGGGTTGAGATATAATGAAAGAGCCATCACTTAACCAATGCTCTGTACTCGGTATCACTTGCATACTTTTTGTAACACATTAAAATCAATCTGACCATAATTATTAAAGAAGTAGACCTTTATTCTAATTCTACTTTTATGAGAAAAAAGCAAATAATGAGGAAAAGAGTTATTAAGAATATATTTGTAAAAACAAGTATCAGCATTTCCTTAGAATAAACACAAATTCATCATTCATTCAATAAACATAAATCACTTAGATCTAAAATCACTTAGATTAATATGGAACAATAAGCATTTGGTCTTTCTCCTCTGTGAAGCCTTCATTCTTACCTCCTTCCAACCAACCGCTGAGCCCTCAGAGTCAGTTCCCACCCTCGGCTTCCCACCAACTACTCCATGTTTCATGCACACTGAAATTATCACACTAAATTTTATTTGCTTACAAATATGTGCCTTTCAGCAAATAAACTACTTGATGGCAGGAATCTAAAGGTTAAGAAAAGTTGAGTTATGTGTTCTAACTGCCTCGTTTAACACTAGGCACAAAAAAGTTTAATAAAGGTTCATTGAGTTAAATATAAATGAATTGATTTTTGAAGTCAGATTTGAAGGCTTGTGACTCATCAAAGAAAT
Organism: Ursus maritimus; assembly: GCF_017311325.1. Lineage (NCBI taxonomy): Eukaryota > Metazoa > Chordata > Mammalia > Carnivora > Ursidae > Ursus > Ursus maritimus. Next base: position 26,289,664 of record NW_024425563.1, on the reverse strand, counting down.
GCTAAATTAAGTTGATTATGCTATCCTGTTGTACATACAGGTATAGATATTGACATAGGCATAGATATAGATATTTTTGAAAAGAGTTTTGCTGACTATCCTGAAACCACAGAATTGATTTGGTTCAGTAACTCAAACACCATCTGTAGAGATTTCCGATCAATCAAAATTTTAGTAGACTTAATCTTAGGTATAAGTTTCTCTTTTTAAGGAAACTTTGAGGAGGGGAAGACATGGGACAGAATCTTGATTAGAGAGAAGTAGAGCATAAAAGAGTAACAGTGAAAAAAAATATACTGCAGGAATTCTTATGAGAAAGCAATGAGCAAGGCTATGGAGAAAACTTTCAAACCACTTTATACTTTGGATGACCTCACTGGAGTTATCAGAGTTTCGACTTCCACAGAGATAGGATTCAATAAGAAGGTACATGTTTCAACTACTGAAAAGTCAAAAGTCAAGGATAAAAGAAAAAAAGAAATTTGAGTCCCAACTGCCCTCATTGTGGTTCAACCTTTATAATAGCTTCCTAATTGGTTTTTCACTTTCAGACTCTTCCCAGTAGCCTGTTTAAACTGTTTTCAAATGGATCTTCCTTCTGCAGAATTGCGGCGATGTTTCTCCAATGCTCGAAAACCATAAAAACCAAGCCATATTACCTGAACGACTCCATCTAAACATCCTTCAGAACATGAACCTTTTATAATATGGTATCAATGCATATTTTCATCAGCACGTTCTACGAGGCTTCTGTGCCCACATAGCACAGGAACCAAGCTAGACTATTTATTCATTTATTCTTCAGTCACACCCCATAAGTCCTCCCCCTATTCCTTTGTTCAATCGGCTCCCTCTTCCTGGAGTGTCCACTCCTCACACTACCTGCTATCAACTTTCTGACAGACGAAGCATCCAGTTATGTTACACAGCCTTTCACGATATCCTCTAATCCGGTGAGCTCTCTCTCTCTTCTCTGACCCATCACGGACGTTACACCTCCCTGACAGGTCCCAGCTTATACCAGTGTTGTTTACACATCTATGTTATTCCTGCCTTCTCATCCCACTCCTGCTTGGTTTTGTCAAGTCTGCCACTAAGCTCTGGTTACTTCTCTTTACTACAGGTAATAGCATAGAGCGCTTGCTGCATCATGTGCTCAGTCAGTGTTTCTTGATTTATAAAGTTGACTAAGTATCATGAGAGACACTGTGGAATCACAATTGTTGATATGCTCAGCAGCGCAAACCGAGTTGAGGCGTCCTCGAGAAGTTTTCCAGAGATCTATTACAGGGATCTGTAAGAAGACAATGGTGCCTTGTTTTCATTCCCAGATCCCTGGAGGCAGGCATCCTACACAACTGTTGGAACTTAAACTCCTGAGGGGAATCAAATAATTCAAAAGGAGAGGGTTAGTTTTTTGCTGTTGTTGGAAGCTTATGGAATATGAATTTAAAGGTAGTATTTGAATATTCAAGTGTTCTAATCAAGATATATAAATATTTTATTATTCCACTACTGTACTTTCATTCTCTTAAAGAAATTAAGTCACACGGATTTAACCAAGTTTGTTTTTTAAAAGGAGAAAAGTTAGAATTCAGAGTGCTTCAAAGGTCAATGTTAGAGGAAATTAGATGACAAGTGTGGGGTGTCTTAGTCCTTGATTCTACTCATAATTCATAATGGGAAAACTTGTAGCTCTATGTGCTAGTTCAGAGATAAATAATAATAACTCTGCTGTCTATTCTTATTTTGTAAATATTTGGAAGTAATTTTACATCTGTATCTGAATATTAAAAATACAATTTTGTCTGAACATATAATGTAGTTTTATATGAATCATGCATATAAAATAGTACTATTAGGAAAACTGCTTTATAAGATGGTGATTACCTGCCTTAAAGGAAAATAGCATTTTAAAACAATAAGGCTGATTTTAAATTGTGCGTAGAACCAGTAATTGTGTACTTAAGGCAATTAAAAGATTTATTGAATCTTGGTTAAAAGTAGATTGACAATGACATTAAAGAATAAAGTATAATTTATTTGGTGCTACTTTGTGAATGTTTCTTAACTACAAATCATCTCACGATACCGTATACAATATACTTTCAATCACAACTCAAACATAAAATAACCTACAAAATCACACGGCTATAATCAATATACAGTGATTATATTTTTAAAAGAAAGAAAGTTAGCAATTAATTAAGTTAAGGTGCAGTAACTTTTTTCAAATAAAATATTAGCACCATACCAGATAAAATGACCTAAAACTATTGGCCTCCTCATATTTCTTAAATAACTAAATATAAACATTTTTTTCAAAGCACAAATATTAATTTGCAGAATCAGTTCTACAGTAGTTAATATTTCTCTCTTTTGTTGCATTTTTTTCCCCAGGAGGGAAAAATATGAAGTAAAATCTTTCACAGGATATGAAAATCAAATAAATCTAACCAAAAAAAAGGTTGTCCTTCAGCAATGAGTTCCAACAGAAGCAAAAGTGGACATTTCCCGGCGTATGGTACTAAAAGGTGAGAGTTCAAGTTCTGTGGTATATTCATTGTCATTGTCATCACTGGTCACTGTTGAAGACTTCTGAATGCACTCATCACAGCAACAGCAACAGCACTCCATAAACGCCCGACTGAAGGGTTTGCAAAGACAGAAAAGGAGGACAGGAGTGACACAGGACTTAAAGAACAGAAGGAACTGGCTGATGATATAAAGCAAGTCCATTGTCTGCTGAGAAACCCCTGTGGCCATGTAGGCAGTAACAATGTTGCAGATATTTTCAGGAATAATGCAAAATCCGTATAAAATGGTCAGAGCCACTACTGTGCAGTTCATCTGGCTTTCTAGCTGAATCTGTCGCTTATTCCCCCGGGTACAGGCTTTCTCCGCTTTGCGGATTTTCCTTGCAGTCACCAAAGAGCAGGTGATGGTGAAAAGTGTGGGCAGACAGAAGTAACAGCCAAAGTACCACCAGAGTCTTGCACTGTCATAGGTAAGGGCTAAAACGTAGATGGTGTCCGGTAAATCTGGGGAGACCTTGATAACGCAGCGTTCTGCAGGAGCTCGGCCACTAAACCCCAAATCCTCCTTGCTCAGCTGACGGAGGACAACTTCTGGAAGTGCTAACAGTAGGGCACCGACCCATATCACAGCAAGCTTGGCAGTTGTCGAAGAACAGTTCTCGATCATTTCATAGTACATCTGCACGTTGGTGGCTGCCCGGAAGCGGTCTATACACAGAGCACATAAGGTGAAGGTAGTGACTCCCAGGGAGGCAACCTGCGGGAGGAACATGAATGCATTTATTCTGGGTGATCTTTGAAAGATCACAACACTAGGCAGTAAATTCACGTTAGCAAAACAGAAAAAAATAAAAAAAATAAAAAAAATTTCCTTGAATGAGGCATGGGTAACTGGGTTGGCGACTTTAGCTGGATTATTATAAAGATAAAAATAGGAGGGGGGAAAAATGTAGTGGTTCAAGGGGCATGGCATCAAAAAATTTTACTGCTGGAAGGATCCATAAAGATCAGCTGGTCCAATACCACTTTATTATAGAAAAGAGCACAGACAATCCAAGAATTTCAGTCACCACAAAAATGCCTACCACCAGAAGATTCAGAGAGAGTAAGGATAGTTGAGTATATCCCATTTTCGTTACTGAAAAGGCTGGTCATGTTTTCCAGCGTGCGGGTCGATAGTATGCCTCACATACCACAAACGTTCAAGAGCTTATTATTTCCAACAAATGATATTTGTAAAGATCTCCTCCAATTGCTCCTAAATGCAAAATAAAGTATTTTAATATTATTTTCAAATGCATATACTTATGGAAAACAAGAAAGGGAAATTCTTCAGGGGTCAAAATCAATGAAAAAACAAATGCCAAAAAGGTCAGTGACCCCTCCCCCTCCATGTTGCGTGCTTGCCCCAGGGACATCTGCCAATCCTGATGAGTTTCAGGTTGGTTTTAGCTAGATGATGGGGCAGGTGCCCAAGTACATGGAGGTAGGAAACAAAGCCAGAGCCAGTGTACGTGGGGATTAGGTCAAAGATTCCCTTATGAATTGGGAACTCCCCAAATAGTGACATCTTCTTGGGTATAAAGAGGAAAAATAGAGGGAAATAGTAGAGAAACTTGTCTGCATTATATGATTTGGATCTAGGCGAACTGGAGATAAAAAAAGAAGAGCAAATTCTAACCAGGAACCCAAATTTACACTGGCCTAAGGCCAGAATTCACACCATCTATGTGGCTCAGAAAAAAACCCAAATTACAATTTTAAATTGTCCCAGGCACCTGGTAGAAGAAAACACAAAACCTCTCTGGAAGAAGGCACTTTAAAACCAGGCCCCAGAAATCCACAGATAAAATTTGAGGGAACATGGATTCACAATGAAAAATCACAATATGCAAGAGACAATCCACCACTATGAACTTATGTTGCCAAAAGAAGCAAGTTACAGGATCAGGCATAAAATAAGTACATTTATCAAATTTAAGGTTATATGAGATACTGAAAGAATGTCAAAAAAAATAGGAGATATAAAAAATAACCATGAAAATATGCAAAAAGGAGCCAGATACAATGTCTAGATGTACCAGCCATGCGAAAATTTCAGATCAAAAAACCCTTTGATGCTGACCACATAGAATACTGTATCCAAACTCTTATATGCATTCGGCCCAGACATCTAAATAAATCAACAACTGAAGGTTAAGAACCAAAAATAGGTACATTTTTTTTTTCACACAGAGAATATAAATATATGTTCCTACTGTAAACATACTATCATTCAGGAGCCTGTAGAATACTTACAAACATCATACACACACTCTAATGGGGTACACAGACAGGTATTCAACACAAGCATACAGTTAGCACTGTCGACTCTGGCCCAAGCGCTCTGCTACATATTGGGGATATAGAACAAGAAACAATTCTTTCCCTCAAGGAAGTCATAGTCAACCAAAAAGGGGAAGCTGATTCTTAAAGTCACAAGATAAACACAGTAATCATCTGGGAGCATCAAATTTACTCAACTATTTACAGGAAATTGAAGTAATTTAATGTTTAATAAATGTAGTCATTATTTATATATTTAAATAAAGAGAATGAGGGTGGAAGGTAAAATGTTCATGAGGTTTAAGATGAAACAGAAGACTAAAAACTCTGTAGGTGGGAAAGATGTTTGGGGGTGTACCCTAGGCTCTCGGGTATGTGCATTCACACTCCTCTGTCTGCTGGTGGGAATGTTTAAGAAGCACAGCTATAGGTCATGCCTTGGCAAAGGGACAAGGAAACATATGTAACGTTCCTGTCTAATTTTTTAGAACTCAAAGGGATCATGTTGAAAAAAGGAAAACCATTTGTCATAACAGTTTTGACACTCAACACATTAGTTGTTTATCTGCTACATTCAAGCTGTCACTCTTCCCAGAATGATGGCAACTTGCCTTGCGGATTCTATGAGCGTTCTAATGTCAAATGTTCTCCCCTTTTTCACACACTAAACATTAGTCAGTGTCTACTGGTTCCACTATGGAAAATAAGGACATTGCATCTATGCCCTGACTATTCTCATAACTCTTAGTGGAGACAGTCTGAAAATGAGATATAATGAGGGCTTAGGTGTATGAAAAGCAAAACTGAAGAAAAAGTATGACTCACAATCTAGATCAGGGCAGATCAAGATGACATGGTTGAGCTTATAACAACAATTCTCGTACAAATTTCAGAAAGTTTCCCATAAATACCAGTATAAGAAATATCCACCCAATAGGACTTCCATAAAAAGTCATCCCTCCATATACCTTTTTTTTTAAAGACTTTTATTTATTTATCTATCTGAGAGAGAGAGAGAGAGAGATCACGAGTGGGGAGGAGGGGCAGAAGGAGAGGGAGAAGCAGACTTCTCACTGAGCAGGGAGCCCACCTCGGAGCTCACTAGATCCCAGGACCCTGGGATTATGACCTGAGCCAAAGGCAGATGCTTAACTGAATGAGCCACCCAGGGGGCCCTCCATACACCTTTTTAAAATTAACTTCCAAATTAATGAATTGTTGATCTTGATGGAAATGTATTTTCCCTCTAAGCCAGAGATTCAAAATAAATCTAAAATTGAGGTCCACACTATGCAACTGCCTTATGATCAGATTATGACTTTTCTTAATGTCAGTAACTGCCACACTTTGCATGGAAATCTGAGGACTGGCTATTCTCTAAAGGTCTGCATCAAAAGTATGATTTAGAAATTGCAGTATTTTATTTTATGGGTTTTTGAAACTTCACATTTGTATATTTTTCAAATATTTTGATTCATGTTTCTCTAAGAATGTAAAACAAAACAGAAAAAATCCTCAATCTATCAAACGTGCACAAATCCTCAGCAAGGCTTTCTGTGCCATCTTCACTAACGCACATCTTTGTGCGTGTCTCCCTGTCACCCACATATCCGGAGTCAGTCCACAAACAACAAAGTTACAGAGCTTTATGCCGTGCATTCTATTAAAATTATGAATAACATTTCTACTGAAGGATAGCTTGGTAAGACAAAAATACTAGAGAGTCTGATGAGAGGCAATCCCTTAGAGGCTTGGCACATCCATTTCTTTGTAGTTTTCGATCATTATTTACAAAGAACACACAACACTCAAGAGGTAGCATCTTCTCCCCCGATTAATCTCCTTAATTTTAAACACAGAGATTTAAAATCTGGACCAGGGGCAGCTGGATGGTTCAGTCGGTTAAGCATCTGCTTTTGGCTCAGGTCATGATCCCAGGGTCCTGGAATCGAGCGGGGAGTATGCTTCTCCCTCTGCCCTTACCCCTGCTCGTTCTCTCTCTCTCTCAAATAAATAAGTTAAATTAAATCTTAAAAAAAATCTGGAGCAGTTATCACAAGAGCTAGCTGGCATTTGTGTACCTAACTCACAGTCTGTTACAATGCATTTCATGAGCGGGGATAGCCAATGGATGTGGGTGGACATGTATTAAGACGGGTGTGTTAGACTGCCTCTCCTTAGATATTTATAAACTGTGCTGCACATCCACTTTTAATTAGAAGCTGTTTGCTGCCTCAAAAAGCAAAAAATGTTTTCTAGCTTCTGTATATTTCATCGCATACGATAACAAAAGCCAGGGCAAATTTTAAGCAAGATTTACACGTGCTCCAACTCTCCCTCGGGAATTCTACGCTGTACTTTATTTGAAGATGCTTAGTTCTTCAGCCATGTTCCCCAAAGCTTTCGGACTGAGCACCAAATATATCTGAAAGAACACATTTGATCCTTAGTCCTACTGACGAATCACAGGTTGAGGGAAGCTTCCTAGCTTTCATACACGCATTGCAGGCGGCTCCAGGACCCAGCTTCCTATTGTCAAATCGTACTTCTGTCTGATAGTGTTCTCCTCAGTTAGGAGCTGGCTGAGGCAGGAAGGTCACAAGAGCTGGGGCCTCCGAGGAAAAATGCTGCCCCAAATGCAGATAGCACTTACTACATAGTTGCCAACAGCAACCACAGCCCAAAGGCCAGTCCTAGATATCTCCTCCCTCCTGCTGCTGCCTGCAGTGCTATGACTTCAGATAGTTTTCTGTTAATTCACTTCTGCTCCTGATTTTATGATGTGAAAAAGCAAGAAAGGTACAAAGCTCCTGCTCAGTACTTTATAGAAGGCTTTAAACATTCGTAAAGAATCAGCCTCAGAAATTAATTGATAAAAATCATCTGAATCATGGGTGGTGGGCTAATTTCTGCTTTCTCCGACATAAAATCTATCCATGCAATTAAAATTGCTAAACGTTGGGGTAACATGAAAAGATTTCAATCACAATTTTTAAATATATTTGTTTACTTACAGCTCATTGGAAATTCTACCAAGATAAATGGTGCAATTCTATGCAATTATAAAACTGTGTCATAAATGCTGGATCTTCTGCATGTAATGGCCATATCTGATTGCTAAAATTCAATCACTAAGAAATTTGCTCTTGGGAGTAAAACTGGTAAGGGGTAGTTTTTTTGTTTTTGTTTTTGTTTTTGTTTTTTTTTTGAAGCAACATCCAGAGAGATGGAATGAGTAAGATGCAATCTCCTACTAATTAAACTGCAATGGGAGAAATAATGAATGTCAACAAGAGCAGAACTGTAAACACTTCTAATAGACAGGACTATTAATTTTGAGAATCAAAATCAGAGGAAAGCTGGAAGCAGAAATTTTTAACTATTTGGGAAAATGAGATAATGGAGCATTTTGAGGGTGCTGGCATCAAAATATACAAGCAAAGAGAATCAAAATAAACAACTCTAAAATCTTTTCTTTCATCCCGCAATGTTCTGCTCATCTCTGTATCCCGGAGGAACAACAGTACAGTGCCTTCAGCTCCTCCCCAGGCCACATCCAGAGCCGGGAGGCTCCTGGCAGCCTCGGCCACGTGCAGCACTGCTTCAAGGCATGGGATGGGCAGACCTGAGTGCTCAGGTGGGAAAGCAGCAGCTGTGGTGCCGAAGTATTCTTCCCACTGTTCAAGTTCTAGTTCAGTACAAACATGAGGCCATGAGAAAACCGGGGCCATCATATTCACTCTGTGCTACATTAAATTCCCGTTCACTCAACATGATGGTAAGAAAGAACACACGGACGCTTTATGAGAAACAGTAAGGCTCTTGGCAGGAAGATCCTGAGTTATTGTCTTAGCTGTTGCTCCATTTTCCAGAAGCTTACTGCAGACAGACAAATAAATCATTTTTTTAAGTATTGTATTTTTAATTTTTTAGAGAGAGAGAGAGAGAGAGAGAGAGAGATGGATGGTGGGGGAGGGGCAGGGGGGGAGAGAGAGAATCTCAAGCAGGCTCCACGCCTAGCGTGGAGCCCGATGCAGAGCTGCATCTCACGACCGTGAGATCAGTACCTGAGCGGAAATCAAGAGTTGGCCGCTTAACTGACTGAACCCCCCAGGCGCCCCATACGAAACCATTTTGAATGAGAGTAAGTTATGAAGGTACAACTCTTACCAAATACATGGTATCTTTTGCTAAACTTTCTGATATAAATCAGTGATAACAATGATGGGGGGGAAAAGACCAATGTACTTCCTAGTGAAATTTCTTTCGTATGAAACTGAGTCGACATACTTTAGGTACAGTGAAGTGACCAGAATACACTGATTTTTATATAATAGAGAAATTTCTAACCAAAAGTCATGACAACTGTACTCTAGCCTAACTTATATTTTACCTTGAAAAGATGTTTAAGTACATCTATTTCTGTGCTGTCCTTTGTATACCAGTAACGCACAAAACAAGGGCATTATTGTTAAGAAAACCCATTCATTTGGACCATGAATGATAATCTATTATAAGTCTGTGGTTACAGCCCTAACAATCAGTCAGGGAAAAAGCAGGAGGAGCACAGGGTAGAGTTTCCTTTGAAACTCTAAATGGCTTGAGCTTGTATGCCTTTGGCTTCCTCTTGCATTTTCCATAATCCTTATCCTTGCAGCACTTCAGGGCAACTTCTCCAGGAAAGAGACACTTCTTTGATCACCAGTGAGGAGAGCATGTTTATCAGAGCCTCTGCTGTGAATAAGATGGCCTTTATCAAAAGGTCTTCATTTCAGAATGCATGCAAGTCATGAGACTATAGTAGTAACACACTTCCATTAGTGTTTCCGAACCAAAACAGAGCAAGTGGGAGAGATCTGCCTCACCCCTTACAAACATGCATGGATCTCTAAAATGAAATAAAGCTATTTACAGCCACTCCTCCACAGTCAAAGAAAAGGCTTCTTCCCTTTATCAAAATTACTGAGATTTAATCTGACACACCCAGATATCATAAATATCCATTTATTTCAATGATACCCAACGTATTTCATCTATATTTGATTCCCAATGTCATGGAAAAACAAAATATTTTGAAGGCATCATCTGTCATTATAGTCTGATTCTTCACCTTCCAGTCCCTCTTGCTTCAGCTTGGTAACATGCTCTTTTTTTTTTTTTTTTAAAGATTTTATTTATTTATTTGACAGAGAGAGAGACAGCCAGCGAGAGAGGGAACACAAGCAGGGGGAGTGGGAGAGGAAGAAGCAGGCTCCCAGCAGAAGAGCCCGATGTGGGACTCGATCCCGGAATGCCGGGATCACGCCCTGAGCTGAAGGCAGACGCTTTTAACGACTGCGCTACCCAGGCGCCCCTGCTCTTCCTTATTTTAAAAACAACTGAGACAATTTAAAAGCTAACATATCATCCCCAAACTTGTGTTGATTTTAAAATTCTTTCTTTACCTTTATAGTCCGACCTTGACATAAAGTTTCCTACCAGTTGTGACATCTGACCTCTCTAGCACAGTATATTTCTTTTGCAGTTAAAAAAAAAATTACTACAACGTGTCTAAAACATTATAATTTGGTTATAAATATGCCAATGCTCACTAGTATAAAACATACCAATGAAGCAAGATTAACATCATTTGTCCTAAGAGGGAAGCAATCTATTGAAATCAACGGATCTTAAGGAATCTATTTATTCTCAATAATTAGTATTTATCCCAAGCCCACAGTCCTTGGTATTATCGTAAAGTTTCTCATCAATCTTAAAGTGGCCTGGAATTTCTGTTGTTCACCTAGGGGTTCTGATGAGTTTCCAAAGAACAGCAATAAATTTTCACCAATTTTCCTTCATTCTTAATGACATTAGTTTGCATGATGGGAAACCTAAACTAAAAACACATTCCTCATTCATTTGTGGTTGGGTAATTATGATTTGAATGACATCAAGAAACAACTTTTAAGACAAAATTTCTCTGCTCTTAACCAAAATTCCACCCTTGGTAGTCTATTAAGGAAGTACTTTTTCTTCATTCAGTCCTCCTATAAAAGGCACATATCTCTAAATCTCACATCTTTCTGTAAGTGAGTTAACAGGTGCTTTTCCCATACATGAGAGATTTGAACCAAGGAGAAGACAACGAAGGTAGGAGGAAAGGCCCTCAGGGTGGGGTGTGATGAGCAGGAAGTAGAAAATGGCAGCCCTGAGCACAGTCATACACCTAATGAAAATGACTCATTCCAGTTCTGGATCAAATCGGTGACCCTGGCCTTGTTAATGCTACAACCATTCAAGTGTGCTGACAAATAACATGTAAAACTATCACAAATCACAAACCAAGCGTATTCTGTCTCAGGAATAAGGCTGGCACTGGGATTATATCCCGTGTTTTATAGAGGTTTTATGGAAAGTATGTATATCTACTTTTCAAATAGAGAGACCCCATATTTGAGGCTGCAGCAACCCCATTCTCCATTCTACCTTGAAATTGTAGATGAGATCATCTCCTCTGGCACAAAGAACATCATTCTAATTTGGATACTTAAGAGTTAGTCTTGGCAACAAGGTTGAGTTAATTATTGGACTTTGGCAGGTCAATTCTTGGGAAGTAAAAGGACCAGAGGATCCCCAGAGGGTGGGAGTAGAGTGCAATGCCAGAGACAAATCTCACTGCAGAGCAGCCCGCACACGGTCCACACCCCAGACACTGATCCCTGTGCTTCCGATGTGACACTGTTAAATCTAGTAAAGAGCTAGTGAAGGCGGAACATTCTGTTAAGGTCCATGCAGCATAAGGGTAAAAAGCAAGATAGATAGACCCTCACCTATTCAGCCTGGGAATCATAAGCCCGGATCTATTTTGCTTGTTTCCTTTTTGCTGTTGAAGGATGCTTTGTTGATATAACCAGATACCTTGGCAGTCCTTGGGAACTTAGGATAAGCACTCTGATTCTGTGCTTGAAAGATTAATCCAATTTTGAGAAAGTCCATTCTTTATGTTTCCCTTTCTATAACAGGGTCTAAGGTATCTATAATAGGGTCTAATGTGTCTCCTTTGTCAGCCTTTCTTCCTAGGTTCTCTAAAGTCAAATTTTTCTTTTTTAAAGATTTTATTTATGTATTTGAGAGAGAGAGTGAGAGCATGAGAGAGAGATAGAGAGAGCACAAGCAAGAGGAGGGGCAGAGGGAGAGAAGCAGGCTCCCCACTGAGCAGAGAGTCTGATGCGGGGCTCCATCCCTGGACCCTGGGATCAGGACTTGAGCAGATGTTTAACCAACTGAGCCACCCAGGCGCCCCTCTAAGGTCAAATTAAATAATAGGTACATTTCTGAGATTTTCAGAAGAAAAGAACTCAATTTAATGTACTATTATTACACTGTTAAATGACCATTCATTTAAGTAAAATTTTAAAATTTGATTTACCTAATTCCTCAGGGCTAATAAGGACTAATAATTCCAAAGCAGAGATGGTTATCTCAGGCATTGCATTCTAAATAATAATTTAGAATTCTATGATCCAAATGAGATTTCTAGGGCTGTCCTATCTGCCAAATTATCCTGCCAATGATTCTTATGGGCTTCCTACCCCACAAAAGGTTGAGAAAACAGGAAAGCAAGAATTAAAAGATTTTCATACTTGTATCTTTTCACCATAGATCTAGACTGTATAGAATTTATGAAGACTAATAATAAAAATATGATAGAACAGGAATTAGAGTGAGCACAGTTTTCACTTGAATTTGTCCATCTTCGGTCCTAACTCAGTACAACTGTGAGCTGACTCATTCTAGGACCCATTCTTAACCTTCCATAATACCTTGTTTTAACTTCTAGTATAGTGCTCATTACTCTGTAGAACATTACTTTACTTCTCCATAACTTTAAAAGCAATAATGCCTCTATGTTATTCATCTCTGGAAATCCCCCCCCCTTTTCTCCCACTCCTTCAACTCCCATCCCCACCTAACATTATACCCAACACAGCAGAAAAGCTCAATAAATGTTTGATGAATAAATGGATAGTAAATAAATGAATGAATGATGACATACACGGAAAAGGATTATAGAAAATAATGAATTATTCAAACTGTTCTTTAATCAGTTACTAGGTGCTGCTGTTTTATATATAATCCTTCCAAGCTGAATGCCAACAAGTATCTCTAGAAGAGAAGTAAAGAAAAAAACATTTCTGTGTGTACTTCACTGACAAGCTTTAGAAAAGAACAGCATTCTCAGCATAATCACTAGTTAAGGAAGTTATTTAAATTTCACATTTGAATATCATAAAACTTTTATTTCTTATATAGAACCCAAATTCAGTAAACTTCACCATACACTGTTCATAAATGGCATTATAAATAAGAGCTCATTCTATAACTTTTTAAATCTTTTCTGCAAAAGTCATCAGCTAAATATTTTTACTTGCATGGGAATGTAGGAAATGATTACAAAGGGATTAAAGGGAAGTCATAAAATATTTGTTGAGCACCATTCACATACACTGAGCTTCTTTTCCCTGAGAATATTATTAGTGACTTTCAAATTGCTCATAAAACTGTATGTCTGCACTTACAAGTCCACCAGAATACCTCATGGTTACTCCACAACTCAAGCCAACTTACCATCTGTCATGATAAGAGTACTATTACTTGAATGGAGGGGTTGCAGGGAAATCTGTGTGGCATCGCATACCTGTATGGTAAATCACCTTCAGCTTCCAGGACCTTCCTTTTTTACCTGTCAGTGCTAACTACAATCCAAGGTAATTAAAGAGCCATTTATTTCACTCAGTTTAAAACCAGTATTTCTAAAGCCATTGGAGAATCTGGCTCTTTTTATCACAAAAGATTGTAGGTCTCTCACAAATCATCCCCGGTCCAGAGGCCCTGGGGAGATGCATTTCCTTTATCCATCCTCCACCCTCTTGCGGGAATCTTGTATCCCAGTAAAATAAAAATACAGTTAGGGGCGCCCGGGTGGCTCAGTCGGTTAAGTATTGGACTCTTGATTTCAGCTCAGGTCACGATCTCAGGGCTGTGAGATCGAGGCCCGCCTCAGGCTCTGTGCTGGGCACGGAGCCTGCTTCAAATTCTCTCTTCCTCTACCTCTGCCCCTCCCTCATTCAGAACTTCCAGTTAACATCCAAACAGAAATAAATATTTGGCAGTGGATCTGCATCAGGTGATACACTGATTCTGGTTGGCTTTCATCAAGTAATGAGCAAACATCTGTTCCAGTTGCCACATTCAGTGCCTGAATTATTTGGCTTTAATCACTTGTTAGATCCTTAAAGGAATAGTGTGATAGGGAACTCCTTGCCAATCTCCTATTGCAGTCTACACCCAGACCTCCATATCTATCCATCTCTCTCCTTCCCTCTTCCCTACCCCTTTCTTTCCACATACAACTACCAGTTTGAGGATAGATCTGTTTGGTTTGTTTTTTTTTTTCTGGTGACTATCTGATAAACCAGTTGAAAATGATGTGTCTATTAGGATGGCTGCCATCCATCCCCTCAGATTCTCTTCTCTCCTATCCCTTTTTCTTACCATTCCATCTGCCCTTGATCCTTAAGGGACTTACCACTAGGCTACAAAGGCATCAGAATCCTGGAACAGAAAGAGAGAAGTTACCCACTACAACATTTCCCAGTATATTCCCACTAATAGCAACATTAAATATGATAAAACTACTTTCTAGCAACAGACCCTGGAAGCTGGCTACTCTCCTCAAGCCTTATGCCAACAAATTGAAATAAAACAAGTGTTGAATATAAATTGCAAAGATATGTAATTTCTACTAAAGAAACGCCTCCTATATTTCTACACAAACCCAACTCTCCCCAAAATTCCACTATCTCCGTAAGATTATGCTAATACTAAAGTTGTAGGGAAAAAAAAAAAACTATGGTAGAAGAAAAGAAGGCAGAAAGGAAGATAGGAGAGAAAAATTGAGAAAATTTCTGAAGATTAATAAAATTAACTGTGGTATAGCTACTATGGAAAATAGAATGGAGAGTACTGAAAAATTTGAAGTGCTGCCTGGGGGGCTCAGTTGATTAAGCATCTGCCTTCAGCTCAGGTCATGATCCCAGGGTCCTGGGATCGAGCCCCACATCAGGCTCCCTGCTCAGTGGAGAGCCTGCTTCTTCCTCTCCCTCTGCTACTCCCCCTGCTTGTGCTCTCTTTCTCTCAAATAAATAAATAAAATCTTTTAAAAAATTAAAAATTGAATTATCATATGATCTAGCAATTCCACTTTTGGGTGTTTATCTGAAGAACATGAAAACACTAACTTGAAAAGATATATGCAACCCTATGCTCATTGTAGCATGATTTGCAATAGCCAAGATATGGAAACAACCCAGGTGCCCACTGATGGATGGATGGATGAAAAAAATGTAGTGGATACACTGGAATATTATTCAGTCGGAAAAAAGAATGAAATCTTGCTATTTGTAACAACATAGATGGACCTCAAGGCTTTTGCTGAATGAAATAAATCAGATGGGGAAAGACAAATACCATATGATCTCACTTATATGTGGAATCTAAAAAACAACAACAACAACAACAACACACACACACACTAAAAAACCTAAAACAAAAACACTAAGCTCATAGATACAGAGAAGAGATTGGTAGTTGCTAGAGGCTGGGGGTTCTTGAAGGGTATCAAAAGATACAAGTTTTCAATTATAAAATGAGTCATGAGGATGTAATGTACAACGTGGTGACTATAGTTAACAATACCGTATTACATATTTGGAAGTTGTTAAGAAAGAAAGTAGATTTTAAAAGTTTTCATCATAGGAAAAAAGAATATTGTAACTATGTAAGGTGACAGATACTAACTAGAGTTATTGTGGTCATTTCACAATTATACAGATATTGACTCATACTCTCTCATACACCTGAAACTAATATAATGTTACATGTCAATTATACCTCAATAAAAAATAAAAATTAATTGTGAATAAAATTTTAAAATAACTAAGAAATATTAAAAAATAACACTGGAAAAGATGAAACAGATTACTATCAAAAAGGTCACTCATACATTACAAATCAATAATAAGATGTGTGGTAAAAAGAAAGAAAGAAAGAAAGAAAAGCCAACAAATAAATATAAGTAAAAAGTGAAGAGAAGGTAAAATCTAGATCATAAGAGGGGATAAAATGTCAAATAATTTTTAGAAGTCTTGTGGTCAAGAAGAAAAAGATTTGGTGGGGGAAGATTTTTGAGAAAGTTTAAACAAATATAATTATTTACAGTGTCTTTTACCAATCTAAAACAATTCATGATTTTAAGAATATAAAATGTAACCTACATAGCTTAATTTGATCACTAAAATAATCATCTTTGACACATTAAAAAGTGCAATTGACTCATGATTGCAGTTTTTAAAAATTTAATGAACTACCAACTCTGGAACTTACAGGTAATTTACAAGAAACAAGATCAAACTTAAGAATATAAAAAGCTATAAATTTCATCATACAGCAAATGATGTTAACTGGGCTTATTTTTTCCCCTACCCCCACTGGATATAAATGTCTTTTTAAAAAGATGCCAAGGAGCAGACCTAAAAAAGAAAACACTCATTGGACATTCTGGCCTCATAGATGTTTGTCAAATAAGCAAATTTGAGATGAAGAGTCTGGCTGCCACTGACTAGGTATATATGCTTCAGATGATCACTTCTCTCTGGGCCTCTTGTTTCATCTTTAAAACCAGGGGGTTGGATCAGAGTGCCATCTGGTTCTAATTTAACCTGGTAATTCAAAAGCTACTAGTGCAGGTTGTGGCTTCCCACCGAGATTGCCTCCCCACAAAATTCCTTCAGGCATGAGGTGCTGATTCCCGGACTGCTGGGATTGTTGGTGGTTGGTGGCTCTCAGCTGCATCCCTCTGTAGGAATTGCCCTTCAGAGAGATCCACCCAGATGGGGGTTATGCCCCCCCTTCCTGGGAGCAACTTCCATCCAGTGACCGGATGGAAGACATAAAGTCTGGGCTGTCTTCCCTCAATTCAGGACACCTGGCAAGGCCCTCCAGCCCTGGAGCTCCCCGTGGTGTCAGCCGAGGTCTCTGGCATTGGATCACAGTTCAACTTCTCCCTCTGCCCAATCCCGCCTCCTTCAGTCCCTATTAGGTGTTGAACCTGAGCACATGCCCCAGTAAACTTCCTGCAAAGCAAATCTGCGCATTTGGGTTTGTTCTTTCCGGAAGCTGACATGGAACAGGCACTAAATCTCTCTTACTTCTGTGAAAATAATAGTGCCTCCTAGAGGCAGAAATGTTTTATTTTGAAATTTGGACTATTTCCGGTTATCATCAGGAATTACAGAGCTGATACCACTATCCAATAATTATTTTCACAAACATACTAATGCATCATTAAATTATTTCAGAAGAATAGGACAGGAATGTAGAAACACTACATCTTAAGATTTTCATTCATGACTTTAACAGTAAAAATGTATATTACAGTCTAATTTTAAAGAAAAAGATGAGTAAAATCCCCCCTCCCCAAACTTTGCTTCTCTGGGGAAAACAAAGTCTAATACTACTAACTAAAAAAAAAAAAAATAGGGCTATAAAGAAGGGGTGGAAAATACAGAGAGCAAAAAATAACAATAGTTGTTTTAATAATAAAAAAGGTAAAAAATATTCTTAAGGAGCAGAGAATTACATTTAAAAATGAAATAAAAATGAAAATATACATTTAAAAAAATCCTTAGAGCTAGAGAGAAAGAAAATTAAAAGACATACATGATAAATGCCATCACTCAAAACTCATTGGTCTCATAAAGTAACCAAAGTTTTTATATTCTTTTCTGAATTTGGATGGGATTCCTTCTTTTAAAGTGTTGTTTTTTTTTAAGAACTGGGTAACTTTTTTTTTCCCCCAGTTTCTTTTTTCTGTCCTTTTTATATTGTTTTTTCCTCTAATGTACAAAGGCTTCATCATGCCCAGTGTATTTTAGACAAGCCAATACACTTCTGTGTTACTTGGGGTAACTCTCCTGTTCACTTTATAGTTCACTTTTGTCTCATTCTCGCATATGTCAATTTCTTCTGCATTATTCAAGCACATAATCAGAGAACACTTAAATCTTGACCTTGAAAAGGCAATTGATAGACACATTTCTCTTACATAAATTCAACTACCTCCCCTGCAATTCAAAAATGAACTGTCTACCAAATAAATTAGATATTTCAGAGCTACTTGGATCCTGGCAACAAAAGAAACCCTAGGTCTTGGTAAAGTAGCAACAGCTGATTTAGCCAGCATGGAATGATTCTGCATCTGATCCCTGCCAGGACAACAGAGGGTCTTATTTACTGTCTCTTCCCCCTGGTTCTTCTAAGTAGGTACTGTTTTCTGTTTACTTATCCCTTAGCTTTAGGCCCTGGGACAATGTTGAACATAGTGTCACTGGCTCTGCTGCCAGACAGAATCAGGGGCTCTGGAATATTTACAGTTTCCCTTCTTCTGCTTCCATAAATGAAATGGGCAGTCTGAATGGAGGAAATCAAGGGCCAGCTGGCTAAAAACACAACTGGCAACAAAGCACTTGGGCTCCTTCCAAGAGCTGGTGTTTAAAGAGAGGCCATTTAAAGAGCAAATTCCAACTATCATAATAACGGTTCAGGACACTAGCTGTAAGATGGAACAATAAAATTTTACTCAGCAATATTTTTGTTTCCAAAGTTTGGAACCTATTATATGGCCCCTTCTTAAGAATTTTTTCTAGTCTTAGTCAATCACTTAAAATAGCCAATCCATTATATCCTAACAAATGACAAATATATATTATATACTTTGAGAATATATATATATACACACACATATATGTACATGTCTATGTATATATATGAATTCTGTGCCACGATGGCCAAAGTGTTAGTTTTGCTTAAGCTCATTCATACAAAATAAATAAAACTGTTAAGAAATTGAAAAGAAAAAGGAGAGAAATAAGAAATGACATAAGGATTAAATGGGATGGAATGGCAGACAGCCAAAGGACACTTAAACTAATTTGGGAGGTTATTAATATATCATGAAGCCAACTGACAGAAAGCAGATTTCCTTTGCTAAATAAAATAGTATTTCCATTTTGATATTTAAGAAAAATTCGATAATCTTCTTGGGGAAAATCATGTTGGAGTACTACTCAATAAACAATACATGGTTTTTTGTTGTTGCTGCTGAGTTCTGGTAATGACAACCATAGACTGGCTATTTACCTACCCTAGAATCCCTGATAGGTGCCAAATCAGAAATATATATAAATGCCATATTCAGCGAGATAAATTTAAAATGTAAACAATTCTATACATCATGAGATCATAATTATTTCACGATCCAGGAGCAGATGAGTTTGAAGGTGAGCGAACAAAGCTGCCTCTCTCTGTTTCTCAATGATTGACAAGAGTAATGGAGGAGGGGCCCAGAAAAAAAAGTAAAAGGGTTCAGCAGCTAGGTAGGTGCGTGGCGCAGCAGTTCTGATGCTATAAATCCCAGAAATGGATAAAGCCAGTAGTTTGAGACCCCCTGCAAGCCATTACCTCGATATAGGGCACAATCTTGCAAGAGAAGTCCTCCAGCAGCCACTTCTTCGTCAGCTCGTGAAAGATGACGAGCGGAAGGCAGAAGAAGATGATGAGAAAGTCCCAGAAGGCCAGGTTGGCCAAGAGGGAATTGGAGATGCTCCGCATGTAGTAGTTGTGACACACGATACACATCACCGCCAGGTTGCCAATGATGCCAGTGCCGAAGATCACCACAGACAAACACATAACTGCATAGGCTCCGTATGACTCCTGGGTCAGCGGATAGAAGGGGTTCTTTAGTCGCAAGCGCCGGTTTGTGCTGTTCCCCCGGCGGGAACCCCCGCGTTCGTGGACCCCTTCTCCCGAGGACCCATTCTGGGCCAGCGCCCTGCCAGGGGGTGCGATCGTCCGCCCTTCGTGCCCCGACGGTCCATGGACCATCTTGGGTGGGGTGTCGTGGTGGGAACCCTGGAGTTTCCCGCCTCTCCTTGGCCAGTAATAAAGGTCGCTGGCTCCGGGTTCTGTCCTCACACTCTGCTCCTGGCTATGCCCAGAAATGCCAGCGCCTCTGGGACCCTTCTCTTTCCCCTCTGAAGTCTGAAGGAAGAGTTGGAGAGCCGGGGGGCTTCCTCTCCCCAAAGTTCCAGGGGGCTCCTGACCCCAGGCACCTTTCCACCTCCAGGCTCCAGACAGCCTGGCTGGGGGTCCCGAGGGTTCTGCGGCCAACGCCTCCGCCCCTCTTCCCGCACCTGGGTCACCGCCCCGGGCTGCCCTTAGGTCCCACAAGGGCGCCGCGCGCGCCGCTGCCTCCTGCTCCTCCTCCCTGGGCGCACGGGTTAGCAGAAGGTCTCCTGCAGAATTTCCCAGTCCCCACGCGTCCCTGCTGCGACGCTGGCTCAGTGCAGGTGAACAGTTTTCCCCCAGGCAAGTTTCGTTCCTGGGCGAAGAAGCGGACCCGAGGGCAGGAGAGGCAGAAACCTTGAGCAGTAGCAGAAGCAGAAGCCGCGAGGTGCGGGCGAGAGGCGTGCCCGGGGCCCGCATGGCTCGGTGAGGGCGCACCCGGTAGCCGCGGCTCCTGGTTAGGACCGACACCTGCTGCCCAAGTTGCTGCTGAGAGTTAGACACATGTTACAACTTACCCCCGCCCCGGCAGTGGGGGACGGGAGATTACAGGGAGCTTTGGGGGATGGGTCTTGGGTCACAAACCCTCCCCCTCTACAATCCTTCCTCTTTTGGCTTTCCGTGCATTTCTCAGCCAAATCCACCCCGAGCGCAGCCTATCCCCAAGGTTCAGAGAGGGAATTGCTGCTCCCGGTGGCTGACCTTGAAAAGTTGCAACCAACACCTGACTGTTGATTAATGTTGCGACTGGGAGAAGCCCGGACCAAGCCCCACGTTCCTCCCTGCCTTTGGGTGGTTGCCTTCTTGGTAACAGTTGCTCTGCCTATTTACATCCTTCCCATACCGCTTTATCCCGTTGGTAACAGTTGCTCTGCCTTCTACACCCTTTCAATACCGCTTTATCCAGTTGTAAGCCGAGGTCGCTAAAGGGAGAGAAAAACAAGTTGCCCTTCTTCAGATGACTGGCAGCCACAATCCCGCTCCCGGCTCTCTGGAAACAGGTTGCAAACAGCCAGACGCCGCGCAGATGCGCCACGGAAACTCTTGCCCCACCTAACCCCAGCGACTTGCGAGGCTACTGCTGCCGAGGAGAAGCTGGATTCCAAACCCGCGGCCACTGTCAAAGTTGCTTCTCCTCCTGCTCAAAGTTGACCAGGGGGCGGCGCGGGCTGCTGGGCGGCGTGTCCTCGCGGACTAGGAATTGGTGGTGGGGGTGGGGAGGGCGGGCGCTTGCTCCTCTGTGGATGGTGTCGGCGGCCGAAGGAGCTTGCTTCTGTGACAGCAGGCGCAAGCCGGGCGGAGAGTGTGGTGCCTGGAACCGCCGCGGGCGAGGCGGTGCATGGCCGGAAAGGGGGAGGTGGCCCGGCCTCTCCCCACCGCTCCAGTCGCTGCGCGCGCGGGCGAGACCCAGCGCTCGGCTCCCCGCCTCCTCCCCCTCCTCTGCCTCCTCCGAGAGAGGCTGGTTTGTGGGGAGAGACTGGATTCCCTGGTGGTTTACGACTCACTAAACCCACACACGTTTCATTCAAGCCCTTTGTAGAAGCTTTCACTCGTAGGAGCTGGATGCGGAGAGGGAACAAGGGCGGAGGCGCGGTGCTAGAGATGGGCGGGACCCGTTAATTCCCCAGATGCCTGAACCAGCTTGACAGGTCCCAGAGACCAGTGCTTTCGCTTCCAATCCGCCGTGGCGAGTGCGCATGCCCAGGCGTCGGCCCCGAGGGAGTAGTAAGGTGAACCGCTCACCTCCTTCGGTGTTCCCAAGAGCTGAGACTGGAGAGAAAGGAAGCTCAGAGGTTTCAATCGTAGAGAATGAGCTCTTCCGACTGTGGGGCGCAGAGTGAAAATGTTCAGGATGCACCATTACCTTTAACACCGAGTTTGGAAGCCTGCTAACAGGGTTTACTTAGAATGCCCAGAGTACAAAGAAAGTAGTTTTGTTTGATGAACTGGTGGGAAATGACGGGTGGGAGGAAATTAACGTGAACAGAACTGCCAGCATGGCTGACCATGCCTTTCCAACCTTTACAATAAACCCTCCACTCCTGCCACAGTTGTTCAGGGTACAGTTAATAAGACAGACAAATATAAAATAGACAAACTGATGAAAAGAGAAAGTGATAGAGGAAGAAATAAAGGCATTTTGAAATGAAAAAAAAAAAGGCAACATCTAGAAAAACAGGAGAAAATACAATGAAAGATGATGCCAGCTGTGACAGGTATAGAATAATGGCCCTCCAAAAGATGTCCACATCCTAATTCTTAGTGAAAATTTTACCTTATTTGGCAAAAGGGACTTGGCAGATGTGATTCAGTTAAAGATCTTGAGATGGGAACAGTATCATGAATTATCTATCATTCAGGTGGGTCCACTGAAATCACAAGGGTCCTTATAAGAGGGAGGTAGGAGGGTCAGAGTGGCATAGGGCAGTAAGCCAAGTAATGCTGGCAATCTCTGGAAACTAGAAAAGTCCCTGCCTGCTCATTTTAGACTTCTGACCTCCAGAACTATAAAATAATGAATTTTTTGTGTTGTTTTAAGCCACTAAATTTGTAGTAATTTGTTGCAGCAGCAATGATAAACTAATATACCAATTAATCTGAAAATGTAGACAGCAGCAACAATTTTATTGAAAAATATTAACTACTAAAAATAGCTCAAGAAGAATTTTTTAGAAACCTAAAGATAACCATAACATAAAAGAAATTAAGTCGTTCATCGTGTTCTACCTATCGGAAAGCACTAGACATTATCAAATCCTAAGGCGTAATTATACTTTATATGAAATGTTTGATACCTACCCAATTAATTTTATGAAGCCAGAATAACCTTAATATCAAAATCAGACAATCACAGCAAAGGGAAAATAAAGGGGCTAATAGCACTCATTATACATTAATTTATTCATTTACATACAATAATTAATTTTCTCAAGTACATTAGTCCATTAGACAAATATTCTGCTCATGTTATATACGGAAGAGCAGTGAACAAAATAAAGGTCTGCTCCCTCTGAATTTATATTCTCTTGGGGGAGACAGTAAACAAATAAATATACAATATGTCAGATGATGATAAGTGCTATAGAGAGAAGAATGGAGAATAAGGAAATAGAGTAATGGATGGGGGAAATATGTTCTTTTATAAGGATGGCTAGTGAAAGCCTTTCTAATAAGGTGATTTTTGAAGACTTACAAACATATAATCCAATAATCCCAAATAAAAGCCTGACAAATTCAACACCACCTGGTTTTTTTAATGTGGCATATAATAGGACTTATCCCAGAAATGTCAGGATAGCTTAACATTTAGAATATTTTTTAATAATTTATGAAATCAAGCAATTTATGAAATTAAGGACAAAGACATACTAATCTCAACAGATGCAGGAGAAGCATTTGGTTAAATGCAGTCATCATTCATTATTAAAACTATTAGCAAACTAGAAACAGAAAATAAGCTTCTTTAATATAACAAATGTTAATTTAAAAATAAAGCAAACATGAATGTCAAAATAACAGAAACATTCCCTTTAAAATGAAAACAAGACATGGATCACCTCTTCTATAATCAGCACTGTACTGAAAATACTTACCAATGAAATAAGACAAGAAAAAAATAATTGTAGTACAAAAGTACAATTGGTGTTATCTGTAGATTAGATAAGCTTATATACAAAACTTAAAGTGAATTAACATTTACATAACTTCCACTTATAACTTAGCAGATATCAAGACTTATATAACTATAGTAGCAAACAGCATGACATTGGTGCAGGGTAGACCAAAGAGATAAATGAAATAGAACAGAAAACAAGGAAGCATGCATAAACTTACGTGAGAATCTGATATAGCAAGAGAACTGCCATTGCAAGTGGATGGTTGAACTAATCAATAAATGGTACTGAAAAAAATTGACAATCCATAGAGGAAAAAATAAAGTTATATTTCTTCATGCTATATATAAAATATATTTCAGATTAAAGATCTCAATATGAAAACTAAGTATTTAAAACTTTGAGAAGAAAATATAGGAAAATGTCATTATGACATAAGAGTGGAAAGGTTTCATAAGATTGAGGAAGAAAAAGTGTAAAAGATAAAAATGATAAATATGATTTTCTTAAAGTTTTACATTTCTGAACCAACAAGGAAACCATCAGCAGAGTTAAAATCAAGCCACAAATTGGAAGACGACTGTAGTATAGAAGTAGTAAGATCTAGTGCTGCCTACTAGTGAGAGGAAAGTCTAGTTCCAGTGGGTCTTTTAAAGGCACAAAATATGCTATGGTACAAGTTTATAGCTGCCCACTAGAAATATCTTATAAAGTAAGCACCTAGCGCACTCACTCAAAGCTGAATTATTATTACATAAGTTATCATAACAAAATGATATAATGTCTATGAATTTGCAGGCACATTGGTAAAACTCCTGAGAGGGCTTTCCAAGGTGGTTCCCCCAGCAGTATTCCTGTTTTGGGACATACTTTTTCAAGTTTTGCTCTGGGACTAAGAGGAACAAATATGGGAACACTCATGCATGTTGTGGTCTTCAGGTTCTTTACTACCATTTTATCATTTTCTCTCAAATAATCCACATTCCACAGAGAACTCTGGAATTTACTCTTTGTCCTGCAATGGGACAAAAGAACTGGCCTCCAATATCTACAAAAACACCTGCAAATATAAGAAAAAAAAACATTAATTTTAAAAAGATGGACAAAAGATGAGATCGGGAATTTCACAAAGGACGAAACTCAAACGGCCATTAAAAATGTGGAAATATGGTCAATCTAATTAATAATTAGAGAACTGCAAATTATAATAACACTGGAATGCCATTTTACCTCTATTAGACTATAAAAGAGAATGTCAATATCCAACTGTTTGAGAGGATAGGAAAAAATGAGAGCTGTCATAACCTCCTCTTGGAAGAGAGAGTAATTTGTAAATACCTTAAAAAGTTGATGATGTTTATACCTTGTGAACAAGAAATAATACCCAAAAGAATAAGCCCTAGAGGAGTTCTTGCATGTGGGCATAAGGAAATGTTTTTTACATTTGTTTTTAAGAATAAAAAGAATGGAACGTTGCAAATGTCAATCAATATAGGAATGGAAAAATTAATTGAGGCATATTTATAAAAAGGACAAAATAGATTTACACGTATCGACAAGGCTGAATCTCAGAAATATAAATGTCAGGGGAAAAAAGAAAAATTCAATGTCAACCATACTATGCTGCCATTTGTGTAACTCTCAGGAAGAACACAAAACACCATGGTAAACCATACCTGATATATCATAAAAGTATAAAATATATAGAAGGAAAAAGTACGCTTCAACTTCAGAATATTAGTTATCTCTGGAGATAGAGGGATGGGAATGAAATGAGAGCGAGCTTCTACTCTAACTGTAGTATTTTGTATTTTGTTTCTTTAAAAAAAAACTCAGGAGGAGGTAATCTGGGTTAATTATGGAACAAGAAAAAAGTAGTTGCTAAAATAAAACCAGAGATATTGCCTCCCCTCTTACCTCATCAGTTTAAGTTTGGGTTTACAAGAGTAAGCTATTTTTATATCCCTTTACCTTAGATCACAATAATGTGTCACTAATTTTCACCTTTACCCAGAAAGGAATCCAAACTCAATAGGGAAGAATTCCCTTGCACCCTTCCCAGAAACCCGCTATAAACTGACACATGCTTGCCCTGAGGAGGGCATCATTTTCCGAGTGGAAGCTGCCGAAGAGCTAGGTATCCAGCGTGGGGAGTTGCTTAGGAAAATCCTGGAGGAGGGGCTGCCTTTGCCTGTCTGCAATGATACCTCCTCATTCATAAGTAGCCCCCTCCTTAACCTGAACAACAGTGCCTTTCTATTAGGAGGGCAGCCATGCTCTGCCTCCTTAAGTAAAGGCTTGTTGTGGCCATGAATAAGACTGCAGAGAGCTCCAGCCACCCTGCTGGAGTCTGGGACAACGTAAAGCATTTATCTTCTTGGAAACCATTTTCTTATCTGTAAAACAATGATATTCACACCTGTTCTCAGCTCTGCCCACCCAAGTCATTATGATGACGAGGCAAACACGAAAAGACTTTATAAATTGTACAATATTCATCTTTGTTCCTTTTAGTATTCAACTATTTGTTGCTACTAGCAAAATTTAAATGACATCGAGAACACATAAGCTGTGAAGGAGATCATACTTGATAAATGAAAGTCTGAAGTAATAGATTTATTTTATAAGAAAATGGAGAAAGGGGGACCCGGGTGACACCGTCGGTTAAGCAGCCAACTCTTGGTTTTGGCTTAGGTTGTGATCTCAGGGTCCTGAGACTGAGCTCCCAGCTAAGCTCTGCACTCAGCTTGGAGTCTGCTTAGGACTGTCTCTCCCTCTGCTCCTCCTTCCTCTCTAAACATAAATCAGTCAACAAAAGAAAGAGAAAGAAAGAAAGAAAGAAAGAAAGAAAGAAAGAAAGAAAGAAAGAAAGAAAGGAAGGAAGGAAGGAAGGAAGGAAGGAAGGAAGGAAGGAAGGAAGGAAGGAAAAATTGAGAAGGCATTCACTTTGAAAAGAAAAACAAATGTCGTTGAAATCTTTTCCCAAAGCTTATCTCACCTGTAACTATAGTTTTTGAAATAGGAATAGTCACAACTCATCTATTTCTATAGTTTCCACTATAGAAATATAGATCAGAAAATACATTGGCTAATTATTGTCTGGTTTACATGAGAGATCATTTATCCAGACAAGAACTGATTTGAACATGGATTTTTCTGTGTCAGCATTCAAAAGGGTTTATACTATGTAATATCGATTTTTTATATTCAAAACAGAGCATGTAAATTATTACCTATCTTGGCATTTCTGTACAATCTATTACACCGTGTTTAGTGTTTGGTGTGCTGAAATTAAGACACATTACAAAAATCAGAGAAATGACTATTTCAACTTTTGAGATACATCACTGAACATAGGAAGTTTTTCTCAGCATCCAATTCACTTCTCAAATAATATTTTTTCCTTTTGGCTTCAGAGAATTCTAAAGGACCATTTCTCTTACAGAAATTGTAACATGCAACCAATAGATTATTATTTTCTGAAATTCAAAATATGTCTTTTTTTTTTTTTTACAGTTTGTCACTGCAAACTCTGTCCCTAAATTACTAAATGTTAGTTTGGGAGTTTTTCTTAACTACCTACTTTACCTCTTCCCTTTGCCATATATGAGAGTGGGAATTAGTGGGAAAAAATTAGAATTAGTGGGAAAAAATTAGAATTAGTGGGAAAAAATTCAGTGTTTGGGATAAAACACTAATATGATTATATCTATCTTAAAAATAAAACATCAGTATTAAAAGTATTTAAAATTTTAAATGAAACAACAATAATTAAAATGGTCCTTTATTTATGCTAGAAAAAATATGTAGCTATTGGGCTGCATGAAATCTGTTGAAACCACTACATTATATTGCATAGCTAAATCTTTCTTTTTAATTGGAAAGAAACTTGAATGCAGAAAGGGATAAAATTAAGGATTAATTAATGCATATAAAGCCAAAGATTCTAACCTTTCACAGCTCTTTACCAAGGTAAATGTTGTATCAAATACAACCCACCTTTTGATGAAAATCCATTGAGAAGCAATGATACTTAGTTGGCAATGAGCCAATAATGATATCCCAGGAGACCAGAGAACCACAGGCTTTAGAACCTCATAACTTCTCAAATAATATAGTTTCCCTAGCAATTATATTACTTTGGTTTTATTCCTCTAAATAATCATAGAAGGCAGAACTTTTCAACAGCCATCCAAAGAAAATGTAATATTATAAAGATACATATTTTGCTTCCTTCTTCTATCGTTTGGATCCAAGCTGTGTATTAAATCAGTAAGATTCCTTCTAAGACTCTCCAAAACAAATCACCCTTTTCTATTGTTGCTCCATCTCTGACCAAACATCATCCTTTAAACCAGTTTTCTGTGTCATGTTGATACTGAATAATATTCAAGTATAAAAGCAAGTCAAGCCAAGCTTTAAAAGCTACAGAAGCATTGTCTTGTTTATTTTTTATTTTTTTAAAGATTTTATTTATTTGACAGAGAGAGAGACAGCCAGTGAGAGAGGGAACACAAGAAGGGGGAGTGGGAGAGGAATAAGCATACTCCCAGAGGAGCCAGAAGCCCGATGTGGGGCTCGATCCCAGAACCCCAGGATCAGGCCCTGGGCTGACGGCAGACGCTTAACAACTGAGCCACCCAGGCGCCCCCATTGTCTTTGTTTAAAACTTAAAAATACTAGTAAATTTCACCAGAATGCAATTTTTCCATACAGAGCCAGTAAGGAAGATCATGCTTTTCTATATGAAAAGTGAAAAGCCAAGATAGTTAGAAGGATTTTAAAAAAGCATACACCATTGAGTTGGCTGTTTCTCAGCCATCTTTTAAATTTTATCCCCAGCAAAGAAATCAATTCAATGGATACATCCAAGCCTTGAGTCTTGGCACTTGTAGCAATTATTTTCTTGATTAGTAGTTGAAATATAAATGGTTCTAAAACAAGGTTTGCTTTGTGAGAATCATAAAACTCTACCCTAAAGATTGGTCAGCAAAAGGGAAACAATAAACCTTTCCAGTATAATCTTTCTGGCTTGTTTGTATTCCCTTTTTTAGAAGATCTCCTTTAAAGATTTTTATTTTTAAGTTATCTCTATACCAACATGGGGCTCGAACTCACAACTCTGAGATCAAGAGTCTCATGTATATATTGAACTCCATTAATGTCTATTTTGAACTTCATGAAAGAATTTTACTTATAAAATGAGAGATTTGGCTGCTGAAAAGAAATTAAACATCAATAATCTAGTACTACACTTTTCATTTTAGAAATAAGGAAAATGAGGGGCACCTGGGTGGCTCAGTTGGTTAAGCGGCCAGTTCTCGATTTCAGCTCAAGTCAAGATCTCAGAGTCCTGGGATCAAGCACTGGGTCTGGTTCCACGCTCAGCGGGGAGTCTGCTCCCTCTCTCTCTGCCCCTCTCCCTGCTCTCTCTCACTCTCTCTCTCTCTCTCTCAAATAAATTAATCTTTAAAAAAAGAATTAAGGAAACTGAGATCAAAATGGGTGAGGTAATTCCCCTATATCATTCAGGGCAGTAGTATAGAACTTGAACTAAAAACCAAGTTCTTTGAGAATAAAGAGAAAGGGCCACCAGGCAATGGTTCAGAGAGGCTTCCTGAAGGAGATGGATGGTGAAAGGGCAGGAGGGTAGGAGTTGGTGGTTGAAGTGGGAGGAGGAAGAATCCATGGTGCAGGCAGAGGGATTGATTCCAGGAAAGATGGGAGAAGAGAAAAAGATTAAAGTGTGTGGAACAAGTAGTTTGGTGTTGCTAGGAATAATGTGTGAGAATTTGTGTTCTTAAAGAAAAAGAGCTCAAGGTCAATTTTATTTTTTGAGTGCTTAACTAGTACAATCCTTAGGTGATGTTTGACTTAAAGATCTGCTTATTCTGAGTCTAGTAATATTAGAATACATATTTATCTTTTATTTATTCAAAAATGCTCATTGCTTACCTCCTCTGTGCCAGGAACTATGCTATGTGTGCTAGCTGTCTAATGGCTAAGGGAAATCACAGAAAAATTGCAGGGGCATTTCCCAGTAGAGAAGGGGTTCCGAGTGGGAAAAGTCATGGGTCTTCACTTCACAACTAGCAAAGTTGTTGTAATGATGGAAAAGGTAATGCATATACAATCAGAGTGTACTTTGACATGCACCCACAGTCAGCAACTGTTATTTAACTGATTTATTTTAGTTGCTTGAATATCAATGAAGAGATTGAAGTTCTCACAAGAACTGCTTGTTTTGTCTTACCACCAGCCACACGCACGCTTCTGGGAAGTACGCCCACGCAGTTGATTGTCCTAGTACTGGCTCGGTCAAATTAACTGAAGTTTAGCCAATTAATCCGAAGCCTGGAACTCTGCCAACTAAGAAAGAAAGAGAAAGAAGGTAGAGGGAGTAGCTCCACTTCAGATAGAACTTTAGACAGGAGCTGTTGGCAGCCATGTTTCCAATGAGGTTGAGGGCACAGAGAAAAGCAATCTGTAGTTAGGAAGATTAATGAAGGAGATTCAGAAACAAATTTAAATAAACAATAAATTTATGTTTTATTTTTTATTTTTTTATTTTTTTATTTTTTTTTTAAGATTTTATTTATTTATGTGACAGAGAGACAGCCAGCGAGAGAGGGAACACAAGCAGGGGGAGTGGGAGAGGAAGAAGCAGGCTCCCAGCGGAGGAGCCCGATGTGGGACTCGATCCTGAAACGCTAGGATCACGCCCTGAGCCGAAGGCAGCCGCCTAACAACTGCACCACCCAGGCATCCCAATAAATTTATGTTTTAGATTAAAAATTTGAAGACATGCATTAATCACTTTTTAATGACCCCTCGCATTCACTGTTTTTCAATGATAGAACCAACACAGGTTTTACTTTAGTCAGATAAGAAAATTCCTATTACGACTATTTCTTTAGATACAGTAGGATAAATAATCCTTCGGTGGCTCCTCTCCTACTAGTCTCACAAATGAATCTCAAACCCTTCCTTCCTTTTCAAATCCTTCTTAATTATCAACAAAGCATAGATACCTCCTGAACTATAACAGCCTGAAAGAAAAGAGCCTTAAGACAATTATCTCGGAAGCACCATTAATAATCTGCTTTTAATCCCGGCTATTATTCTAATTACTGCTATTTTTTCAAGAAAATTCATTCTTTGTCAATTCAATCCATTCATCCAACTTGGTTGTTCCATGCAGAACGAGGGATTAGTACTCTAAAGTTTTGAAAATTAAAAAATAAACATTGTATCTTGATTAAATTTAATGAAGAATTACTACCTCCCAGAATGGTTTGTGAGGGGAGAAATATTAATTCAACAAATACTCACTGGTTATATGTTAGTGCACAAGACAGTGCAGTGTGCATGTATGTACATTAAAAAAAGAAAAAGAAAAAAGAGATCTTATATAAGGAAATTTAATATGTCTATGGTTCTAGCTTTAGGGAAGGTTTCTTTTGATGACTTTAAACCAAGAAGTATGAAACAGACTATGTAAAAAGTGAAGAGAAAGCCAATAGTGTAGCTAACACAATCTCTGATGAAAGCACTTTTCCCCGAAAAATACAAAGGCAAATGTATTAATTTTCAAGAGACAGACAACAAAAATCAGAAAATAAAAATGACAAGGGAAACTCTCAGGATTTAGGTGAAAGGTCATTGTTGCTCTAATCTGTATTCAATATACTGAAAATTCTTCATTGTTTTCTACTAAAACCTATACACCGAAACAATGCCTGACATATTTTCTCACTGCATGTCTTCAGCAATGCATGGTTGCTAATGACAGCATTTGCTCCTGAGCCTGCAGGAGAGCCTTTGGGTGGAGAATTTTCTGTAACAGCAGACCTGCCATAGCTGATCTGTCAGGGTGAGTCAGACAGGCCTTCTGCTCCCGGAGGAGGGCAAGAAAACAAATAAACATTAAACCAAATGCAAACAGTTTCATCAAAGGCATTTGACAAATTAGCAGGTGCCCTAAGGAATCAAAAGAAAGGGCAGAAATAAATAGCACTTCATTCATTGAAATCTTTTGATTTCAAAATTCCAAACAAATACATTAAACCATCTCTTACATCTTCTGATATTCCATTGCACAAATAGATGAGTTTGAAACTTGGCCAATATTATATGCTTTCATGCATTACTCATACTCAGTTTTCACTCTTCTACAAAGAGTCTTCACCAAGCTTCTACTCTTCCAAGGCACAGTGCTGGGCACTGGGGGAATGTAATGGTGTGCAGGAACTGACAGGGACTCTCCCTCACAGAGACCACAGCTTAATGGGGATGGGGAGGCAGACATAGCAATTAAGTGTTCACACAAATAAGTGTGAAATTTCACTAGAAACTAAATTTGACAAAGGAGAGCTATGTGATGCTTAGAGTCTGTGATTGGAGTATTTTACCCAATTCAGAAGGTCTAAGATAGCTTCTATAAAGAAGTTCGGAAGGATTCTTAGAAGTTAGCTACTCAACTTAGGGAGGGCAAGATACTGCAGGCAGAGTAAACATCCACATCCTAAGGCATGGTGGCAGAAAGAGACTGTGATCAGTTGAGACTGAAAGGAGGTCCCTGTGGCTAAAGCAGTGAGCGCCAAGGTGCTGTGGCTGGCAATAGGGCTGAAGAGAGACAGAGGCGCCAAATCATGAAGAACCTTATTGGCATAATAAAGGGCTTGCTTCCATCCTGAGTGATCTATAAAGTCAATGGAGGGTTCAGGGGTGTGTGTGTGTGTGTATATCTGCTGGGGGGACAGCAGGTGTCATGCTATCGAGTGGCAGATTCAGGTTTGCTTTCATACTCTATTGAATCACTTCTGAATTTTACCAACAGACAACTGTCCTTGCTAACAGTTTCTTATATGGTAAGACTAATTGGAGTTGAACATAAAGCGGCTTATATCTACATTGTGGAAAACATAAATATAGCATCATATATAGAGAAAATATTAAATCAGTAGACATCGCAAGTTTTCCATGTTTTTCACTTGTAATATAACACAACAAAATGTCTCTTTTAGATGTATAATTTGTATTCAAAAGTAGTATAATTTGCTATTCTTAACATGAAGAGAATAGAGAAAAACCTCATTCTAAGACCAAGTAAATGTTTGAATAATCAGCTTTAAGCATAGACACTGTTGTTCCTGAGCAAAATAATGAATACAATATCTGGTTACACTCAAAGATGAAAAGTGTTCCTCTTTTAGAGAATTTACAATATAGTAAATCCACAGAGGTTGGGAATATGAAAAATCTGAATACAGTCTAAGCACAGTACACTGAATGATAAGATACAGAATGATACATTAATAATAATATAATAACTTGCAGTCATGGTTGACTTTAGCAATTGAACACAGCTCTTAGAATATTATCTTTTCAAATTAATTTACTAATTCTGTAATACACCTACAGAATTGTGGGCAATATTATATATGTCACAGAATTCCAGTTTTTAATTGATTGCCTGTTATATGCTAGGTGCTTTAAACATTTCCATACTGAATCTTTGGGAGCTCGTTGACTGCAGGAAGAGCCCTCACAGAGCTTGAAGCCCAGGCCTGCTGAAGCCTGATCGCGGGTAATAGAACCTCACTTCATCCCACCTTCATATAAACACTCGGGAAGGTGCTAATTTTGTTTTGCACTAGTTATTTGCACCTAGTGAGGAGGCAGGCATGCAGCCAGAATCTCCACAGCAGCCTCGTTGATACCAGTAACAGGGTTTTAAAAAACCCCTTGAAAATGGCAAAGGAAGCTTCTCCCACCTGGTGGGATCCTCACTCCATTCAGGCAGTGTCATCGGAAGCTGCACAATTCCACTAGAATCCTGGGGGAATACGAGTGGCCATACCTGCACCTCTGAAACCTGTGTTAACCCCTGCTTTATGTAACTGTTCTCTGTCTTTGCTATCTCTGTAAATTTCCTAACCATTTGCCACTAAAACCTTTTATCTTTATGCCGATCACATTACCATTCTACTGTGACTACATGGAAATTATTACACTGAATTTAGAAATGAAGACACGGAGGCTCTGAGCATGATAGTAACTCATCCGATTTAACAAGCAATCATGTTGAGGTCTTGATCAACACAAGTGTGGCCTTTGTGGATGCGACTTTTAGGAAAGGCGAGAAGGCTGATAGCACAATACAGGGTGAGTATTACGAAGAGAACAAGAACCACCATAAATGTGTAATTGTGACTGTAAGGAGAGATCATTTAGGTTTTTTTTCATGTTGCACATGAAAATCATAATGTGATATTACTAATATGTTTACCTCACCATCAAACTGTAAGTTCTATGACCACGGCAAGTCTATTTTATTCACCTTTGTAAGGCAGGACCAAGCAAAGGGCCATGCGTGTAATAGACACACAATAAATACTTACAATTTTAAACTTTCAAAATGCCTTTTGAGCTGAATTATTTCATTACTTAAGATGAAAAGATGTAGTTTGGTGATTTGGGGGATATACTCTATGTACTGTTTCTGTGAGGGTTTTTGGGATGAGATTTACATTGAAATTGGTGGACTTTCAGTAAAGTACCTCCGTACTGTGGGTGGGCCTCATCCAATCAGTGAAAGGACTGACTAGAACAAAAGACTGACCTTCCCTAAGCAGGAAGGAATTCTGCTAGCGGACTGCCTTCAGACTTCAACTGCAACATCCGCTCTTCTCTGGGTCTCCAGTTTGTCAGCCCACTCTGCGAATTTGGAAATTCCCAACCTCTATAATCGTGTGAACCAATTCATCACTAAATCTCTCTCTCTGTCTCTCTAGAGAAACTTAATACAGTCAGTATTAACATAACTTTTAAAGGATATAAATGTTTCAATATATATAACCTTAATGGTGTACAGACTATTAATATTTTTCCATTTATTTATTAATTCCTCAAATACTTCTTGAGCTTCTGTGATAACCCCAGGCACTTGTTTTAGGAGCTGAGGGTACAGTGAAGAATGGGTTTGCTTAGTAAAGTGTATATATTAGTTTCTGAAAAACTTTTTGACTAATTAAGTCAAAGTAACTCACTCAATTTGGAAGCAAAACAAAACTTATCTCCATAAGATAGAAATATTTTACATTTCTTTTCCTTTTAACTCAAGAAACTTGGAAAAAACTTTGCTGTGAAAAAAACAAAAGAAAATTATTACCTGCAAACTATTTTTCTCCTTCCTTTTGTATCCTTTACTTCTTATTTCACCATATTGCCTTATCTGGCCGTGTTTGTGTATACTTACAGCTATCCATCTATATCTACCAGATAGTTATTATTTCTTTAGAGCTGTGTGTGTGTGTAGTTATAAATAATATAATATAATAATTTGCACATATATATATGCTTTCATTTCCTCTAACACCATATAAGTATGAATAATTTTAACCCTTCAAATGACTTTTCCACCTGCTACGCCTGATTTGCACAGTTGACATCTCTGTAGCCTGAGACTCAGAGTAGAAAATAGACATTGCATTGATACAGCTAGTTAGTGGTAGACCCAGGATCAGATGTCTTCACTCTCTTGCTTTTTCCTCGATGGCTCCAATTTTCTCCCTAGCCAAAGATATTAGTTGAAGAACAGCTAGATGTCAATTTGCTAATAAAATGCCATTTAGGTTCCATTTTTCCTACTTTTCCTTGAAAACATACATAACCCCTTTGACTAATTTCTGAATGTTAGAAACCTATTGAAAGATGTCATCATTTCAATATAATAATTTATGTTTACAGATTACATTTTTTATTTATTTCTGAGAACAAATTTAATGTGAACTATTTAATTTGCCCCACCACAATTCAATATCAACCCTGCTTTAAAAATAGGCCTAGATGTTATCAGTATAGTCACTCTGTAGATACTCAGTCTTAATGATGGGGACTATATAATGTTCCCTCTCATTGTTAACAAAAATAAATGTTTCCACGCTATCATAATGGTTTAAGTAAAGAAATGAGGCTCATGACAATCATAGTGCAAATTAAAGCAGAATAAAAAGAATGCAGGAGGATTCTATTAAGCTCCCAAAATAGATAGCTAAAACCATTCTTTAAAGAGTGCAATGGCAGTTCAAAACTTCAACTCTCCAAAGATCAGGAACTTCTTTGTAATTCAGAACTCTTAAAGGATATGTGGAGAGAGGGATCCAGAATCCAAAGTCACAATCCACTGTCTATATCAGAAGGCACTCGCCCACATATACAGCTTGGCTCCAGCACACTTCAGACTCTAGGCTGGGAGTGAACTTGAATGAACCTCCTGAGTTGAAAGCCCTCCATTTTTAGCTCTGAGTAGACACTATAACTTCCGTATTCCTCCAAAACCATTTAGAATCTCTGAAAACCTCAACAGAATAAAAAAACGTCCTCCCATCCTCAGCTGTGATAGGTCTAATTATGTTTCTCAAGGTCTCCAAACACAGCACCGCCATGATGTTGCCCAAACTCTTGGGGTGTTTCCTCTGACTGCGCTGGCTTCTCACACCTGTTTCTCCAGAGCATTAGACCAGAATGCTACAGGGAAGAGCTCCCTCGCCTGACTCTAGAAGGTAATGCCACTGCGGGAGATTGCCAGGGTCGGTTCATTAACTGCCTCTTGCAGCCAAACCAGTTAATTTGATTACACAAAGTTTGTTCTTTAGTTTGGCTAAGTCTTTTCTGTATTTATAATCTTTCATTTGGAAATCCAAGTCTCATGTAGAAACAAATATATAATTAAAACATCAACTATAGATTGCATGTATAAACAAAATGTATAATTTGCACATTGACTACAGATTTCCTCCAGAAAAACAACAATTATTTCATATGAGGTTTTGGAATTAATAGGAATCTGTTCAGTTGTGATTTATGTGCACTTCCAATCTGAGATTGTTACGGAGAAAATTGTGGCAGTTAATCAACATGCAAATGACATGTTTATGCATGAGTTAAAATGAATTTTGACAGATGTATGAATGCCAAATATTAAAATTTAATGCTTTAGCCTTGTAATGAAAATAACACAAACCACAGAAAGATCTGTCTTACCTATAGACATGCTGAAGGGCAAGAGAGTTTTAATTAATACCAGATAATTTTTTGCTTGTTGGTAATAGGTGAAATATAAAATATAAATACTCAAAATGCCAAAAGAAAACACTCTTACACTCAGAACCTTACCTGGCACCTCCATCACAATGTGTCGTTATAATATTCATTCCAGTAAATAGAGTTTTCAGGCACGTCTTCAGAATTAAAATGAGTATATTTAAGTAACCATTCGAGATCAAATTCTTTTTCTCTATTCATAAATATTTGAAAATGTATTACAGTTTCTGAATCTTAATCACCAAAGTTCAACTTCTGTTAGGAAGAAATTGTTTTGAAAAAGTATGAGATTAAAAGATAAACACAAAAGTAATCAAAGTAATTTTCAGTAATGTCACTCATCTGTGCTTTAGTTAGTTCTCATCACTCGTTTGGAAGATCCTCAAATTAATATGAATTAACACTTACAGAGTGTTCCTCAAATGTTAGCTACTATTATGTACTGTGCATTGTGCTAATTGCATTACGTTCATTATCCCCTTCAAACTTCAGGAATTCCAGGAAATCTAAGCAAACCAAGGTTGAGGGAATTAAATATCTTGACCCAGCTCACACGGCCAGGAAGTAGTTGAACCAAGGTCTGGTTCCAGACTCCATGTGTTTAACCACTACACTGTAGATTTTGGACTAATTCATTGACCAACAACTATGCTTTTTCCCACAATCCTTTGCCATTTCCTGAGTACACTACTGGTCAGTGACTCCAGTGTGGAACTGGAGTTGAGGATCCAGGATAGCACCCACAATGCCAAGACTGCAAGAAGGAGAAATACTAGCTTTTGCTATGAGAGACGTCAAGAAGTCAATCGAGGATAACTAGAAAGAAGATAAGTGGATCTGGTCAGGATCTGGGCAGAGATTAACTTAACAAATGTTAGGGCTTCAGTGAAATAGTAAGACACAAAGTAGAGAGTGGAATGGGCATAACAAAGCGCAGAATGACAAACGTAAAATGTCTATTAGAGAAATCTCATTATAAGTGGAGAAGAAACATGAACCATTCATTCAAAAGGGGTGATGGAAAGAAGGAAGAGAGAAAGGAGAAGGTCAGAGGAAGAAAGAGAAACTAAAACGTGTTCAGAATCCTCCACGGGATAGGCATTTTTAAATATGTTTCCTTCCCTTTAATTTTCATGTTAACCACTCTAAGCACAAAACATCTTAGAATATTAGAACAGATGATTT
Organism: Ursus maritimus; assembly: GCF_017311325.1. Classification (NCBI taxonomy): domain Eukaryota; kingdom Metazoa; phylum Chordata; class Mammalia; order Carnivora; family Ursidae; genus Ursus; species Ursus maritimus. The sequence continues at coordinate 26,251,728 of NW_024425563.1, read as the reverse complement.
TGAATGGACATTGTTTGCTTGCTACACTGGAAGCATTCTGCATATTACTTCTAATTTAAACAATTACACATGCTTATTGAAAGAAATGGGAAAAATTTTCTAAAATTTCCTGTTGCTTTCTTTTTACAAAGAAAATGTTTGTACTTGTGAACTGGAATGTATTTTTATAAGGCTAATAATGACTTTTTTTGTTTCCATTTACTATAAAGGAAGGTCTATACTTGAAATGAGGTCTATTAGACCTTGGTACAGATCCCTGTCTGAATCTTTTGGGTGCAAAGGAAGAGGAAAGGGAGACATCTACTTGACCAGCTGAGAGATCCAACAGACTGAAGGAAATAAAGAGGTGCATACTTCTCCTTTGAAGATGCTATGTTTTTTGTTTTGTTTTGATTGGCAACCAGAAATCAACTGGTATAGGGCACTATTTTTGTGTGCACAGTAAACCAGGACAGATTAACTGCGGAGGATGCAGCATACTCATTGTGACTTTAGCACCAGATAGTGTCACAGGCTCTGCAGATGGTGAGCATCAAGGGTTTCTTTGAGATGTTCTCCACTTATTCCCAGGTATACTTTCCTAAGAAGTGGCAGTGTACTGCCCTTCATTCTTCTCCTCACTCTACATGGAAAAAATCTCTTTTTCTGGAGAGTAGCCCTCACTATTCTATATCTAACTGCACTGGTGAAGGGTTTCTTTTCTTTTTTAATTTACATATTTGGTTAGATAATCCGCTGTTCATTTTAATGGCAATCTGCATAGAGGAATTAGATACGTGGTAATGTTGCCATCTTAAATCTAAGGCACTTTTGAGGAGACTGTCTTCATACATTTTTAATAAAATTAAGTCTCTCAAAACTAACAAATATTTGTGGGAAATCCTGTGAGGGCTTTTTTTTTTTTTTTTTTGACATATTTGCAAACCTAGAGGATATCTCAAAGTACTTTTAAGTACATCGTATTAATGCAAGAATCAGATTGTAAATGTTCAAATAAACAGATCTAATGTTTTTGTGTACCTTGTAATTATGGGTCACAAATTTGATTAAAATCTCATGGAGCCTGCCTGTATAGGAGGCTAAACACAGTGGGTCCTCCATACCTGTTTGCAGAGTTTACAGAATAGGAAAAGCACTTTTTTTTTTCTTTAGATATTGACTCAATCTACATGTTATTTAAAGAATTTTTAAAAAGTCATTCTAAAGAGTTATAAAGGAAGTCAGACCCTAAAAAGTTCTAAGCAAGTATTATTTATGAAGTTTGTTTACTGCTCACAGGATGGTTACCGTTCTTCTATCCATTTTGTTCTGTACCACTCAGGAGGAAGCACTTAAGCTCCCTGTTAAATGGATAATCTGTCAATTCCCCCCAAAGGCTGGAGTTCATGTTTTTTACAGCGGCGCCTAAACATTCTCACAACTAGTCCAAAAGACATGGACATACACTTACTGACTTCAATTCCTTTCCTTTCTCAGGATTTCCAGCCCTCTTTTCTCCACTGAACTCCTTCCATTTTTAAATTTTCTGCTCCTCATCTCTATATATTTCTTGGGTCTATTTGTTTTTTGTTTGTTTTTTTCTTCAGATAGCGTCTGAGTTTTCCAAGCACCTTCATCGTGTGTTTCTCCTCGTCTTCCTTCCCTTTTACGTTGCCTGCATTTATCCTCTTGTCTTTTTGTCCATCATGCTACTTTCTATCTTCGAGTCTTATTGCCCACATTCCGTGTTTTCTCCTTCCTGACCTCAAGCATTCATTTTATCCCTCTCCTTCCCCCGCAAGATGACATAGTGCTATCATTTTACCTCACCTCCCATGATACATTTAATTTCCACTGTAGTTTCTTTTGCTTTTATAGTTCTATTTTCTTTCCAAGGAATAAAAAGGAATAAACATTGAATTCGTAGGGAAGATTTATCATTTGCTTTCATATTAATTATGCTTGACATTTCCCCCTGATCTTTAATAAAAGAAGGATGCTTTATTTGGCCATATAACATACATTCGATTTGTATGTTCCAGAGCAGATCTCCCAGGAAATTGCTGATGGGAAGCAATGTTTTTTCCTGTTATAATATAAACTGCACTCTTCCTGGGAGGCACACGTGTTTCCTTAACACAAGCCAGCCTTCTCTTTATCACTCTTGTCTTATTGCCCTTGAGTATCTCCAGGCTCATCAGACTAGATTCCTGCCTCGTCTTGCGTGACTCTAGTAGCCTCACTAAACTCCGGGCTGTCATTACTCCTGGGAACTTGAACTCCCTACTCTGAGGAAGTCCTCGCTTCTTGTCTCTCTCAGAATTTGGCTTCCTCCTGCTTCACAGTGAACTCAAAGCCTTTCAAGTTCTATACCTTGAATGGTCCTCCTACTGAAACCACAAAAATGCTAGCTGTAACATCAAAAAATCTTTTTCAATGCCCACCTGACCTGGCACAAAATTGAGGAATAGAGTCAAAAACTGAACTGAAAGCAAGAACACAAGGAGGTAAGTGACCAAAATAAGCTTTATTATCAGTGGTTTCTGACAAAGCTATGGCAGGACTGGGTGGAAGGATGCGGGACGTAAAGCTTACAGCCTGAACACAGCATGGACCTCAGTATACTAAACTCTCAAAGTAAAGATGAATGAGAACTAAACTCTCTCTTTAGAAGATGATAATAAAGAACTTAATGTCTTTGCTGAGGATTTATAATCATTAGCAAGCTTTCACCTGAGCCTCTAGTCCAAATTATCACTTTTGTTGTCTGAAGAAAGTCTGAGTGGAAATTTTCATTTAAAGCACTTCTGGTTTTAATAAAAAAAAAAAAAAAAGTAGAACTTTGAGAAATTGAAAAAACAAATATTAAAGAAACCCAATAAAAGGATTATATAGCAGATGAATTGTTCAATGAATCCCAAGCAGAAAATGATAAATAAATTCATACCTCAAAATCTTATAATAATGTGGTAGGGACCCCCTAACAGCCAAGTAAAGATAGTGAGACACAATTTTTGCTTTCAATGGTCTCATTGTTCAGAGACATGTAAAAGGCCCTGCCTTCCTCATTTTATAGAATTTACTTGTGGAATGAGAGGCCCTCATGCTAATTGTTTCTATCAATACTATTTGGCTCCTGCATCTCACTCTTGTTTCTCCTATGCTCCTGTTAACAGAAAAATACACCCCTGCAGACCCCTGATTTCATTCTGGCTCCTGTCCTACGAATGCGGAACCTCAAGGATGGAAGTCTATCTAAACTGGGGTAGACACTAACCATCTCTCCTCTCATTACTGCTCTTTGTGATCCTCTGACTTCTTACATTTTCGATCTTCGTGCTTGTCTATGTCCATCCTGACTACATGGTACTTCTACCCTTGTCTATATACTGCTGACTACGTTTGGATACTTCGCTGACCTCTCGTTGTGGATTCATCTTCTTATCTTCACAAATAATCATCACTTCTATGAGCCAAAATTGGGACACAAAAACCATTCAGGCAGAATGAACATTATCCCCCAGTCTAGGGCCCCCAACACACACACACACACACACACACACACACACACACACACACACACAGAGGCACACATGCTTGCACACATTTCCCAGGATTTATACATGTGAGAACAGGGGAAACCAGTGGAGTAGGACTCCAGGAGGACTGGGATTCAACAGGATCCTATAATGGTGAATCAGCAGAGGCTAAATGAGGTAGAGATGTCAAAGATGTAACTAGGCAGGAAAAGCAGCACTGCACTCATCAGCTTCCATCTGGGAGACTTGGCAAGCTAGAGAAGAATGTCACCGAAGGAAATTTTTTTCTGCCTGCTCCGAGTTATAGAGACAGGCTCGCTTACTATCATGTCATTCAGTCTATACTAACCTCTACGCCTCCTTACTTCTGTCATCTATGGACTTCCGGGTAACTCCCTCTCATTCACTGAAGCCTTTAGTGTCTGACTCACGGTTTTCATTTCAGCCTCAAATTTTGTTTTAAAATTGAAAAGAAATGTGCTCTTCTAGTGCTCCACCTCCTGCCTCCTTGGCTCTCTGCCTCCCATGACCTTCACCTCCACTTCACTTCAGTCACAAGCTCCCAATGCCACATCCTGGGCTTTATCATCACCTGACTTTCCTCCACCTCTGAAAGCTTGACTTGAAAGTCCCATCTGTGCACAAAGTCTTCTTCTCCCAGCTCTCGTAATCTGTTACTTTCATTAAACATTAAGTTTTACTTCACAGTGACCTCGGTTCTCTTGAAACCACTTCTCTGAAGTCCTTTAGATAGTCACATCTTTTATAACACTTTAGATTCCAATGACCTTTTTTTTTATATTCCAAGTCCTACAATTCCATTTTTTAAATAGTTCAGGAATCTGCACTCCTCTCTCTATCCCATTTCACCACCCCTTTTCAAGTCACCATTACCTTGCACACAGATTAACTAACAGTTCCCACATAGGTCTTCTTGGCCTTAGTCCTTCCAAACTTACCATTCAGCCCATTCCCTGCAATACAGCCAGAGTGATCTTTCTACAACACACATCTGACCATGTCAGTCCCCTCTTTAAAACACTGTAATGACTTGAAGTTGCTTCAGGAATAAACTACAAATTCCTAAATATCACTTCTACATTTTTCATGACTAGGACACACTTTCTTCATGCCTCTCTCCCTCTCTAATTAGTTACCTTCTCACTCTACCTCACTCCATATTTTAGGTGGATTGAGTTATTTTGGGTTTATTGAATTTGCCATGCCCTCTCCCATCTATAGGCTTTTGCATGTGTTGGCTTCTCTTCCCGGAACATTCTTCTGTACTTTATCTCCTTCCCCTGTTGCTTCCCGAATCCTAATCATTCCTTAAGTTTCACCTTTGAGATCCCATCTCTCAGGAAGCTGTCCCTGACCTCCCAAGTCTGAATGACATGCCCTTTCCTATGTGCTTGTACTTTCTTATCACAGCACTTCACACAGCATTTCCTAACTCTAACTGCAGCATCTCTCATTAGATTGGGAGAGGTAAGGATAGGGATAATATCCCCATGGACTAGCACAGTCTGAAATACATTAGCTACTGAATAAACATTAAGTGAGTGAAAAAAAAAATCCCAACTCAAAGAGTCAGAAATAGAGACATTAAATTAAGTAGACATAACCCTAAACCAGGATATTAAATTAAGAAACTAGAGGATTCCTATGAGATTATGTACCTGGAAATATGGAACCTTATATGCCATCCTAGAAGGCTACTGGAAAAAAAAAATCAGTATTTCCAAAACGATTATTAAAATTGCTTTTACTTTATATTACATTAAGCAAGCATTTATAACCCAAATTTTCTACCCTTTTTAAAATCCACGTTGAGATTTGCACGTGTAATCTTCATGTTCAGCACATGCACATTACCACTATAAATTACTCTCATGACTTCAAATCAGTATATTTCCTGAAGAGATTTCTTTTACATTTTTGCCTCAACATGATGGAAGGTGACATCTAGAGCACAAGAAATAGGCTTATATCAAATCTCTCATGACTTGCCTGATGATGTACTGCAGGTCCCACTGGACTGTCTAGCATTTCTGACAGATTCTCCATCTTTCACACAGCTTTGGTTTTATATAAATATAGTAAGTGCCACAGTCATGTCTCCTTAAAGCCTCAATGCCAAACCTGCTCAGGCCATAAATGTGTGAGTTGACAGAGAACACTGATATTCCCTTGCAAGTCTCCTTTTCCTGTAAAAATGGAAGTGTCAGATTATGATAATTCTCTCTCCATCAAATGCCTATAAAAGGCAGACAAATTGAGGGAAGATAAAAGTTAGCAAGTGGTATGTAAGAATAAAAGAGAAAATATCAAGCTGTTAAGCTCTCCAAGGCTGTCGTAACTGCTGTCATTTTGATAACATAGTTCTTGCTGACCATCGGGCCATATCCAGCTTCTTCCAGCTGACAAGCCTGAGGTTCCTGCTGCTTTTAAAATTGAGAGATATGTCTGCATGGAGAGAATAGCCCAAGAGAGGCCTTGTCCTCTTGTCACAATCACAAGAAGGTTGGGGAAGTCGATTGACATCAGTAGTTTCAAACATAAGTGATCATCGTATTTGGGGGAAGTGAGTGTTCTGTAAGTTTCTGAATCCCACTCCCTAATTCTGATCCACTAGAGCTATTTTTGTTCTTTTTATTTTGTATTTTTCTAATGTTTTATTAGAGTAAAATTTTACATACAGTGAAATGCACAAATCTCTTTCTAGCCCTCCTTTGGGTTAACTATTAATCATCATTCTGTTTCAAATCTTTTAGGCTCTTAGCTCCACCTCTGTGTTGTTGTTGTTGTTTTTTCAGTAACTTACATATAATTACCAACTGCATCTCTAAGGTATCAGTCAACTTAGAGTAACATTTTTCCACTTGAATTATAATGCTAGAGCCTAACAGCATGACTCTCTTTATCTCCATTTTCTCTGTTATTGTTGACATACATTTCAAACCCTGCAATACAAGCTTATAATATCTGCATCAAAAGGCAGTGGTCTTTTAATACAAAGAGTTAAAGGGGGAAGAAAAAGATATTCTTTCACATATATGGCTCTATTTATCTTTCTTGCTGCTCTTCAATCCTTCCTGAAGATCTGAGTTTGCTAGTCGTTACTTTTCTTCAAACTGAAGAAAATCCTTTAGCATTTTGTCTAGTGCAAGTCTGCTGGTAGGAAGTTATCATTATTTATTTATCTGAAAAGTCTTTGCCTTTATTTTTGACATATTTATTCTGAAGATAGATTTTGAGTTGAGAGAATTTCCTTTCAGCACTTTAAAGATTTTGTTCCGCTGTCTTCTAGCCTCCACTATTTTTGGTGAGATTTCAATCATCTTTGAATCATTGTTTCCCTGTATATAATAATATTCCACTACGCGCACGTGCACACACACACACACACACACACACACTTCTGACTGCTTTCAACATTTTCTCTTTATTTTTTGTTACCAGCAGTTTGATTACGATGTCCTCAGTTATGGTTTTCAATGTACTAATTCTACTAGGAATTCTCAAAGATTTTGAAAACTGGAGTATATGTTTTTCACCAAATTTAGAAAATTTCAGACATTAAGTTTCGATATATATCTTTTCCCATCTTCTCTCTTCTTACCAGCTGGGATTTCACATGTACATACATTAGACAACTTGATATTATCCCACATATCTCTGAATGTCTGTTCCTTGCCTTTAAACTTTTTTTCTCTTGCTTTTTAAACTGGATAATTTTTACTGATCTCCCACCATCTTCAATCTACTCTTAAATCCATCATATGACATTTTTTATTTCAGATATTTTAATTTTCAGCTCTAAAATTTATATTACATTCTGTTTTCTGGTCAGCATTTTTCTGCTGAAATTCTCATGTTCACTCAGTATGACCATCTTTTTCTTTAAGCCCTTGAACATATTTATAAAAGTGGTTTTAAAGGTGCTTTAAAATTGGTTAAAATTAAATTAAATTTAAATACATTAAAATTATTAAAATAACTCCAGCATTTTATTCATATCTGGATCTGTTTGTCTGTTTCTATTGACTGCTTTTCCTCTTGATCTAGCATCATAATTTAATTTTGCATATTTAGTGATATTTGTTATATTCTAAACATGGTAGATAATACATTGGTGAGAAACTGGGCTCTATATTTTTCTCTGAGTGCTACTTTTCCCCCCGAGCAGTTACATTATTGGTTGCTCACCTTGAACTTGTGAATGTTTTCTTTTACATATTGTTAAAGCAGGCCAATTTTAGACTGTTTATATCTCAGGGAAAATCCCATAGGGCAAATCCTGTGATACAGGTTTTAGTCTACAACTATGGTGTTTGAATAAAACACCTAAGGTATTTATCAAGCCCTTTAATTTGCCACATGATTCTCACTCCAAATGTTTGTCTTCCCTATGGTGGGCAGCAGCTAACTTCTCTATTGAGCCTTTTAAACTTTCAAGCTATTGCTTTCCACTGATCTCCTTGGATTCTCCCTTATGATTACACAGTTACCAAGGATTTTAGGGAAGTTTATATTCATAATGTGGTGCTCCCTTCTTTTTTTTTTTTTTTTTAAGATTTTATTTATTTATTTGACAGAGAGAGACAGCCAGTGAGAGAGGGAACACAAGCAGGGGGAGTGGGAGAGGAAGAAGCAGACTCCTAGCGGAGAAGCCTGATGTGGGGCTTGATCCCAGAATGCTGGGATCACGCCCTGAGCTGAAGGCAGATGCTTAACGACTGTGCCACCCAGGCACCCTGTGGTGTTCCCTTCTTTGTAACTTTTTCCTTACTGGGGGGAAATTCTCAGACACATAGGCAGTCCTACATCCTGTCTCTTGACACTTAAGCCAAAAATACTGCAGCTCTCTGCTTGAGAGCTGTCTCTTGTTGCTCTGTACTATGCAAAGTAGTAGAAAAGAAGGACAAATGCAGTCCCCTTATGTCAAGGATCAAATTCTGCTTTGGTCATTCTCCAGTGGCTTCATCATTTTTCTTTAAGATTTTATAGTTTGTAACTATGTGAAGTGATAGATATTAAGTAAAACTTACTGTGATGATCATTTCACAATATACACACATATCAAATCATTGTGTTGTATACCGTAAACTTATACAGCGTTGGATGTCAATTATATCTCAAAAAAGTGGGGAAAAAAAGATTTTATAATTGTTACATAAGGTGCAGTGGGGGGGGAATGTCAATCAAATAAAACCTACTCCACCGTTACCAGAACCAGAACATCTGTTTGGTCAGCTGGCTGGTAGGTTTTTAAATATAGCTTCTCTTTTCTTCATTCCTTAAAAAATTTTTATTTGTTGAGCACATCTTACATGCTGGTCACTCTTTCTGACTGTGACAATGGAACAGTGAACAAAATAGAGAAATTCCCCATTTTTAGAGAGCTGAAATTCTAGTGAAGCATGGAGATGTTGTATTCTCATTTTAGCTTAAATGCTCCATGTGTCACACATAAGTAAAACTGTGAGTAAAAGAACCACTAAGAGAATAAATAAATAGATTTCTTAATTAGGGAATTCTTTTGTACTACCATAGTCCAAAAATATTCCCTGTGGCTATTGCTAAGGTGCATGGTGAAGTGGCAATGTATGTTTTGTTCCAAAAATAAGCTATGGGAAACAAGTCACTTTCTATGTGGCTTGGTCTCTTTGACAAGATGCGATAATTGATCAATGAAACAACTGTCATTGATTTAAGCTCCAAGGGGCTCTGACATTATTGCTGCATGCCTCCCTTTTGCTGTCCCACAGGATGAGAACAGTGAGGGTAAGTGACTCCCAGGACAAGCAGCATGGGTTGTTCATTACAAATCGATCCCTACTTTTGGAAACAACTTGAATTGCATGCCCTTTGTGCCTGCTCTGGTCACGTTTGCCCTTGTCCTCAGTTCTGCTTTGTATCCAGGGAGGTGCTGACCCCTTCAGTCTGCTTTTCCCAGGCTCCAGGACCATCTGCAGGAGGAAGGAAAAAGCCAAGGAGCTCCTTTTTCGGCCTTTGCAGTGGCTATTTTCACTTTCAAGATTCCACTTCCTGCCAGAAAAGCCCACCAGCTGCAGCCTTCATCTGGTAACTCACAACCATGGGTTACCATTATATCTCTGGCTCCTTTGTCTTTCAGCCTGAAAATGGTGTGAGCTTTGATTTTTGCCAATCTTTGGATAGCCTCATTGCCTCTGGATAGCTTCTCAGCTCCCTCCATCACCCATGAAATCCATTTCCTACACTAAATTCCTTATTTTAAATACTGAGAATGGTTTCTCCTTTTTTTGTTTGGTCCCTAAACAATTACACACTGCTAATGGAGGGTAAGGTTGTCTTTTTTTTTTTTTCCTTAAGAAGAGTTCTTTTTAAAATAGATCAATAAAAACCCATATCGACACACACACTAAGAAGAGGTGATAACACTTTTAATGCATTCTGACTAAAATGTTGCATAAGGTCATTGTACTTTGCTCACACTAAATTCTGTAACAAGATGTATATAAGAAAGAAAACTATAAGATGACAAGTTTTGTATGTGATAGATGGAATACATCCAAATCGAAAACAAGATCTATAGATTCAAAGAGTTGAAACATAATTTTAGATTTATGGTCAAGTGAATTATTCTAACCAATAAAAGATTAAAATTGCAAGAAACAGGACAGTTTTCTTGAAATCTGCCTGATTCTTAAATTTGAATATAGTTCTTACATGTTAAACAGATGATTGGTTTACAGATAATTAAATACAAAGACTCTTCAGGGGTAAACCGTATGAATCAGTGAAGGGATAGCTAAACTTTAAGCAACTGCATAAGCCCCAGCACGGAAGAGCCTGGCACCAATATTATGGCCATCTTTTCATAAGAAGCTATGTTGTTTGCCTAAATAGATTATAAGATTATATGTCATCAACATTTCCTTCCTTTGTAGAGTCAATCACACAATGCCTACTACATAGTAGATGCTAAAAGATCTATTACTATACGTGATTTAATAAATGAACTGACAAGGCCTGTCAGACACATGTTCTGTGAGTGTTTGCCTAAAATTGCTAATAGAAACATTACAAATAGTCCAGAATTGCAGTAAAACTATGTCAGAGCTTTTAATAGCTTTCAAGTTAACCCAAATCTTGAGGTTATAAATGGGAAAAGAAAAAATGAATGGACTCATAGACCCACTCAGGCTTACTGATGAGAGATGAAGACAAGAAGGCCTCATTCTTTCTTACCCATATTTTTAGCAAACATGTGCCCTTGATTGAAATGTTAACTATAAGAAGCACAAATTTTTATTTTATTTTATTTTATTAAATTTTTTAATTTTATTTTTAAATTTGTAATTATTAAAGTAAAGTAAATATTGTAGCTACCTAACACATTTTAAACACATTTTAAAAGCCTAACACATTAAAAAAATGTATCCCATTTTTGGGGGATTTCTTGGTGATCCTATAAGACTTGAATGTTTAAGTATTCATATTAAGAGTTGTTTTAGGAACAGATCAGAATTTATTACACAGAAAAATCACATAGCCTTATTTTAAGAGCCTCTCTTAGGTCTTCAAAACCAGTGCCTGAAAACTTGGCAGAAGTAAGTTTAAAAGGAGGCAAAGAACTCAGAGCACCTGGCCCTCCTGGCATGCATTAGCCTCAGGATCACATCATGAACTGCTGGCCCGTTTCCCTCTGCCCTCGGGAGCAGGTGTAACATACTTATCGTTAAGATCATCATCCTAACCCGCAATGTAGAATGCATAAAAAGGAGAAAGAGTACAACTTTCTATGGATAGACTTCCAATATCTTGAGAATATACATCCCAAGGCACTCTGGCTCTATACCTCCTTTACCTTCCCCATAAACCCTCCAAGGTCTCCTAAGTATTATTCAAAAGTCTTTGGACAAAAAAAAGTGAGAACATATGACAAGCCATTTTTGCTTCCTGCTCAGTCAATGCTCCTCTGAAGAAATGAAATGCAGACCTTGGATTTACTTAAACTGTGGATGTTGGAGGCAGGTAGATAAACAAGAAACATAAATCATAATCTCAAAACATTATCCAGCCTTTGTTCTGCCGATTTACTGAGCTGTTTTGATTAGTTCTAATAATTTTCCAGTTAATGCCTGGATTTTCTAATATCAGAGAATTTTTGCATATATTTAAATTTTTTTTCTTTCTCTATGTTTATGCTACAGGACCTGTTTATAGCTTAATACAGCAGCCATAATCTCCAGAATCTTAAAAAGCTATAGAATTTCACATTCTTATATTTTTCCTAAATAAAACAAAAAGATTTCCTATAATTCTCTAGGAGTTATCATGTTTACGATGCTGACTACAGTCATGAAAGAGATACTCTTTATCATGAGATCAACAGAAGGGGAACAGAAACTTCGGTTATAGACAAAATATATGGGATTTTATCTTTGTTTTGGTTCAGTTTTTGCACACGGTAGCGGTGGCATTCTAGTAAACTGGGAAAATTGCAGTCTTACCTCATGTTTTACACCAAAATACAGTTTAGGTAGATCAAAGATGTAAAAGGAAAGAATTAGACTATAAAAGTACTTAAATAAAATGATAGGATAAGTATATTTTTCTTAGACATCTAAGAAATTTCTACATATGATATAATAACCAGGAAGAATGAAAGAGATTATTACTGAATTTAACTTCATTAATAAAATTATTAATTATTTTGCATGACAAAATAAATAAAAGAAAACCCTGAAGCAACCGAAAATTACAATGACAAATAGGAAAGAATGAAAGAGGTTCAGCCCAATTTCTCATAATAGGAATGCTCTGATAGAAAAGTGGGCACAATTCACGATAAAGACAAATGAATTTGAAAAGAATTTCAGCATTGCCATAAATCAAATTTAAGTAAAAATGAGCTTTTTTAAGTCATGGAAATTAGAGAGCCACGAAATTTGGTAATATGACTGACATTGTTTGAATTCTAGTATTGCCACTTACTAGCTATGCAAAGTCACTTAACATTTCCGTGCTCCAGTTTCATTTGAAAAATCCATTCCAGTCACGCAGGGATCCATCCACTCATATACCAGTATGTTATCTGCAGTGAACTGTCACTATCCTCATGGCCGTCATGTCACTGAAATTAATTAATATATATGAAATACTTAGCACAATGTCTGGCACATAGGTACTCAATCAATAGCAGATAACTGAAAAGTTTAAAATTGTAAATTGATTAGGAATGAATGCAGCTGCAAATTACAAAGAACAAAAATAGAAGTTTAAGCAACAGGAGCTCATTTGTCATACAGAACAGTAAATCCAGAGGCGGGAAGTTAGTTCAGTGTCCCAAAGATGCTACTGGGGGCTCAGGCTCTTTTTTGATGTTGAACTCCACAATCTTCAGTGTGGAGGTTTCTATATTCATACTTAGTGCCTCATGATTGTAAAGTGATGCTGTATCTTTGGGTATCATGTCTCCATTCCATACAGGAAGAAGGAGGAAGGAAGGAAAGGCATAAAGGTTAGGTGGAATGCCAGCTCAGCTTCTTTTTATCAGGAAAGCAAACCCCTAAAAAACAGTAAACTACTACTTATAGCTCTGACTCAGAAATGTATTATATGGTCATCACTGGCTGAAATGTTGCTGGAGAGAAGGGGCTAGTATAGATAGGTATTGGGGCCACTACCCAATTGTGTTCCCCATAAACAGAAACAGTGAAAAAAAGACACTTAGCAGTGGCTTCACCTTTACACTCTTATCAAAACTCTTCATTGCTTCTCCCCCACACCTCCTCCCTACTCCAACCTCTGTTAACCGCTAACCTCTTTTTTGTATCTATCAGCTTGGTTGTTTTAAAATGTATATATATTTTTAGACTCCAATTATATGAGAGATCATACGGTTTTATCTTTCTCTGACTTATTTCGCTTAGCATAATGCCCTCAAAGTCCATCCATGTTGCTGCAAATGGTAAGATTTAATTCTTTTTTAATGACTGAATAATATTCCATTATATATAATAGTCTATTATATATATCTAATATTCCATTTACTTATATATATATATTCATCTATCCATGGACACTTGCATTGTTGCCATACTTTGGCTATTATAAACAATGTGGCCATGGGAGTGCTGATATCTTGGTATCTTTTCAGTTAAGTGTTTTAATTTTCTTTAGATAAATACCCAGAAGTAGAATTGCTGGTTCCTATGGTGGTTCTATTTTTAACTTTTTGAAGAACCTCCACACTGTTTTTGATCGTGGCTGTACCAATTTAAATTTCCACCAACAGTGCACATGGGTTCCCTTTTTCCACATCCTTGCTAACAACTGTTATTTCTAATCTTTTTGATAATAGCCATTCTAACAGGTGAGGGGTGGTTTTGATTTGCATTTCCCTGATGATTAATGATGTAGAGCATAGTTACATATACCTGTTGGCCATCTGTATGTCTTCTTTGGAAAAATGTCTGTGTGGATCTTCTGTCCCCTTTTTTTTTATGATATTGGGTTGCATGAGTTCTTTATATATTTTAGATATTTGTCCCTTATCAGATATATGATTTGCAAATATTTTTTCCCATTCAATAGGTTGCCTTTTCATTTTGTTGATGGTTTCCTTTGCTGTGCAGAAGCTGTTTAGTTTGATGGGGTCCCAATAGTTTATTTTTGCTTTTGTTGCTTTTTAACAGTAAGAACTAATCATTTAAAAAAAAACCCTCTGATATTTACACTTCTCTATAACCCTAATCCCACCTCATACCCACCTCACACACGTATCCCTAAATAAAAGGGAAAATAAGAAAAAATATATTGCAATATCATTTTGGAACTTGAAGATATTCATAGATTTTAATCTCTGTTGGCTGTAAAGTATTAGTGATTTTTTTTTTGTATTTGTGAGATAATAAGAAAAGTGGAGGCCACTCCCTCATACCAGACACATATATCTTTCTCTATAATAAATATGAGAAAATAAGACAAAAATATTGCACATGTACTCAACTGATTTCCTTAGTAAAGTTTCCCTCTGTTTCAAAATCCCACTTCAAGGATAAAGACCTGAGGAATTTCATACCTAAACCCCAAATAAGATTATACAGTGCAGTTTCTCACACTGAATTTTAATCTGATTCATTTTTAAAATTTATTATCCTAATTCCAGTATAGTTAACATACAGTATTATATTAGTTTCTGGTATAAATATAGTGATTCAACAATTCTTCACATTACTCAGTGCTCATTATGGTAACTGTACTCTTAATCCCCTTCACCCATTTCACCCATCCCCCGCCCACCTCCCCTCTGGTAACCACCAGTTTGTTCTCTATAGTTAAGAGTCAGCTTTTTGTCTCTGTTGGAATCCCTTCTTTACTCCTCTCCCCTCCATATTTTAAGTACATGGTGTCATCCTTTACATTCTTTTGTTCTGTGAATTCCTTGATTCATTATTTTTTTAAAAGATTTATTTCTTTTAGAGTGGGGGGAGGGGCAGAGGAAGAGGGAGAGAAAGTTTCCAGCAGACTCACCACTGAGTGAGAAACCTGAGACAGGGCTCCATCCCACCACCCTGGGATCACTACCTGAGCTGAAATCCAGAGTTGGATGCTTAACAGACTGAGCCCCCCGGGCACCCCTTCCTTGATTCACTTTTATAGCTATACTTAATTGTTTTTGTGCCTCCTACTTTTCTCACTCCTGCTTATGGTCTTTCTTTTCCAAAGAATCCCCTTTAAACATTTCTTGTGAGGCTGGTTTAGTGGTGATGAATTCCTTTAACTTTAATTTGGGAAACTCTTTATCTCTCCTTCTATTCTGAAGGACAGCCCTGCTGGATAGAGTATTCTTGGTTGTAGGTTTTTTCCTTTCAGCACTTTGCACATATCATGCTGCCCCCTTCTGGCCTGCAGTTTGCTGAAAAATCAGCTAATGCCCTTATGGAATTTCCCTTTTATGTAACTTTTTTCTCTTGCTGCTTTTAAAATGTTCTCTTTATCACTACTTTTTGCCATTTTAATTTCTATGTGTCTTGGTATGAACCTCCTTGGATTGATTTTGTTGGGTGCTCTCTGTGCCTCCTGGATCTGGATTTCTGTTTCCTTCCCCATATTTGGGTAGTTTCAGCTATTGTGTCTTTAAATAAATTTTCTGCCTCCTTTTCTCTCTCTTCTTCTGGGATCCCTACAATGGGAATATTAAGCTTAATGGTGTCACTGAGTTCCCTAAGTCTATAGACCTAAGTCTATTTTCATTTTTTATTATTTTCTTCCTCTCTCCTGTTCAGCTTGGTTGCTCTCCATTACTCTCTCTTCCAGGTCACTCATTCATTCTTCTGTTTCCTCTGGTTCGCTGTGTGAGGGGAAAGCTCCCACCAGGTGCTGGGTTGGAGGAGGCAAGTCCACAGGAGAACATGGGGAACAGGGCACACTGTTAGCAAGCTAGGTGGAGAGTGGTGGCACTGAGCTTCTTCCCACAGGTGTCCATGTGTCTAGCCTGGGGAGTAGGGGAGGGAAATGGTGCCCACCAGCTCCTTTGTTCCTCAAGTCTCCTAAAATTCCCTGCCCCTCTAGCACATGCTCTAAGATTAGTAAATAAATCTCTCTCCCATATAGCCCCAGTGTTTTTCAAACTTCTATGCTTTATTTCTGAGGGGGGTGTTTATTGTGTTGTCTCTTTAAGGGTGGGGACACAGTTTCCTCTCACCTTCCAGGCTCTCCCAGAGCAGAGCCTGCTCATTTTTAGAGCTACACCTGTTAAACCCCACTGATTGCTGGGCCCCTCTGTTTTTCAAAGCCAAATGTTATGGGGATTTGTCTTCCCTGTGCCTGGGGTGTCTGACTTGAGGACAAGTCTCCATGTCTGCAGCATCCCTCTCTCCTATTGACAGTCTCATGGGTCCATTTGACTCCTGACCATGTCTCCACCTTTGCTACACACTTTGATGTGGCCTCTTCTCTATATTTAGCTGTGGAGAGTTTGTTCCATCAGTCTTATGGTTGTTTTCTGGGTCACGTGCACTAATATGGGTGTTATCTAGTGGTATCCATGGGATGAGGTGAGATTAGGATCTTCCTATCCATCATCTTCCCTGGGAGTCCCATTCTGATTCATTTTAATCAGAGAATCTCTCATTTCTAAGAAAAGGTCATGAAAGAAGAGAATGACATACTGGAGAACCAGAGTTTCAAATAAATACATTAAGAGAGTGGAGAGAGGTCTCATCAATTGTTATGTGTGGTGAGAAACATAAAGAGTAATTATTTGATGTGATGAAGGTGTTAACTAATGCTATGGAACTAATCATTTTGTAATATACAAGTGTATCAAATCAACACATTGTATACCTTAAATTTACACAGGGTTGTATGTTTGGACTTTAAAAAAGGATGACTGAAGAGTGAATGGACAACCATCAAACTAAATTAGGCTATCTCTGCCTCTGCTTATCTGAAATAAAATCAGTATTAAACAAATCAACCTTAACACATTTCTTCTTATGTGAAGGAACACACCCATAAAGTATTTATTTTGCTATTTTGTTCTACTACTACAGAAGAGCAAAATCTGGTATTTAGGACAAAGTTGCAAATAATCTTTGTTATTTTTATTTAATTTGTGGGGGAAATTTAAAGGCCAAATATATTTGCATATGAGATCAGAAAATGAAGATTCCTGAAACCTTGAGAAAAGTTTTCTGCTGACCTTAATGAAAATGGTTTGCACTAATTTTGTAACAAATAAATACCTTGATAAGCTTTACAAAAGCATCTTCTTTAATTCTTATAAAAGTTCACTGCAGAAGACAGGTAGTTAATACTGCTTCAAAAGATGACATGACAAATATATTTACACCTGAACCTGGAAAAAAATGCAGCCCAAGGGAATATTCTTCTGTGGTAGATCACACAGTAAGTTAATGCCAGAACCAATAAGATATTTGAGTCCAACTGACTTTTCTCCATTCTAAGACCATTCCTGGCCTACTAGAGATTTCCATTCTTACTCAGAATCTCACACAGAGTTGCTGAGTTTGTGCATGATAACCACAGCGGATTATGAATTATTATTGTTCCAGCAGATACTCATGCATACACGTTAAGTGAAGGGACAAAAGACTCTCCTAAATGAACCACGTAAACTATTCAGTAAAATTCACTGAGTAACAAAACTTTCGAGACTAAAACTATGGAATCAAAGGTTCCTAAACTCATCTAAATTCATGCCTGATTTTCAAATTTTAGATGAATATTGGCTTTCTGATAGACACAGTTTTCTTGGGTTTGTTGTTGTTGTTTTAGACTATTTATCTGGATAAGATCGGGCAAGAACAAGAACAATTTGGGTTGAGTTTAAGGCAAGACTAATCTCATAAAACTTCACCTATGATACTTTTACTCGGATTTATTTGGAATCAAAAGGAGTTGCTCTCTAAAGAGATATGGATAGTTGCTGTACAGAAAAACTGGTTAGTATTCTGACCTTCATTATACTCATGACTCAAATGTTATGCATCTGAAACAAAGTATTTTAAAGTTTGAAAGCTGAAGCACATCTCTGTTACATGTGCAGTAAGTTTTTATCTGGCATCACAAGCCCCAAATATATCCCCTTTTCCTTGGGGAAAGCAATTTCAAATAAATTTCATATGGAGGAATAAACAAATCCATAGTACACAAAACACACACATCTGCTCAGAGTCAGTGAAGCAGCAAAATTTGAGTATTGCAGAAAAGATCAATCTAATAGATTATTTTCTGCCTATCAAATCCAAAACCACTAACGTGAAGGCAATGACATATATTAATAATCATAATTTCATGAGTAAGGCTTAAATGGCCTATTGCAAGCAGAGATTTGAATTTCTTTGGTGATTTCAAGTGTAAGTGTTATTTTTCTCTGTAGCATGATTTTGATACCTATTTAAGGGTATAGCAAAATTTAATCATTAAAATCACAGCCTTATTCACAACTAAAAAAGGCAGCAAAAATTCCTGTCAAATCTTTTAATATTAACTTGAACTTCTATTCATCCACAAAGTCCTAACGAAAATTAACTTCATCACCGAGGACATAAGAAATAATAAATTTTGCTTAATGTTAACCTTATGAAAAATGTGTAAGACTTATTTTACATAATGCTAGCTTAAAATCAGCAATGTTTTCCTTGAATTATGCAGTACATCTAAAAGCCCAGTGGAATCAAAAGAGTTTTTCTAATGATAATTATGAATTGATATTTCAACTATTTAGTAACATCTTTAAATGGGATTTTCAGCTTAATTAAAAATGATAGACCATACATAGTATTCTACTTTATTGAGTGGATATTAAATTAGTGATTTTACGCAAGTTCTGAACAGCCCAAGCGTTAGTAATATATTAGAGTTCTTCCATCTTCCTATCAATTCTCCCTGGAACATTTGATTCATTTTAACATAATGCCTCTCTTAGGTGAAAAATGGAAATACCAAAAACCACAGTGCTCTTTTTATTCGTTTCTCTATCTTAGAGAGTAGCAACATGTTGTGAAGACTACCATGAACACTATGATACACTGAGGTTGCTTTTCTCAAGCTGCTTCAGAAAACCACTTTTATTCTGCTAGGGTCTCTTCTCAGCTATGCATAAAGTGACTAAGGTTACAACATGTTTATGCTGTAGTCCAAGTATGAGTTGATACCTGATCCTTCTAGGATCCTGAAAAATATAGATAGGTTTAAAAAAGGAAACGGACACCAAAATCCCAAGCTGTCAACATTCCGATTGGTTCTGCCTGTAATTTTTAGCATGCCTGTGATTTTGAGGGAAGGGACTGCCTTGTTTACTGCTGCATTCACAGTTCTCATCTCATCATAGTGCTCTAAACAAAATAAATGCTCAACAAAATTTGCTCACTGAATAAATGCATTTGATTTCCATGCCAAACTGTTAATATATTTCTTTTTTCACATAACAATAAATGTAAGAATGTTCTTAGATTCTTCTAAAACATGATCTTTGAAGGTTGCATTATATTCCTTTTTTTTTTTCCTTAGGTGATCAATAATTTATCTAATCAGCATTCTGGGGACAATATAGTTGCTTCTATTTTTTTTAAACATCATTTTTTGGGCATTATAGTCATTCTCAATTTTTCATAGTTTGTAAAAAAGGAAAAACTGACAGCAAGAGGACAGTTTTTAAAAAGCTTGAAATTTCTGCCAGTAAATAACCTTACAGAAAAAGTCCAACTCCTAACGATACATGAAGGTATTTTTAAAAAATCTATCTTCAGAAAAAGAATTTCTGATACATAGATGGGAACAAAAGAGCACAATATTTTTTTATCTATTGTCATTGGAATGAAGGACCTTTTGAAGGTTTTCTCATGATCTCCTAAAGAGGTAGATTCTAAATAAACACTGTAATATAGTATTTATCTCTTTATTTAATTCATACCACATGCCACATACATAGAATCATACTTGTGAATTCTTTCTTCAAACAGAGAAAATCAAATTAATTATTGTTCCAAGGTTGGAGGAGGTACCTAAGAGAATCTGAACACTATAAAAGTGTATTATAAATTGTAAAGGGTCATTCAAATGTACATTATTATTTCTTTAAGTCTGTACTTTTCCATTTAAAATATCACCTCCTTCCTAAATGAACTGCCAGGAACTTAAACAGTATTAATGATTACATTTTGGTTTGCCAGAACACTGGTGTTTGACCTACTAAGATTGGAATCAATAGTTTAAAAAAACCTCCATTCAGATGAAGAAGGAGCTAAGTAATTGATTTTCTTCTTCCTTAAAACACTGAAATGACTGCGGACAACTTAAAGTTCTCCAAGACAGATCCTTCAGATGCCAAAGAGATATTCTCATTTTGGAAGAGGAAAGAAATGGTTTTAAAAATCATCTGGTTGGCTGGTTTACATTCTGAATTTCTGAACTATTGGAGGATTTTAGAAAACCAACAGGGAGAACAGTGAGATTTTTAAACTATTTTCCACATTTCAAAAAGCTTTAAAAATTGTAAAATTACCCATGAGAAATCTGCACCGATTCCTTGCTTTTGCTTCGGATTAGATGAATTTAGTTAGCACTAGTTATGTCAATCAGACCAAGAGGTATGAATCAGGTAATGAATGTTTGTAGTTTGGATTTCCATCATAAGGGCAGTAACTTGGATTGTACCACGGGGTTTAACCACCTCTGCCATGATCCTATGGGTGTAGTCCTGTCTGAAAGATGTCTTATCACTGCCTTACGATAACCAAATGTTGTGCCATGAATTTAAAGACTGAGGAATTCATGGAAGCCAGGTTTCAGTAAATTTTAAGTACCTAACGTGTCCTCTTTATAAGAATGAAATCTTATTTTCTGAGGTAGACAAATTAGGTGTCACATGTTCTTTTTGTGATCTTAGAGTAGAAAGTAATTTTGCACATTCAATATTGGAAATTCAGTGCTTTCAAATAGGTGTCAGTTATGGTCTGTGGAGCCATAAAATAAGCATTAAAGTATCTCACCAAATATCCTGGCATAAAAAATGCATTTTGATTTGCATTTAGATTTAACTAAAACCATAGGGACTCAACACTAGTAGTGTATTACATCATTATTCTTTGTTTAAACCTCTATTAGAAGAAGAGACAGGTACACGGACTCACATAAGCCTATTCCAAAATTAGATCCTACCAAATATTAAGAAAAAACTTTCCTGAGGACTTTCTGAAAAACAGGTGATGGCTGGTGAATGACATTAAATATAACCTCTTTTGAGTAATGAAAGCACTGGGAAATCCATAGCTTTATTTGTATTTTAGCTTTAAGCAACTCGAATAAAGAAACTGAAGAGACTTTTATAGACTGACTATACTGCCAAAGATTTTCCACATGACATAAAATTTACACATGACATTTTCTTCCTTTTCTACCATTGTTTCAGAGTTGTGTATTTTAATCAGAACAAAAATACTTCCATTTTTTTTAGTGCTTGCACACTGTTCTATTTTCAAATTCCTCTGCATGTCAGTCAAGCTATCCCCTATTTTAAAGTAAGTATCGGCCTTTCTGGCACATAATGCTGGATGTTTATCTTGAACTTCTTTTATTTCTGTTCCTTCTCACAGTAAGAGTGAGATATTGAGAAAATGGGATTTGAAATAATGAAACTATCCAAAATGACCATCTCAGCAGAGGATTCTTTGGTCAATTGGTCCAATGCTATTCACTCTATTCCCTTCCCATTTTTGTAGCAGCTTCACTAGATTGGACCTGAAATGACCCCAGTATGTAGCTGTTTCCCTCTGTCACCACTGCAGCTGGGTTTGCTTGGACATGAAGGAATAAGCAAAGTAGAATAAAATCCCGAATCTTCTTTGTAAGAGAGTAGCAGTAAAGAGGATTCGTTTTTGTCACCAAAATTTAGTAATAATATCGAATCCTTTATGAGGGTTTCCTATGTGCCAGATTCTAAGTGTTTTTCATATATAATTTCATTTCATCAACCTTGGACCCTTCCATGGCCTTCTGAGGTGTCCCAGAGAGGATAACCAACTTACCTAAGGTCAAAAAGCCGGTGAGAGTGTGGCCAGACATTGAATCTATGCAGTCTGGAAGAAGAGCTGAGTGTGACATCCCAGGTCATGATCCTTTGAAACTCCTTCCCAAGATGATTAGAATACAAAGCCAGGCTTAAGAACCACTGACTGGTCCAGATGCTATATCGAGGTCGGTGAGAGTGTGGCCAGACATTGAATCTATGCAGTCTGGAAGAAGAGCTTGAGTGTGACATCCCAGGTCGTGATCCTTTGAAACTCCTTCCCAAGACGATTAGAATACGAAGCCAGGCTTAAGAACCACTGACTGGTCCAGATGCTGTATCGAGGTGCTTCAGGATCGGGCAGGTAATATAATGTCTGAAGTAAGCAGATACAGACCCCATCCACTAACTTCTAGAATAATGGTACTAAATCTTTTACCTGCCAAGGAATCACTTAGGGAAATTGTTATAAATGCAAATTATTAAGTCGCAGCTCCATAAAATCTTTGTTCAGTCTGCATTAAAACTATCTACGTTTTATCTTTAAATGCAAATTTCTGAGTCCATGGTAACCACTGCTCTAAAATCACTTTACATGCTAATACATTCTAGTATTCTCAGGTTTTGAGTTCTGGGCTCTCAAATATCATTTTATTCATTTATTCATTCATGATCATTTTCTTCATTCTAGAAATATTTCCTGAGCATCAATTATACAAAAGGAATGTGTGGGCACTGGGTAAACTGCAGGGAATAAATCCAACTCCTTCCCCAAGGAGTTCATATGCAGCTGGGGAAGGGAAACAGTATGAGCAAATAAATATATGTCACACGAGTAAGTGCAATGGATAAGAGTCAGTCAGGGGTAGGCTTTCTGATAAGGTCACAATGGTACAAACCATGTGAGAGAGTGAACCATGGAACCTGGAAGAGTTCAACAACGTCCAGACTGAAGTAACAACAGAAAGGTACAAAGTCTGTGAAGGGAGAGTTTGCCTGGTATGTTGAAAAAATGAGACCAGTGTTTGGAGAAGCGTGAGAGAGGAGAAAAGTGAGAGTATAAGATGTTGGAGAGGTAGTAAGGAAAAGGTTCACACTGAGTGCTGAAAGCCATGGTAATCTCAACTCGGTGTGACATTAGAAAAGACTGGAAAATGACATTATCTGCTTTATGTTTTAATGGATCAGCCTAGCTACTGTAGAAAGGACATACTGTGTGGGAAAACTGCAGGAGCACGAAGACCAAGTGGGGAGCTATGGCTGTAGTCCAGGCAAGAGAAGATGGTAACATAGCCAGCACGCTGGTAGAGGAAGTGGTAAGAAGTAGTCAAATTCTGGATATATTTTAATGAGTGCACCATGATGATTTTTCAAATGGATTGGATATGGGCCATGAATGAAGAGAGGGATCAAGGATGACTAGATCTAATGTTTGGGCATTTAGAGCTTAGTAAATGTGGTATAGGTAAAATACTCTCCCAGCAAATTTCCAGTTGGGCACCAGTGTGAAGCTTGTTTTATTTATAATGTAAGCAACACCTTCCATGGAGCACTGAAGGCAAAATATAGGAATACACATCTTCCAAATGACTGTGATTCATTAAAACCCATATTTTCCTGACTTGAAACACTGAAAACAAGACAGTTATTACCAGTAACTAGAATAGGAAAAGGTAAGAAGAGCTCATTTTCTCAGTGATATTTATATCAGAAGAGAATTGATTTTTTAATACCAGAAAAACATAAATTTTTCCTGTGGTACCTAATGCTTCTAATAATTGTTGAGTCTGTGGAAATATTGGAAACATTCTACGTTCATCATTAACAATAAAAACAAAACAAGAAAGTGCTTCAAATAAGAGCCAAAAGGTGGACAGTCCATGGAAAATTCCCCTATTCCATCTTCAGAGTTTATATCCTACCATTCTGGATCAAATTTCTGCATTTTTAAACTACTATTAGTTACATAAAATATTCTGTTTAGTTTGCCTAATATAAAAATCCACCGTGTTACTCTTACTGTTGAGATAAATAAAAGGTTTGTACGTATTAAAAATACAAGAACTTTGTTAATAAGAGCAATGTAACCTGTTGCATTTTCGTGTGTAATAGGTTTTGTTCAAAGCCTATAGCATCCCTTAGGTTAGGAATAATGAATTGTTTTAATAGTCGCTCCCCTATTTGGCTCTTGTCTTCTTGCCCCATTTCGAAAGGTTGTGTGCTATGTCTGTCTTTTATTGTAAACCATATGAAATTCTTTATGGATACAGACACAGTATGAATAAAAAATGAATTAAATGTATGAGCTGACTTTTAAATACATACCTATTTTGTACTCTGTATTCTTTTTCTTAATTTCCATTCAAGCTTTGATCATTGTGCAGAAATATTTGTCAATGATACCAAAATTTAAGTACAAGTTTCTTGCTCCTGAAACTAATCTAATGGGAATAAACACACAGGATTTCCTATCCAACCAAATAAAACCACAACCATGCCTATCCACTGCAACCTATGCTTTCATGTGACTTACAAGTTAATACTTTTGATTTTAAAATGTGTTGTCTTTCTGTAGTAAAGAGAAGGGCCATATGCACCCCAATGTTCAGAGCAGCAATGTCCACAATAGCTAAATCGTGGAAGGAGCCGAGATGCCCTTCAACAGATGACTGGATTAAGAAGTTGTGGTCCATATATACAATGGAATATTACTCAGCTATCAGAAAGAACGAGTTCTCAACATTTGCTGCAACATGGACGGCACTGGAGCAGATAATGCTAAGTGAAATAAGTCAAGCAGAGAAAGACAATTATCATATGATCTCTCTCATCTATGGAACATAAGAACCAGGAAGATCAGTAAGGGAAGAAAGGGATAAAGAAAGGGGGGTAATCAGAAGGGGGAATGAAACATGAGAGACTATGGACTATGAGAAACAAACTGAGGGCCTCAGAGGGGAGGGAGGTGGGGGAATGGGATAGACCGGTGATGGGTAGTAAGGAGGGCACATATTGCATGGTGCACTGGGTGTTATACGCAACTAATGAATCATCGAGCCTTACATCGGAAACCGGGGATGTACTGTATGGTGACTAACATAATGTAATAAAAAATCATTAAAAAAAATGTGTTGTCTTTCCTATTTACTGTTACGGAAGCTTGAGACAGAAAGCCTTTTAAAGGGTAGTGAACTTGGTACAAGATTTTAAATTCTAGAAGGACTTTGCCCTCCAATAGAAGACAAAAATCTTCTGAGGAACAGAGTCATATGTAAAAACAAACTGGCTTTTATCTGTGAGTTCATATTTCAAAGAAGGGAAAAATCATTCTGAAGGTATAGGAAAAAATAAAAAAGAAGGTACATACCACAGATTCAGCGTTGTACATAAAAAGGTACTTGTTTAGAAACTCTAACAATATTTGATGGAATATATTAATAAATAAGAAGGTTTTCAATGAACACATGCTCCAAATCTTCAGACTACTGTCAACAGATGAAATAAAAGAAACTTTCCACACAAGCTGAAAATGTCTTTGTTTGGTAGTTGTGGACTAGGTTGTCAGGTAAATTCTAATATCATACCCTGCAAAGTGAACTCAAAGCAGAGAATAAAAGAATGTGCACCAGGCACACACACGCACGCTATACCAATGGGCCTCTAAGGCCTAGATTTCAAGGAGAAAGAATAGACATTCATTAAGATGTCGCTACAGTCTAAATATAGCAAAGGAGTCTCTGAACTATCCATATTTCACCAGCTGGCACATCTGAGGGAGAGCTCCCATATACATTAATGCATTATCCTTATCACTGTCATTGATACCTAACACTTCTCAACCCATATGCAGTCCTCAATGGAAGGACATTTATCTCCATGTAAGATGACCATCACTTCGAAACCCTAAGTGATCTCAAATTTCATAACAGCTTAAATCACAATACTGCAGAGAAAAATGATACATGGTGCTACTGATTCCCTGGCTGCCAAACGAAGATGTGATCTCACATACCTGCACAATGCAGACTTCCTGTTTAGTGAGTTCTGATCCTATTTCCAAGTACCACAGGGAAGAGAAGAAAGATCACTAGGCCCAGATTTTACTAGCTGACTAGTTCTTTTTCCTGGAGTGGGAAGGAGGCTTTGACGCCATCCGGAGATCCTGCAGGGCAAGCACAGGAAGAGATACCTTTATTTCCCCTTTACTGATGTTTTAGAACTTTAGAGTGACTCATCATGCCGTCATAGAGCATTTTTTGTAATGAAAAGTGTTACAGGAGGCATTCTCCTTTCTTACATTAACATAAATTATTTTTTTTCCTATAATGAGTCCTTTGAAGCATGAAAGAATATTTCAAGACAATTGCGTCATGGCAGAGCCCTAATCTGTACTAGAAGTTGGATAAGCCTTCAGGGGTGCCTGGGTGGCATAGCGGTTAAGCGTCTGCCTTCGGCTCAGGGCGTGATCTCGGCGTTATGGGATCGAGCCCCACGTCAGGCTCCTCCGCTGTGAGCCTGCTTCTTCCTCTCCCACTCCCCCTGCTTGTGTTCCCTCTCTTGCTGGCTGTCTCTATCTCTGTCGAATAAATAAATAAATAAAATCTTAAAAAAAAAAAAAAAAGTTGGATAAGCCTTCAAAATTCTGAATACCTAAGAACCTCCAGTAGATACAGTGAAACCAGGTTCCAGGGGTTTCAGATTTATTTAAAGGGAAAATAACACCAGACAAAACAGACTAACGTAATAATAATAAAATATTATTATGAATAACTATAAGGCAATAAAGTCAACAGAATAGGTAACATGAATACATTCTTATAAAAATATAAAATTCCAAAACTGTTTCAGTAAGAAACAGAACACTTAAATAAACCAAAAACCACGACAAAAATAGAAAGTGAAATAACCAGAGAATTAGCTAAAAAGTTACTTATGCTGAGTAATTACAAACAAGTTTCTCCTTCTATGTGTATTGACATAAAGAACAAAGTCTACTTTATAAAGTGACAAAAGCAAGTTGCAGAAATATATTTATAGCATGAAGCTATTTTTAAAAAGTATATATACATATATTTACCCATCCTTAGGGAAAACAGTCTGGAAAATTATACACCAAACTGTTAAAAGTGGTTTCCTCTGGGATACTAGAGCAAGAATTAGTTCAACTTCAGATACTTTATATTGTTTCAATTCTTACAAATACATATTACTATTATCTTAAAAAATTCTGGATACAAACAAAACTTGGTGAAATACATGGTCAAAATTCAAAACACTGAAACTAATCACAAGAATCTAGCTGTTTCCCCAGATACCAAGGAAAGCTTCCAGAAAGTGTAGAAGAGAATCAGCTGGATTGAGAGTCACAAGTCGAGACAAACTCATGCTTTGACTTTGGAAACAGCAGAGCACAGCTGGTTAAAGACTGCGGCCCATTGCTACGACCTGCAAGTAGCTACAGCACGTCATCTACCCGGACTCACACTGCGCAGCCAGTGCCCTAACGTGTGGAGACTGCTTTCCCAGGTAGACAGAGGTGTATCTGGCTTCTTTTATTCCATTCACACCAGTCTCTCTATATTCATTCAGAAACGACTCCCAATGTGCAACATGACCAGGGGTTAAAAAAAGAGGGGGGTAAGGGGAATGATGTAGTGCATCTCAGCCGGTATAGTTCCCTCGAATAAAGCAGTATAATGGAGGGCAGGGACAGAAAGAGCGTGTGAGCCGTGCATTTTTCGTTATTGTGTAATTGACTACCTCAGTTTTTCTAAGCGACGCCTTTTCTTCCTCATACAGAACAGTGCAGGGGCTAAAGAGACAATCCAGTGGTATCTAATGGGTGCTGCAGAGACTGGAAATTGAGTAAGAGGGTGTACACACACTATGTTCTTAAATTTACATCATTTTAAATCTGACAGGAAGGCTACCAGGATTTACATGGACAGTAAAGGGGACATGGCTCAAATCGGGCCACAGTGAACGGCCGTCTACTTGTTGCTCCAGAAATAGAATTCTCCTAGCTTTCTGGGCTCCTGAATAAGGTAAGGTGCATACATCATCACTGGATAAACACAAGGTCCTAACAGAACTCTTCAAAGAGAAATGACGTAGCACTGTAAGGATTCATGTGAGGAGTTTTATTTTATCAACTTGGAGACAACACTGTGACCTGCTGTACCTTCTGACCCCTCCTCTTCTAGACTGGGTGTTTCCTGAGGAGAAAACGGCTCTCTGGCCTTCGTATCCCCAGCACACCATAGGTACTGAAATCTATCTGTTCATTTATAGGGTTCCTAAGACTTTCCCCTGAAGATGTTTTGAACTAAGAGTTTACATCCCCAAAACAGTAGCATCAGACTCTTTCCTACCATCTCCAACAAGCTGGTAATTCAGTGATGGGAGATGGGTAGTTAGGTCTGGGGATGGGACAGGAACTAGAATTTGGAGTTATTATGAGCAGAGCAAATCAGATATTTGAACCTTTTTGCCAATAAAATGTTAAAAGCCTTTTGATAGTGTAAGAAAACAACACCGACTCCTCTCATAACCTGTTTCCAATGTTACTTCAAATACTTAAGGGAGGACTCATCTGCAGAAAACCCTATGCTAGCTTTTGCCCCAGAATCCTGGAGTGATTAACAGTGCAGCCTCTGAACACATTACCTGAATGCGAGTACCGACCAGCATTCAATAACTGTGTGAACTTAGTGAAGTCAGTTCATCAGTCCTCGGTTTTATCAGGAAAATGTGTTGTTGTGAAACTCAAATATATGTTAAATGCTTTGCACAGCACCTATTGTATAGACAGTCTTAAATATCTGCTATATTGGCATTCCTGCTTTGATTCTTCACCTCCACTCATGCCTTGACTCAACACAGGACAAACAAAGAAAACAGGTGAAATACATGCATTAATTTATTTTTCACTAATATTGAACTAGGCAGATCTGCATGTCTCAGTCTTTACCAAATAATATACATGTCTATACATATACACAAATATATAGAAGTATTTGTATAAAATTGAATATTCATGATTTTAAATTTCACGAACACTGTCAGATAAAAAGCAGACTACTGTATTGAGTTAATATCTCATTCCATGTTCAATCTGAAATATAGATATGTATTACATAAGACTATTAAAAAAGGGTAATGTTAGTAAGTCAGTAACACTGTAATAAATCTGACTGCTTTATTAGATCAAGGTGGAATGCAATAACTTCTAATATCAGGTAGAGAAACAAGCAATCAAAAGCACATAATTCAGGTCTTAAAAAATGGATTTATCCTAAATTGGTCAATAGGACCAAAAGAAAGCAATTCTGCCACATACACTTAAAGTAAATCACTCCTGTAAGTACGCTGTAGCTCGCTCAGAAGAGCACTTCTCAACAAGACTACTTGTTGAAGCAGATGCCTTTGTACAGAACCAAATTGATAGCTGCTATATACCCCACACTCAGTAAAAGCTGAGTGAATTAATGTAAGGACATTTTCTAACCCATACCCATGTTAAAATCATAAACATTGCTGATATAAAAATCAGGGCAGGAAAAGAAGGTCAAGCACGGATGGTGGAGGGCAGACAAGTCAGTGGCTGACACATGGAAAAACTAACAGGGAAAGTGATTTTTAGTGTAGGGTTCTAAAATAAGTTTCTCTGAAAGGGCTGCAAGGGTTAAATGAGACAGTCCTTCTTTATTCCCCTTTCTCCTTTATGCCCCTAGCAGCCACCATACTGGAAATTTTGAGCAAAAGGAACATTTTTAACTTATTCAAAAGAAGGCATTAAGATAACACAATGACTATTTGTGAAAAAAATTTAAATTGTGGTTAAAATGGAAGATAAACTATACAGTTAAACCTTTTACATGTTTTATAACAACCTCACAGAAAATAATGTTTTCTAAAATTACAATATTTTACATATGCTAAGCTGAATGACAATATTAGATTACATCTTCTGCAACTGTGGTGTCAAAAATCTGATAGCAAATTTGCTGCTCGGTTCCACTTGTGACATTATACGACTTGATGAAGCATTCCAACCACGGATATGCATCTACAAATGAGAAAAGATGTTACTTAACCATTGAAACTAAACAAATATCTCTGAAATATGTATCTAAGCATAAGGCTTAGCTAGAAAAATTAACATCTAATTTAGCTTGAAAAGTATTTAAATACACTTACCAAATTTAATATTATCTACTCTTCCAAATACACACTGGGTTCTTGTTACTGTCTTGCAACAATTCTAATTTGATTTTTTTCCCAACAGAAAATAATAATTAAATGTGGGGTTTTTCCAAATGTTTGATAGCAAAGGTAGCAGCCATCTCATTCCCAATTTTTCTTCCTTTTCTTCCTGCTGCTGACCTCCCCACATTTGTTTTTTTTTTTTTCTTTTCTTTTTTTTCTTGGTTGACTCCAAAGAAACTGAACCTGAGGTTCACATCAGCTCAGGCTCTTAGACACCTGTCTGCTGAAACTCCCATCAGGTACTAGGCACTGAGTCCAGACAATGTTGGCAGCTGTAGATGCTATTTCCAAGCTTCGGTCATGACCGCAATAAATCTATTTAAAACTTCTAGAAAAGTTTCTTAATGCCTCTTCAAGTTCAAGTTTGAAAGACATTTAATACAGTCAATATTGGCAAGAGTCAAGCAAGACAGGCACTCTCCTCCACTGCTGGTAGAACTATAAATAGGTAAAATATTCTTGAAAAGCAATCTGGCAGCATGTATCAAAAGCCTACCAAACCCATGTTTTTTAATGAGAGTTTTATTTCCAGAAAGCTATCCGAAAGAATTAAAACCAAAATTAAAGCGGACATCAAATAAAAGTATGTAAGTTAAACCTTGTTACAGATGAATAAAAGCGAGTGTCTTTTTGGAATTGTTACAAAATGCAAAGACTGACCAGGGGAAAATAAAGTCTGTTTAAAAATAACCTAAAAAAGTTAAACTGACAGCAGCTAAATCTGCAGCTGGCAAAATCTGTTACTGATGAAAAATTGTTAGAAGAGTCAAACTGTCTTACTACGATTGAGGTCTGCAAATTTCAATGTGAACAAAAACAATGGCCGCAAAAGGAAGTCAGTGGCAGTAAATGCGATTTGACCTGAAGATCTGGTTGATGAATCAAATGTTACCCAGAGAACAACTAAAGCTGATAAAAAAACAATCAGTAAAATAAAAATGCATAAAATCTGAAACTAGTTAATACTGAACAGAAATTCATAAATGAATTAAACTGGCCAAATGAAACCTGTTACAGAAAATGTTTCTTGTCAAAATTTCATATCTGTTGGTATAATTTCAAAAAAAATGCTTGTACGCATAAACACAGTATCAAATGTGCTTGTGATCAAAACTGCCTCCCCTTCATTATATCTCAAAAAATTAAAAAAATCTTTTCATTTCAGCAACTACTATTTTATCCCTGCCACTGTCTTCATCAAAAGGCAGATCAGACAATAATTTTATTTAGTGAATCTAAATCTTATTTATATAAATTTAGTGAATCTAAACTTCAAAGTTTTCATACCTCTAAGTCTACAGATTAGATACATGTTAAATACTGTTTCAAGAAAAAGAATGAATGAGATTGTTAAAAATATTATTGCCTACCAATTTTTATTCCTGAAGGACAAAACATATCCATGATCATATCCATACTCTGCTGAAGGCCATCATTGATTAGGACTTCTGATGCTGGGATCTGGAAGAATTTGTCCTTAAAAAAAATTATAGAAGAAAAAAGGAAATTAATCTTTTAAAAAAAATTTATTTATTTCAGATAGAGAGAGAGAGCACCAGCGGGAGCGTAGGGGAAGGGAGGGGGAGAAGCAGACTCCCCACTGAGCAAGGACCCCCGACAAGGGGCTCAATCCCAGGACCTTGAGATCATGACTTGAGCTGAAGGCAGATGCTCAACTGACTGAGCCACCCAGGCGCCCTGGAAGTTAATCTTTTAAAGTTATAATTAATACGAAAATATTTCAGTATTATCTACTACTCTATCAAGATTGTAGAATTCATAGAGTTCTAGTCTGAACTCTTAAAATCGGATTTATTATTTTAATCTAAAAACAGCATTGCGATAAAAATCCAATTAAACCGCTTTGACTTAATGATAATAAGAATAATGATATTTAGAAAAGAGTGAGGTCTATCATTCTTTTTGTGTATAGGAAAAAATCCAGTTAAGTTTAAAAACAGTATAACAATATGTTGTATATTTATTTAATTTTTCTCTCCTCTGATTATATTACCCTTTCTAAAATAAAGAAGGGACCTTGTTGGCTTTGTTCACTGCTCCAACCCCATCATATACAACAGTACCTAGCACATAGCAGGTACTCATTAAATATTTATTCAATAAATGGACAAATGAATAGTTTAGGCAGGAGGAAAAATTCTCTCAACCTTACCCCAGATTGTTTCCCAAAGTGTACAGTAAAAAAAATTCAATCTTACCACTAACAGAAATCTGGCCTCCTCCCTTGGCTTCTGGAAATAATCTCTAAACCCTCAGAGTATGCCTGTTAGGAATGTCCTTGTTTGTCACATTAGAGATTTAGGGTGGGGAGGTTGGGGCATATGGTATTAGCTTGATCTTCAGAGGAGCTGAAAACTGACATCAGCTATATGGGCTGTCAACAATGACTACATGACAGAGCACCAATAAGAACTCTAGACACTAAGGCTCAGTGGGGCTTCCCCTGCTCTCAATACACAATACACGTGTACTGTTACACACCACTATCAGGCCAGTAACGCTGTCTGCTACTCCATGGGAAGAGGACAACTGGAAGCTCTATGTTTGAAACTTCCTGGACTCTGCCCTATGTACCTCTTCCTTTGGATGATTTTAATTTGTATCTTTTAGGTGTAATAAAACATAACAGCAATAATAACGTATAGGAAGTTAATGGGAGTCTTTCTAATGGATTATCAAAACTTAAGGGTGGTTCTGGGAACGCCCAAACTTGGAACTGTTGTTAGAAATGAGGGAGGCTTATGGATAGCTCCCTAGCTTCACACAATATAACCACCTACCTTCCAAAGTAATTTAGTTCCCACTAATATGGAAATGTGGGGACTTCAAAAACCTAGTGAAATGCTGCTAGACAGAAGGTGTGGTCATACCTCTGCCTTTGCCTCCTAGAGTAAAACTTCTGAAGAGTCTCTCCTCAAATTCCTATTCTTCGATTTTTCATTATGTGGATATTCTTCAAATTTACAAAGTCAAATCAAAGCAGGATATATACAGACACTTTAAGATTTATGTGCTTGCATTTTATTTTTTTTAAGTTGCCTTAAATCCTCTCAGTAATAAATTAGGAATGAAAAAATACATTAAAATTAAAAAAATAGTTTTAGTTAGAAATATCTACACTTCCTCTGTTACTTACAGAATCCATGAGATAAGCTTCCAATACTCCTGTTCCATCATCAAGAGTAAATGTCATTACAAACACATGTTGAAGGGGTACAATACCCAGTACTAGTGAAGGGAAAAAAGATCAAACCATATGAATCTTCTATTCCTTATCATCAAAGTAAAGTAAAAACTGTTTTATGATGTTATGTTAGTTTTGTTTACTAAAATAATTTAAGAAAAAACTCTTACATATATGTCTTTTGTTCTCCAATAACAATATATTAAAGTCATTTAGCAAATTCATTTTAGAACATCACACTATACCTATGTAGGGACAAGGACTCATGAGCATTGGTGAAATATTAATATAATGTATCTTTAAAATGAGTTGAACTTGATAGAAAACAAAAACTGATTCATGAACTATAATTCATTGCATGTTAGCCTCATGAAAGATGAAATTAATATACCAGAATGTTCTAAAAAATAGCATGTGATTCAATATTCACGATTTTGTAACATGTCTCTCCCCTTTGTATTATAAACATAGGGATCACTTATTTTTTAAGATAGCATCTGGTTGAATGGACAAAAATGTCAGAAGATGGGATTTCATGATTTGGTAAGATGAAGAAGAAGAAATTAAAGAGATACTAAATGATTTGAAAATTCATAGGTTAAAATGGTACTTTGTGTTTGGAAATGGGAGACATTTAATGTTTATAAAATGAAATACTGTCTTCCATTTGTGGAATCCATATTTAAAAGGATTAATTAAGAGGCAAGTAAGAATAAATCAGGGTACAGAGAAATGAATTAGGGCATACAGACTTGACAAAAGTTGTTAATACAAAGGAATTGATTTATAGGATTCTAAAGGTTTCCATAGGTTAAAACTGAGCTAAAAACCAGGAAGGTTAAAAGTTAAATCTACCCTGAGGGACCACCCAAACAAAGGACTCCATTAAGAATGGAATGGGGAGACCACGCTAGAAAGCAGGGAGCTCACATGAAAGGAACCTGGAATTTCACTGGACCACAAACAAAATAAGAGATAGCAGTACCATATAGCTAGATTACAAAAGAAAAAAAACAAAACCAAGTATACAAATATTGATACAATAACATTTTCAGGCTAGTAGAAGCAAAGTGTACAATTTTAGAGAAATAAAGGTTTTCTTTATATTCTGAATTGGCCAACATTTGCAGTCCTATTTTCAGCTTTTAATCCCAAACTTTGAGAAGAACGTTGGTAAGGTAAATGTTTACTAAGGAGGAGAAACAAAATAGTAGGGAATTTGGGAAAATACCAAATGAAGTTAGGGTGCCTTGTTGGAGAAATAAAGACTCAGTGAAGGCTTGACAGATTATCTTCAAATGCACGAAGCCTGTTAATCTTATAGAAGGCATGTACTCTAATTATAGTGGACAGAACATGGTTTATGTTAAAATTATAAGTAGGCAGATTTTGCTTCACTAAGAACTACTTAAAAATTAAAGGGTATGTTGCTTTGCAATGTAATGAGTTCACTGTCACTGAAAGAGTTTTAAGCAAACGCTGGATGATCACAGATAAAGAATATGATATAAAAAAGTTTCTTGTTCCAGCTAAGGATGTTATTGGGTAAAGAGCTGTAATAGCCATCTCTAAAACTGTTTTTAATCCTAAAACACTATGATATGTAGGGATTTTTCAGAATCTGTATTTGTCATTAATAATACTAAAACGAATTTATTGAATTAAATTGTAATGATTAAAGATACTGGCAGATGCCTGGAAGCAAGTTTTCAAACATTTTAAACTTTACTTTTTACTTTTATTATAATCACCGTGAATGGTTTTGCTTAAGTAAAGTTAAACTTTAGCTCAGTCTTTGCTCTTTACTATGTCGACAACTGAAATATCATCAGTGAGGTCACCTTATACGAAGACAGTAACAGTTGCAGGACACGGAAATTTGCTAACCTTCCGCCACAGAAGAAGGAATCCATGGTGTTTTATTAACCAGGGAATTTAGATTTTGTATTGGTCTCAAAGTAGAACACTGTTTACATCTGAAATTAATGACAGAAAACAACCATAAGCATTTAAAAATAATTATTAAAACTCATTTTATTATTATAACTTATCTTTGCTGTTCAAATATGCTTAAAATTTTTATTATTAAACAATAGTATTGCACCTTCCATATTGTAATGCACATATTACAAGCAGAATTGTAAAAAAATAAGCTTTTTACAACAGACACAATCAAAAAGATAGCATGGCTCAGAATAAACAACTAAGTTGAAAACAAGAGAGAGGGTCCAGATTCAGATTGTTAATTAATTTGGCTAATTTCACTGGTAAAAAGAAAAAGTTGAAAGAGACAATCTCTGAGGGCACTTTCATTTGATGTCTCTGTGATAGCAGCTAAGGTCATAAGTAAATATAACCAATAGGAGAAAATTATTCTCACTAAAGAAGTCAGTACTAGCAAGACTTTGGATAATATATTCAGTGAACACGTATTCAGAGGTTCACAGTTTATAATGCCTAATACTATACTTATCTTTTTAAGATAAATCAATCTGAAACTATACAATATACTAAAAATGCACATTATTTAGTACAGGCATTCTGCTTTATTTATATACAAACATACTTTAAGTACAAGTAATTTTTTTTTATTATATATCACCATAAGATTAGGAGATGTCAGTAAGAAAATATAATTGAATAAAAATATAAAAATCAATGTCCAAAAGGTTCACGCAGACTCCTTTTCATTTCTAATCTGGGGAAAAAATTTCCCAGTATAATATGTCCCTATATTAAACATTCTCCTCTTCTACCCTTCAAATATAGATATTTCTTCTTTAACAGAAAAAGGCAATAAAATGAAGTCATATTATTTCCTTAAAAATAGGCTGTGACATTAACTCTAGACATTGATAAAGCAAGTATGCAAACTAAAAATTGAGTATACAAAAATGTAAGCGTAACAAGTAAAAATTAAGTAGGAGTTCATTACTTCCAGAGCAGTAAAAGTGGAAAAAAGGGAAAATTAAGAATATTTTTATAAATGAATCCAATAGAAGACTAGAGGAAAAAAACAGGCTAAATAATAACAAAAAAAAGGAAGGGGAAAGGGGAAAAGAGTAATAGTGTGAGTGGAGAACAACATAAAATGTAGAAATAAAACCTAAATATATCAGTAATTAACATATTTTAAACTCATCTATTAAAAAACTAAAATCTAGTCCTAATTATTTATTTCTGAGACTTCCTAAAATGTAACAACAAAGAAACATGAAAACAAACCAGCAAAATAGCCTCAAAATATACAAAACAAATACTAACAGAATAAAAGATCACAAACATACAACCACAGAAGACATTAAGCACACTAAGAAGTGATTAAATAGACAAAGTTACAAAGGAAAAGCAGTTCTGAATATGATTAACAAGCTTGTCTAATGGACATAACTAAACATTATTAGACATTAAACACAACTATTAAAGAATACATGTTCTTTTTAAAATATAGGCAATATATACAAAATCTGAACAAACATATTCTGAAGCTAAATTAATCCAAAAAATCATTATGAGATATATCAAGCTATTTGGTCAAAAACTAATCTAACTAAAATACAAAAAAACATAGCACCTAAAATGAGACTACAAACTTTAAACTTTAAAAAACTTTAAAACTTCAAAATACACAGCTAAATAATCCATATGTTATCAAAAGAATAAATATATACCAGAAAAATCTAGTACATATTAATTAGTATTCAGTAAGTATCCATTGAATATATAGCAACTACTAGGATAAAATAATAAAAATTATTGCTATGCAGTTTTTAATTCTCAAAATTCCCAGATTTGAAAGCATACCCATAGTGATGTATTTTTCCTTGTATAAGGAATGGCGCTGAAAGATCAAGGACTTCCAAGTCTTCAGGGCCAGATCTCACAGGAATTACACTATGAAACTTGTTTGCGAGTTTGTAGATTTCACCGAGTGTACCTCCTATTAACAAAGAATAAATAAATCCTTCAAGTAGTACAAATATAATGAAGGCAAAATCGAGTGTCTATTAAGTAAAACATGAGGTATAGTAAAAGGGGACTGAAAGAAAAAGACAATGAAATCATGAATTTAGATAGTTAATACATTTATACATTTATTGTAAAATATAATAATTTATAAACTTAGTATCCTGCCTTGATTTAAGAAACCACTGCACAAAAATGCTGAGCCTTGAGCAAAATACAAGGCTTGTGAAATTTTATCCGTTTTCTTAAATTTTTATACAAATTGCTGTTTTATGCCAGAATACTTTAAGTATTCAAA
The DNA here is from genome assembly GCF_017311325.1 of Ursus maritimus. Taxonomy (NCBI): domain Eukaryota; kingdom Metazoa; phylum Chordata; class Mammalia; order Carnivora; family Ursidae; genus Ursus; species Ursus maritimus. Next base: position 26,213,944 of record NW_024425563.1, on the reverse strand, counting down.
AGAAAATAAAATTGAGAGCCAAGTATAACAGGATTCTCATTATTAAATTTGCTATTCACTAATAATGTCTAGGTGAATTCAGTCTTGAGTTTGAAATAAATCTTTTAAATTTTCAGGTCAACATTATATTTAAATACAGATGTAAACAGTTTGTGTAATAAGAATTCATGTATAGTGTTCGATCGTTTTTCCTGAAAAATCCTCATACTTTCAATTCTATGACAAAGTGGCCATTAAAGCCATCATGTTGGCTGAGAAGAAAGAGGACACCCAGTGGTGCACCATTACTCCAAGGCAGTATTCTCTCGAAGAACTCAAACCTACTGGTACTTTTTCACCTCGATTAATAATTCTTCCTCTCCAAGGAAAGAGAATATGACTTGTAAAAGTAGTTTTGTGTACTTTCTAAAATTTGTAACGTTAAATTCATTTGCGAAGGGGAAGCACTTCCAGCACAACAGAGTAAGGACGTCCAAAAACACGCTTCTCCATAAAAGGAAAAAGAACATTAGCAAAAACTTTCAAAATTGACTTTTTCAGAACTCCAGAAATTAACTAAAGTCTTGAAACAATCCAAGAAGTATTTGTTCAGTAAAAGGAGATAAATCTTGGTAAGGATGGCAACTTGCCCGGGTCCCGCTCCTCTTTCCACAGCTTTGTGGAAACCATAGCTCTGCCATGTCATACTGCAGTTAGATCCCAACTATGACTAGGGTTATAATACTCAGAAATATGATAAAATAAAAATAGCTTACATTCTGATGAAACACTTTTAAATTTTAAAGTGCTTTCAGATATATTTTCATTTGACTTTCATTCAAAAGCTGTGTAAGATAAAGTGTTACTATTCTGGATATACTTATTTACTCAATATATATTTACTGAGAACGAGTCACATGCCTGTTGTCCTACCCTAGGTGCTGAAGATTTATAAATTAAAATAAACATGTATCCTACGCCTTAGGGCAGTTACATTCTAACAAGCAAACAAGTCTATAAGCAGACAGAATACAAATTTAATACAAGAAGAAAAGTGATCTACTGAAAGTTCGTATGCTGTGCGATAAGAACCACTCAAATCAGCCCAGTGAGTCAGAAGAGTGCTTGGTACGTGTAGGTGCTCAGTACGTATTTCACATGAATTGCTGAGTAAAGGGAATTATTGAGTTACTTACGAAAATGTACTAGAGCAAAAATCCTAACCATAACATAGGAGAACCCTATGTTATACTTGACATCCTCTTAGCTCTATAAGGACAGTTCTTACAGAACCTGAATAGGTCCAGGGCTTTATTTTATTTTTAGGGCATACAAATAGTCTTACTCCATTTTTTGTATGTGCATGTGTCTGTGTGTTTTGTTTTTATACCTACTTCCTGGTAGAGATTAAAATATTGCTAATGGAATAAGATACCACATTTCACTTACCACAGTGGACAAATTTTCTTAAGTGCTAGTATATAATGATGAGGATGGGGGAACAGATAATCTCATATGCTACTAAAGCACAGGAATACCATGACAGCTTTTTTGGAAAGTAACTGGGCAACATTTACTTAATTCTTTGTGCCCCCCTTATTACACTTCATCCAAAGGGAAGATAAAGTTCACTGTAGCGTTATTATGTCAAAAAAAAAACAATAAACAATTCAGTTCCACTTACTACCTGTACTGGGAAAGACCTACAACTTCTCTATGATTCAGTTTTCTCATGTATAAAAAATAGCTTATAATAGTACCAACTGAATAGGATTATTGTGATGACTAAATACATAGAAATGAAAATCATTTCTGGTACACCATAAATGTGTCAAAATAAAAGATGTTCATGAAAATAATATCAATGATAATATTCCTGTGTATTCACAACACACACACACACACGTGTATATATAGACTAAAACAATTACATATTACTTTTATAAACAGAAAAATATCAGTAATAAAAATGATCATAATCCACTGTAATGAAGGTCAGTTCATTTATAAAATGAAACTAAAGATTTCTCTCAAATTAAAGATGCTGTTTTCCTTTTATTATGGAATGTTCTAAAGGAAGAAAAGTCTCAAGGAAAATAATGAAACTTTAAAAATTTGGCATGGGAAAAATTATGTGGTATATATATACGAGATAAACATCAGATTAAAATTAGACAAAAGTGGAAAGGAAATGAAAAAATAAATGATTCAGTTTCATTCTTTTAAAACATGTCAAGTTATCTTGTTTCAAGGGTCCCTTCCTTGACTTACGTATCAATAGATGACTTTCATTCTACTTAAATGGAACAACAGTGACATCCAGAGGCCAAGACAGCAGCAAGTGTACAGAACAAGCAGCCTCTTGATTAATATTCAGTTTGACAATGAGCTTGCATCTGATTAAGATGATATCCAAAATCCAAGACGGACAAATGCAAACACTTGAGTTCAATGTACAATTTCAAAATGTTATTCAAATTAATTTATACATGTGTGTATGTATATATTTAAATCTACCTGTTAGATACAATATATTCCATTTTATGGAATTTAAAATAACGTTTTGACTTTACATTTTAGGTTGCCCCTAAAATATATTTCATAATTATTAATCAGAGAAAGACATAAGCAAAAGCTTTATTCTATTAAAACAGTAACTTAAATACTTTACCTTCAATCAAAATCAGACAGTCATTTGAAAGTGGAAGAATACCATTATTTTTTACAAAATGAACAGCTACTTTTCTTTCTCCTTGATCTGTAGTGGTCCACATTTCTGAATCATACAATGATGTATTTTGTAGATTGGTATCCGGGGTTTTACTTGCACCCTCTTGTAAAATTGTATCCAAATCACCCTCATGGGGAACTTCTTGCCTAAAATCATTGACAATGAAATAATACAAAACAACTGATATCAAAGCTTAGAAATTCAAATTTAACAAACTATCCATTTAAAAAAATTGTTTATATGCTGATGAGCCAGCTACTTATTTTAAAATATGCAGATAATTCCCTTTGCAGAGTAAATGACTCTTATTCAACAAAAAAGATATTTGATGATACTTCATGGCTAAGTAGATCCATATCATAATTACATTAACTACCAGTAATTTCCTTATCTGCTTTTAATACCAAGGATCTTATATAAATATTTCTAGCAGGAATTCACTCTCCGCTTGTAAAGAATGTTAAACTTCTCTGTGGGGGGAAAAAAAGACAGCTGCCCATTAAATATCCACTTGCCACCTAAGTAATCCCCCTTTCATAGGGCACCTACTTTACCAATCAATATTCTATTAGATTACTTATCACCTAGAATAATAATTTTAAAAAGTCACATGGTAAAGTATGTACACAATAGAAATGGCATGATCTGGAATCCTTGTCCTGGTTCTCTCCCCAACTAGCTGTGTAACTAGAGGTAACACCTCTTAACCTTTCTGAGATGATTTTATTTGTTTAAAAAAAATGCTGAGAGAGGATGATTTTGTTTGACAAAGCTATATGACTTTAGAGAATTTGACAAACTGTAATTTAATAATACTTCAACAAGTACCTAAAATCCGTATTTATATTTTAATTATAACTACCATTTTAAGCTTAAATGGGTAGCAGATGGTCCCCCATTTTATTTAAGGTTTGATGATCAAAAATCTCTACAAACAGTACTATACTTAGATTTCAGAGGGGAAAATACACATATGTTACTATTAGTGTACACAGACGCGCACACACAAATATACATACACACAAATATGTACTTTAAAATGGAAATGTACTCTATTTACACATTATATATTTAGAGGGAAGACAAACTGTATAAAAAAGGAAGAGATTAAAATAATTTCAGAACACGTCTTGAGCTAATAAGTACATTTTCATTCTAATGTCTTATAAAGTTATTTGTGTGTGTGTGTGTGTATATATATATATATATATACAGTAATTGATGTTTGCAATAAAGTCTGTGCCTGAGAATTCTCAATGATTAATAAAAATTTAAATTATATTTAGTATATTGTAAGACAGAAATATTGCCAACAAGGCTTTCTCTATCACTTACTTAGGAATTCCATCTAGGGGCACCTGGGTGGCTCAGACGGTTAAGCATCTGCCTTTGGCTTAGGTCGTGATCTCCAGGTCCTGGGACTGAGCCCCATGTCAGGCTCCCAGCTCAGTGGGGAGTCTGTTTCTCCCTCTCCCTCTGCCTCTCCCCCTGCTTGTGCTCTCTCTCTCAAATGAATAAATAAAATCTTAAAAAAAAAAAAAAGAAATTCCATCTAACCAGAATTCTCTACTTAAAAATTTCAGTTATTAAAGGTTTATTTTTAAGAAGTTTTTTTGTGAAAAAAGAGAGTCTCCCCAAATATATACATACATTTAAGATTTTATTTATTTGAGAGAGAGAGAGAGAGAGCACGTGCACAGAGGGAGAGTAAGAGGGAGAAGCAAACCCCCCACTGAGCAGAGAGCCAGACGTGGGACTTGATCCCAAGACCCTGAGATCATGATCTGAGTCGAAGGTAGACGCTTAACCGACTGAGCCACCCAGGCGCCCCCCCAAATATTTTTATAGTTTATTATTTGTTTCCATGTATCAGAGTTACTAAATTGAATTTCAGATTTCAAAAAAGCACCTACTTTTATTTATCATTACTAAGAAATATGAGAAGGATTTACTGAGACTTTAGTATTTTCTCTTAAAAACGTTACCACTGTTTCAAAATACAATACACGAAGTCATAGTTTACTCATTGCCAGGTCTTAAACTAATATATACGAAAACGTATATTCATAAACACTATAAAATAAAAAACTTGTTTTATTATGGAAAATACTTACAGCACATGACATTTAGGACAATGAAGTTTAACAGACTGAAAGAGTATTCTGGGCTTATATGACCTTAATTTTGCTCGGATACGATACTGTTGAGGAGCTTTTTGTTTCAAAATAGCACATATTGGGGTTTTCTCCAAATACTGATGATCTGTAAGTACTAAAAATATTTAGATTAAATTAGAATAATCTATAAGAATAATAAGAATATTCATAATATGAACTTTCCCAAACCAGATACAGAATTGAATTAAATTATATTGTCAGCCTTGTTAATATTTTGCCACATTTATCATCATCATCTGTCCTTAACTCTCTCTCCATATATATCTCCTTACAGATTCATATATATGAATCATTTGAGAATAATTTCCAGGTATCATGTTCCTTTATCTCTAAATATTTCAGTGTGTATTTCACAAGAAATTTCATTGACCTATTACAGTGGAATTTTCAACCTCAGAACCCATAATGTTGATGTAATATTATCACTGAATCAACAGACATTATTCAGATTTCTCCAACTGTCCTATAATGTTCTTATTTAGAATTTTATTTTCGGGTCCAGAATCCTATCCTGAACCATGCATTGCATTTATTTTTCCTGTCTCTTTGGACTCCTTGAATGCAGAACGGTCCCTCAGCTTTTCTTTATCTTTCATGACACTGATAATATTAGAGGAGTAGAGGCCATTTATTTGGGTGTGTCTGGTTCTGCTCATGATCACATACAGATCATAAATTTTTGGCAGGATACTATACTATAAGTGATACAAGTATCCTTCTCTGTATCACATTAAGAGGCACATATGTTGTCAGTGTTTTCACTCCTGGGAATGTTAACTTTGCTCAGTTGGTTATGGTGGTATTCAACAGGTCTCTCCACTATAAATTTATTATCTCCCCTTTAAAATAAGAAAGTACTGGGGGAAATATAAATATCCCATCCCTCAGTAAATATCCTGATAGTTTAGGACCCACTGATGATTTACAACTAAATCAATTATTACTATCATGGTTGCAAAATGATTTTCTTCCCTAATTTCATCATTCCTTTTACATTATTGTCATTCTATTGTAACTAAGAGCTTTCCATTCAATCCCATTTATTTATTCATTTGTTCTTTTATTTACTACCCACATGGATTAATAGATTCCTACTTCATTTTTATTCCATTGCTAGTTTTTTTAATTTGATACTCAAATTGTATCAGATTCGACATGCTCCATCATTAACTGAGAACTTCTTTACCTTCTGGCACAACATGTTCCAGGCTCATCTTGTAACTCTCCTGTCCCAGTCCTGGAGTCCGCTATTTCTATAAGCAGCCCTGATTCCTTTTAAGGGGGAATATTTATAAGCCAAGATTTGTGAATTAGGTGCATTCATTGCTACTGGGCCACACCATTATTTCAAAGCCCTTTAACTGGACAGAGGTAGGGTATATATGTTCATACCTCTACCTACACACATGCACCTATACATGCATGAATATGTATTTGAATGAATACATGTATACAAAGACCTATCTACATCTACTTCTGTGTCTATCTGTAAAACCATGAGTACATACTGACAGTTCCCATTCCAATAACATTACCACAAGCTTTCCCCCATTTCATAGGTATATGTTCTTTCTCCAATAATGAGAAACTCATATTTTTATAAGAGTATATTACAGAATTTCATTTAATAGACTTGTGCTTAAAAATATTTTTTCTTATTTTTTTTTATCTTAGCTGAAGCAACAGAAGGAGGGCATCTGACAGATTTACTATCATTGCTAACATTAAAGTTTTGGGGTATATTGTAAGGAGCTCCTTTATGGGCACACAGCTAAACGCACACTGTGAACAGACAAAAATTATGACACATATTTTACATTCTCAAAATAAGACCCATTGCCTGTTAAATAGAATATGTTTTATAAATCTTACAGATAGATGACTTAAATATATAGTCAATGTAAAAACATGTGTCTTTCTGAGTTCCATTTTATGCCACTTAGGATGAGGGACAGAAATAAAATACAAATAGGGCTATATTTTTGCCCTCATAGATATCTGCTCTCAATATTAGATAGGAACAAATTATTGGTAAGAACTGACTTTACTATACACACTATTACACCTATATTTAAAAATGAAACATGGTCTTACTTGTAGCTGATAGTTGCTGACATCTTTCTACCTCATATAGTGATACTGATCCAGAGCCTATAGGAAGGAGAAGGGAAAAAGAATTACACAGTTTTAAAATCCATTAAAAATCCCATGTGGCATTGAAAACTATAAAACAGTGCTGACAGGAACTGAAGAAAATCTAAACAAGAGTGAAATTTGCTATGTTCATGGACTGGAAGGCTCAAAGCTATTAAGACATCAATTCTCCCCAAACTGATCTGTAAATTCAATACAATCAAATCAAAATTGAGGAGGCTTTATTGCAGCAAAAGACAAGAGATTCTATCATTTAAGTGAAAATGTGAAGAACCCAGGATAGAAAATATAATCCTGAAAAAGAACAAAACTGGAGGACTTCAAGACTTATTATAAAACTACAGCAATCAAGGCAATTTAATACTGGCATAAAGACTGACAAACCTATCAACAGAATTACAAAGAAAGCCTAGAAATAAACCTGCATTCATTTTTGATAAAGGCGGCAAAGCAATCCAAAGGGAGAGCAAAACTCTGGTACTACAATAACTGGAAGTTAGTATGAGGGGAAAAAATGCTTACTTCACACCATACTACGAAGTATTTCCAGCTGGAAAGCCCAGAAATAAACTCATATTTATACTCACTTGATTTCTGACAGACACCCAAGTCATCTTACAGACAGGAAACTAAGGGTGCTACAATGACTGGAAATCCATATTTTAAAAAATGTCTATCTCCTACCATACTAGTAGGCATTAAAAAGGAACGAACTACTAATATATGCAATATGGATGAATTTCAAAAACATATAGTGTGTAAAAGAGTACATAATATATTATTCCATTTATTTGAAGTTCTGGAAGAGGCACAATTATCTACGGTGGAAAAAAATCAGAATTTATGGGACTGGACTGGGGATCAGAATTGACTGGGAAAGAGCATGAGGGAACTTTCTGCAACAAGGGTGATGTTTTAGATTTTTAAAAGGATTTAAGTTACACATATTAGCCAAAGCTCATGGAATGGTACACTTAAGTTGTCCATTTCACTGCATAGAACTTTATACCAAAAATTTAAAAAATCCTCAACAAATACTGAATTCTAGTTAATGATATTCATTCTGAAGTGTTTAGGAGATGTATTTATGTCTCTAACTTATTTTGAAATATATCAAAATATAAGATGGACTGACAGATTAAAAGAGAGAAGTACATGACAGAGCAAAGAGAATCCAGGTAGTAGGTATTATGAGTGTTCACTGTACAACTGTTTCAATTTTTCTGTATGTTTGAAAATTTTTGTTATTTTAGAAAAACACATTGTGAAAGAAAGAAAGAAACGAAAGAAAGAAAGAAAGAAAGAAAGAAAGAAAGAAAGAAAGAAAATACACTTATTAAATTGAATAGAATGACTTGATGAATACCATAAAATAGGATTTTACTTTAAGAAGAAAGCAGAAGTAGTGAACATATCAGTAAGTTTTAATACTGCTTTCTAAAATGAAGAATTTGAGACCAAAAAAGTATCCATATTTTGCAATTACTTTAGCTTACCTTCTATTACATGCAACAGTATGTTTTTATAATTTATGTGACATCATATATATAAAGATATGATTAATTGTCCTTCTTTCTCAACATCACTAATAAATGGCATAAGAAGCCATGACAAGAGAACCTGAAAGGACAACTTAAGCTGGCAAAGTATAATTTCAATGAATCTGATTACTTAATATCAGCCATTCTGCATGAAGTGAAAACAATGGCAAAAACCTACTACTAAAGTAGTCAAATAATAAGAAAATCAGTGTAAAATATACACATGGTCTCCCACAAACTGATTAAAAAAAAAAAAGGTTAAAAAATCCCACAGAAAATCAGATAAAGGCTAACAGCAGACAATTCAAAGAAGAGGAAGTAAAAAGGGCTGATAAATATATAATATTGTCAAGTTTCCAAGTACTCAAGGAAACTAATAAATAAGGTATCACCTCATACCTGCCAAACTGTCAAAATTTACATATACTGCTAACTTCCAATACCACTGAGAGTGTGAGGAAAGGACATTTTCCTACAGTGCTATTTGCATATGAATCCTATGACATTCTGTCATATAATGACAGAATCTATTAGAATAAAAGATGTGCCTACCCTTTGATTTATCAACCCCTCTTTTAGAAGTTTATTTTAGAGAAAGAAAAGCAGGAATGTACAATTGTTCAAGGATGGTTTTTAAAGCATTATTTGTAAGAGCAAAAAACTGGAAACAACCTGAATGTCTACTGAATGGAAAATAGCTGGATTTACAACATTAGAGTCACAATATAAAATATTGTGTACTATTAAAAGAATGAGCTTGAGTAACATGGATTAGCCCATAAAAGGTCTATGATCTACTGAAAAAGAAAGCAGCTGTATAGTATGGTCTCATTTCTTTTTTAATTTTATTTTTTTTTAAAGTAGGCTCCATGCCCAGCGTGGACCCCAATGCAGGGCTTTAACTCACAACCCTGAGATCAAGGCCTGACCTGAAATCAAGAGTCAGACGCTCAATCAACTGAGCCACCCAGGAGCTCCATTTTGATGAATATTTTCAACAGAGGGGAAAGTCATGTCTATGTGTAGGTATGTATATTAGGATAAACATGAAAGTGTTGAAGAAACCACACTAAGCTGTTAACATTACATCAGGAGTGGGCACAAGGGCATGGGGAAGCTGTATAACTTGGTATCATGACATGTATTAACTTTATACTTTAAAAACAATTTAAAAATCTTTGTAAAAGGAGAAAAGAGATTTCAAAAAGTATAATTACAAATTATGTTGTCCACAGATGACTGTCAATTGAAGTAAATTGGCCTGCTGATGGTAGTTTAAGTAATCACAGATCATGCTAAAATGCCATCACCAAGGTTCTAGGAAATATGAAGAGTTTCAAGGCAGAGAGAGTAAAGAAATGAAATATGTACAAAAAAATCAAATAAGCTGCACTTGAATCTGACTGACTTTGCCATCAGTTAATAGCTAAGTAGTCCTGGGCGAATTACATGACCCCTATCACTCAAAGCCTCAGTTTCCCTTCTGTAAAAGGGACAAAATAACTTCAATCTCAAAGGAGTGTTTGTTAGGATTAGGCACTTAGTAAGTGCCAACACCAAGCAATACATGTTAATTTTAATGCTTATCATTACTGGTATAGAAAGAGAAAATACTCATAAAATAGTTTATATCATAGTAGGGAAGGAGTTAGATTGAAAAAAAAAAAACATGACATAGATTCTAGCCCCAGAAAGTACCAGCAGATATTAAAGCAAAATGGTAAAGGAGAAAATCTTACAGATTTTTTAAATTTAGATTTGAATAGTCACCTATTCAGGTCGGCAATAATATAAATACAGAATCAAGTGTTCGTTTAAGATCTTGTAACTAGGAACCTGATGAACTTGATAAAGACTGGGAACCATGTGTATCTCTAAAATATGTACGATCAAAAAATAATCTAGCTCTTTGAAATAAAGCAGCAAAAGCAACCACTGTTCACTTTAGAAACTGACAAGCAAGGTGGTTGCCTAGGAAATACAGAATTTTAATGTATATATACACATACATATATGTGTATATATACACACACATGTAAACATACATACATAAATACTACATATATCACACATCCAGGAATCCCTACCTTTCTAATTTGAAAATGCAATTATACAATTAAGGGAGAAATAATGTTTACCTTTACATAGGACACATAAGATTTAGCCTGTTCCTTTACAATGAATATGGATTTAACAAAAAAAAGAGAGAGGCAGAGATGGGAAGATACTAAAAAAGAGAACTAATATTCATAAAGCCATTTCAGTTAGCAAAGACTGAACTGTTAACATTAAAAACTGTCCTTACTTGAAAGAGTCCGAAAGCTGCCCTCGTGTTCTGAATGACATATACCATCAAAACACTGATTGGCTGTCAAATCGGCAGATTCTAAAACCCTACAATTGAAAGAATATAATTTCAAACCAAATTGCATAAAACACAGTCAATATGATCAGTTTATTCTACCCTTAGAAACCAAGAAATCACTGAAATTGTATAAAAATTATGTGTGTGTGTGTATAACTTCTTCAGTAGAAGGTCTATGGCTTTCCTCAGATTATCTTGGAGTTCTAAGGTACCCCAAATTTAAAAAACCTGATTCTAGAAAGATATGAGTAAAACAGTAGGATGATGAAATGCCGCAAACCAAAATAAACTGGGAATTTAATGATGGCATTCGGTCAGAACAATCTCATTCCAGAATCCAAAAGTGAAATACTATGCTCTATTTAAGGCAATATGAGAAATAAAAAAGTAAACCTGATACAAAATTATTAAAATAGCGAATTTAATTGGTTTTAAAAGTCATGCTGATTTTAATATATTAAAATGTAAAAATATTATTTCAACTTACTGAATGGGTTTATTTTCTAGAACTCTTTGAAGATATCCACAAGATTTATTTTTACTTCTCTAGAATACTGGTGAAAAGTTTCTGTATACAGTTGAGTACTAGGGATACTTCAAAAAAGAGAACTGCCTATGTAGCAGGACTTAAGGTACTATTTCACTTTCTGGGCACAAAAAGTTTTTAAAATATGATACTCCAAATCACTTCTGTTACCTATTTTATTAGTCATAGGCACATTAAAGAAATAATATTTTTTCATGGCAGGATTAAGTATATTTGGAGTTCTAGTTACGTATCAAGTTTCCCAAACTCTAGCTAAACTCCAGTTTCAACTGCCTGTTGGTTTACTGGGGAAATGTGTCAAATGGTGGAAGAAGAGCACAAGCACAGAGTAGACATATTGGAAACCTTAGACTACATCCCTAGCTCTGCTACTATTTAGCTATTTGAACCTACAATTGCTTGATTTGTTTCATTTGGTTTATCTACTTAATCAAATGGATAGTTGGCACAGGTTATGAGGATCAATTACAAAGAACTTACCAGATTCATCCACCCCAGTACAGAATAGTAGTATCGTGGAAATCAGCTTAATTAATACTTTATTCACAATTTCTAAATAGGCATATAATATGCTTACTTTTTCAGTTGATCCACATCAGAGTTACTTTCTGGCAAGACTCTGATTCCCCGGCCGTAACTGGTACCCCCATGGAGATGAAACTCTAGAGCTAACAATGTTGCCTGGTTCTCCGAATTCATTGATTGAAGTTTGGTATGGAGGCTATAAATTCTAAGAAAGCTTCCAACCTAAAAATACATTGTTTATTATTTAGAAAATGAAGAAAAATTGAACAATTTCTGATACATAAAATACTTAACAATCAATATGGGGTATAAGACCAACAATCAGGGGTGCTGACTAATCAGAAAGGATCCTGGTGTGTTATACTAGCGTGTACTAGGTATCAGCCCCAAGGACACTGTATCAAAACCAAAACATGTGTTTGTGTGTGTGTGTGTGTGTGTGTGTGTGCACAACTGTGTATACATATAAATGTATATGGATGTATATATATGCATGAATTTATGTATATGTTTACATAGACCCATGTATACACATCTACATCCAATATATATGTGCATATATATCTGCATATATGTATGTATCCATTTATATCTATATTTTTCAAATGGAAGACATATTTCCATGTCGGAGATATTAAAGTGTGAAATAAGATTGAGTCTTAGCATTGATAAAATGCAGTCGTTAGGAAACCCGTTACCTCAATCAAACTCAAACTCAAGCCCTCTATTTGATTTGGAAAACTGTTTACTCTGAAAATAAATGTTTTAGCTACTTTAAGGTGAGATTTGGGGTGCCTGGGTGGCTCAGTCGGTTGAGCATCTGCCTTCAGCTCAGGTTATGATCCCAGGGTCCTGGGATCGAGCCCCGCGGCAGGCTCCCTGCCAAGGCTCCTGCCAAGCAGGGAGCCTGCTTCTCCCTCTCCTGCTCCCCTTGCATGTGCTCTCTCTCTTTCTTGCTCTCTCTAATAGACAAATAAATTCTTAAAAAAAAAAGATTTAATTAAATATGATTGCTAAAATACTCTCATTATGAGAATACCAGAAAAATTTTTAATGTAATATAAATATCCCCCTATTCCACAAGTTTTATGGAGAGAAAACTTTTTCAATAAGCACTGTGTCTGTACACTATAATGTAAAACACATTCTATGAGTTCAAATACAAGATTAAACCAATTATGAACTAAATGTTCTATTATTTTAGATGTTTTGTTTAATCTTAAAAATGTCTTTAATTATAGAGTATTTGGTATTCTTCTAATGTAGAAGACTTCAAATGACAGATGCAGAATGTTTATCAAAGAAATTGACACCTACTCAAAGGAAGAAGCTATATAACCTTTTTCCTCCCAGTCATGTTTTTGTGAGGAGGAGGCAGGGATTTAGGTCTTTTTTCTCTGACTTCTTCCACTGACAGCTACAACACAGCAGGGGAGCAGGGTAAAAAGAAAGAAGGAAAACACAGAAACAAAAAAGAAACAAAGACAAAACTGATTTTCCCCATGGTCTCCAAAGTAAGATATTGGAAGGAAAAAAACACTCTATTTCTATTTACTTTTATCTCATTCTTTCTGGATGTTTATCATTCTGTGATTCTCTTTAAATACAGGTAATACACTAGTACAATACAGGTATATACAAAGCACTTCAAGAAGACCTAAACACATGCGGGTACGTGGCTGGCTTAGTCTGCAGAGCATGTGACTCTTAATCTCAGAATCATGAGTTCCAGCCCCACACTGAGGGAAGAGTTTACTTAAAATAAATAAATTAATTAATTAATAAAAACCACCTCCCTCTAGATAAAATGCTCTGTATAGATACAATTTTTTTTAAAAAAGGCGTAAACACATGGAGAAAGAAATCATATTCATAAATGAAACGCTTCGACACTATAAAGATAGTAACCCCCCCAAATTAATCTTTAAAATCACTGTATTTTCAATCAAAATCCCCAGTGTCTTTTATGGAATTTGAAAAGCTGATTTGAATGTGACTAGCAAGGCAAGTTTGAAGACTACACTGGAGGAGGAGGAGGGAGGTTTGATCTACAGAATATTATTTAAAAATAAAGCTATAAAAAATAAAAATAAAGCTATAATAATTAAGACCCTGTGTATTAATGCAGACACACATATGAACATGGATATATCCTAAAAATATAATTTCAAAGAAAGCAAATTACAGAATAACACATCATATGCATTTTTCAGAGATAAGTACATAAAATAAAAGCATAACAAACATGGGTGTACATACCTACATACTAGGATAAATAGAAAGAAGATACTAGGAAGCAAAAAATGAGAATGGGCAGAGGCAAAGATTCAGTATGTAGAGATTTATGTCCTAAAAATTAAAAGTACCTGAAACGTGTGGCAAAACATTTAAGAATGTTAAGATGCCAGGCACATGGGTATTTATTACACTAACTTTTCTACTGTTGACTTTCATAATAAAACAATAAAGACCAAGAAAGAATTTATTTATATAAATAGTCTATCAAGGTGGCAAACTGTTATTTCCAGAAATTCCTTCTGGAGGCAGCATTGTATTCTTTTTTTAAGCTTGCTAAATAAACTATGAAATATGCCAGATGTTCTACTATAATAGACACATATTGCTTAGTCTTGTCAATAATGGGATAAGATTCTAAACATGCAAGGGAGGGAGTCATAACCAAAAATTATAAAAATATACTTCCAAAATTGTGATAAAAATCCGTTTCAGTAAACATCAAAAATAAAGCAAAGCAAATACAGCTATTAAGAAATTACTATCCCTTTAATTTTAATCTTCTTTACAAACTATCAAGAAATTCCCTTTAAGTTTAATGTTTTTAATTACATGTATATGTCTGAAAATAACCAGTCGAACTACAGCTCTTGGGTTACTGAAGGCCAAAACATAATTATGACTATATATTTTTTATAATTATTTTTAAATTGTGTCAAGATAAGACTGATGATTGGAAATACAATGCTTTAATTTCTAGACAAAAAGTCTGAAATGTCTGTTTGTGTATGTGTGTGCCCATGAATATGTGGATTTGTGCTTGTGTAACACTTAAAAAAGCAAAATTGAGGAAAAATGTTAAGAACGATTTCAGTTGTAAAATGTATATAAAAGCCAACTATATTATAGTTTAAGATTCCCTTAAATATTCTCTGTATTTAAAAAATATTCTTTCCTGTTTCTGTACAACAAAACTCTGGTCCACATATTTCAGTAAAAAAACGCAATTTCAAACAGTTGTCTTCAAGTGCTGATAAGAATTCATTTGTATCAATGTCATCTGGGGATTTCTTAGTATTAAACGGTATAAAGGTTGTCTTAGAACAAATAAAATGGGATGTCAATATACATTAAATAAAAGCCTACAGTTACATTACTTATACAGAGAAAATCCTTTTCATTTTTCTATTATATTGCACATAAATAATCAATGTTATGGTTATCTTCAGAAAAAGATTAAGTGCCCTATATTTTCTCAGTAATGTGTGCTCAGAGCACCCTCTAGTGGGTGAGATAAAGCAGACAAAAAGGGAGCTGAAAAAAAATCTGAAAGAAATTCACAGCCCTCATTGGTTCACTCATTCACTAGTAGATATTATTTACTTCATCCTTACTATAAGGAAAGCACTGTGCTAGGTATTGTTCAGGATGCGGACAAGGGAATCGGGATAAGCGAACAGAAAGACCTGTAAAAGCAGCATAAAAGAAAGAGAAGGAAATTAAATTGTGAAAGAAGAATCTAAAATAAAATGTAAACCTTTTTCATTCCTAAGAACGCAATCTGTATTTTTTTTTAAGATTTTATTTTACTTGAGACAGAGAGAGTGCACAAGCAAGGGGGGAGGGGCAGAGGGAGAGGGAGAAGCAGGCACCCCACTGAGGAGGGAACAGGATGCAGGGCTTGATCCCGACCCCAGGATCATGACCTGAACCAAAGGCAGATGCTTAACCCACTGAGCCACCCAGATGCCCCAAAACTCTATCTGTATTTTAAAAAGACTTTGAATTTGCTTTATCATTACATTTATTTTTGAAATAAAGTAATCAATCTAGAGAAAATCAGGGAAAAGCACCAAAAATGCATCTTCAATGGTCAATTTTCTCTTGATATGTTAGGTATGAAAGCACGTACACACACACATACAGGACAAGAAAGTTCAGTTAGCACCTTCCTGGACCCTGACTTTAACCTAATTTATCGATTTGAGTTGGGTGGGCTTATTTGTGGGTATGAGGAACTATTTCCTTCTCCAAGAACATTTATTTACAAAGGGAAACTGGGCATAAAATTTGTATCTAAAACAACTGCAATTCACTTCTACTATTTTCTTCCTATAAGTAGGCCATATAACTTTCTATAAGTAGGCGGTATAAGTCCCTAAAGGTAGGATGGAAGCTATTTGCAATAAAGAAAATAATTTCTTTACACTGCTTAAAAGGACTGGCTCTGGAAACAAACACTAAATTCAAATACTGCCGTCACCCAAGTAGCCATGAAATCTTGGGCTTAACCTGTGACTGCTCAGTTTTCTCACTTGTAAAACAGGAATGGCGACCATACCAACTGCACAGGATAGTGCTAAATACATATGATATACTTAACAAACGTTACTATTATTATTGTTACTATTAATGATGCCACTTGTTGCTAAAAAAGATATGTGCAAATAAAAGAATTTAAAAAATAAAATAAATAAAATATTCCCAATATTAATAATCAAGAAGTGCCATATCTGGACAGCTTATTTTTACCTAAAATATAACTCAAAAACAGTGAGCAAATTCTAATAAACTGCACAATACAAACACACAATTTATGATATATATTAGAAGTGGATTAACAATTTCTTAAACTAATGAGTACAAAGTTGTGGCTAAAAATCAATTAATAAAGCTTAACATTTAAGCTTACAAATATTTTATACAATTTCATACAATAAAATTTTTCCTATTTTCATAGTAAAATTGTGTATAGCATTAAAATATTCAGGAAATGTTCTTTAATTTTATTTAAAAAGTTGCTCAAACCACTATAACTTAATGCATCTTCTAATAATTTAGTGTTTTCTAATAATTTATTTTCAATATATTTTACAAATTAAAAATTAAAGAAAAAATAAATTTGGAGTTAATTTCTAGACCTCAAATATCATCTATAAACGTGATTTACCCCACATTTACAAAAACAAAAAAAAGAGCAAACATTTGCTCCTCAACATCACCTTCAGAGATTTTGCCACTTGAACATGATTATCATAGACTAAAATGTCTATTGTCAGATTCTGCAGCCGATGGATATGACTTAAATCTCCTTCAAGTACAAGATCTTGTATTAAGACTCTCCAAGATGGGAACGGGGTCCTGGTGCCATCCCATACCTGCCATAATAGGGTAGAGCAAAGTTTAATGATCTTTTTTGTGTAACTGTGGAGACTTTTAAAAGACTTTTATTTGTTGGTAATATAACTTAAAAGTAATTAAATGTATTCCCCCCAAATATCTGCTGAACTTTAAATATGGTGTATATTCTGACTGTAAAAGGACTGCATAAATATAGGACATGTGGAAAATGTAAAGAAGAAAAAAATTCACACTACCCAGAAAAAAGTACTAACATATTGTTGAATTTACTTTATTTCCTTACCATCTTATACATAAACCCTTAAGACTATATCTGCTAATTTTCTTAAGTATAAATCCCTAACTTTTAGGAATGTATTCTAAGCTTTGCTCATTTTTTCACTTTGTTCTAATGTGGAGAAGGCCTTTACAAGTACAGACAGGGACATTCTGTTTACGTTAGAGGTTATGAATACAAATGAATGAAAAAGTCATGGGTGCTGGAAAAGGAAAAGATATAGTGGATTGCTACTAGGCTACGCTGAGATAAGGATGGGAACAGAGGCACAGGACAAGTGTACCCCACCCTCAACATGTGAGCTAGCCTATGCTGTGCTAGGCTTTTAAGAGATAGCTATGTTTTGTTATAAAAGGGCATGACAAAAGACATCTGGCATGAGGTAAGAACGCCTCTGTATGTAAGAAATTTGGCTGGAAAAGAGAAATAGGCTCACTGAACAGAAAATGCTGCAGTTCTACAGAGAGACTGTCTGCCAGGGTCAGCTTACAGAGGAAGTATTCAATAATGGTGGTGACTATGCCAAGTTTCAAATAAAAAATCATTGAGTTTGGGTCACTCACTGTTCCCTACATTATTCAAAGAAACAGGACACTTTGAGAAGAGTTACATTATATGTCACAAACATTTTTCTCCACTTGGAATCTGTTCCTTCATTTTGTGTATACTGTTTTTATGACTAAAATAGCTTTACAGACAACTCTACCAGTTTTTTGGGGGAGGAGCTGAGAGAGTAGAGTGCTGCTACATTGCTTTTATGCTTCA
Source organism: Ursus maritimus (assembly GCF_017311325.1). Lineage (NCBI taxonomy): Eukaryota > Metazoa > Chordata > Mammalia > Carnivora > Ursidae > Ursus > Ursus maritimus. Next base: position 26,195,507 of record NW_024425563.1, on the reverse strand, counting down.
GTTTTAATCACTTATGACTCAGTCTTTTTTTTTTTTTTAATAAATTCTGGAACTTTTGCAATTTTGTTTCAATATTTAATCTGTTAGGAATTTGTATATTATATATAGATCTGATTCCTTTTTCCAAATAGATAACAATCATCATTTAACAATCTGTCTTCATCAATTTGAAATGACACTTAATGTTATTTTTATCATGCATATATTATATGTACAGTATAAGACTGTTTTTGAGGTTCCCAGTCTTTTCCATTGATCAGTCTTACTATAATCTTAATTTCTGTAATTTTATAATATGATTTGATATCTGATACGGAGGTCTCACTGAGTTTTCTTTGTCAAGTTTTCTTGTCTTATTCTTGACCATTTAATGTTCTAATAAATTTCAGAATTATAGTCAATTTAGAAAATATGGTTTTAATTAAAATGGCATTTTATTTTAAAACACTTTTAAAAAGAATCAAACCTTTTAGTAATTAGTCCTACTTTTCTTTTATGCTCCTGCTTTCTAGGTTTCTTCACAGAAGTTCAGGGATTTCTTGCCTGAATTGTCTTGTTTTACAGTCATTGTGACATTGGGAGAACTTTTGTTCAATTATATGTTCTATTTATTATAGTATGTAGCAAAGCTATATTTCACTAATGTTTAAACCAGTGATCTCACTAAATAATTTTATTAATCCACATAACTTTTCACTTCATTGTTTGGGTTTTTATATCTTGTGAGTACTGATCTTTTTTCCTTTCTTTTAAAAGTGTTATGTCTCTCATTTTTTTCTTATCTTAGTGAATTCTTGAGATTTCCAAACAACATTAACAGAGAAAATAGTGGGTATTTTTGTCTTGTTCCTGGCATCATTGACTTCAGAATTTTACCACTAAATATTTTGTTTGATTAATTTACAGGAGAAATTGTTTATCAAGTTAAGGAGGAATACTTCTAATTCTATTTTGCTAAACATTTTCACAGATATATTTAATATTCACAAAGAGGATTATAATTTTCTTTAAAATTAAACCATTTCTGATTTCTAAAAATAAACTGTGGATTACAGTATATTATTGTTTTAATATGTCATTCGCATAAAGAATAATTAAAATAAATTAGTATCATAGTTACTAATATAGGAAACAAAACTGGTATCAAATCCAGGCTGAGAAAGGAAATAATTATGCTACATTCCATGCTTTTCAGACCTCACCTGGAGTAATGTCTGGTTCCTTCTGTGTTTAAAACATAAAGTTATTTCTGGTATGTGATAGGAAAATCAATTTCAGAAAAAAAAAAAATCACTCAAAATTTGACTTCCCAGAGATAACATAAGTAAATTATTGCTACACATTCTTTTTAATGTAATTTTACTATGGATATAATACATTTTAGTATATAAATAAAACTGCATTAATTGCCAAAAAGAATATTATGAGTATCTATCTTAATAACTATGTCTACCGTAGTCATTTTATTGTAAGAGTATTCCATAATACATGAATACTTCACAATTCTCTATTGTTAGTAATGAGTGTTTCCAATTTTTGTTACAAGAAATATAAGAATATTCTTTTAAATGCATTTTTCCAAACTTACAAAATAAATTTAGAAAATTTACAAAAATAAATTCACTTCTGAATGTAGTATTTTAAAATAACATCTAAATGAAAGCTGTTTTCACTTATATGAAAAGGCTATCTATAAAAATTGGATACAAGCGTATATTTTGTTGCTTTAGAGTGAATGTAGATCCAGCCATGTCAGCTAAAAGGTGGCAGATTTTTTCTCAGGATTTAAGAATTTTCTAACACAGCAGTCAAAAGATGGGGTATATCTGCACAGTAGATTACTTGTCATTGGAAGCATTCAGTGATTAACAAATGCTCATCTGTTAAGGATGTCACTTTGGGCAAAAAAGTATGACCTTATGACCGGCTGACCTAGGATTCCTTCTAACTTTGGAAGATTTTACTTTGCTTTAACTTTAGCTGTCATACTTGACTTAACTTTTTTTATAGCATGCAATTACTTTTTTCAGAGTATTTCATGTGTATATAAACGTGCTTTCAATTTTAAAAACTTCATCTTTTATTCAGGGATTTCTATCTTCCCCGTTCCTTAATAAGGGCAAGGTATAAATGGTAATAAAGCTAAACCCAACACTTGTGCCTCTGTACTCTGTTTCTTGTCCTATTGTTTCAAAGAGTCAGAAGCTAAAGAAAAAACCACAGGAACAGAGCTGAAGCAGTGTTTGTTTAAATGTATACTCATAGGATGGGTAGATGAGCATTAATATAGACAACTGTCTTTTTCAGAAGCTATTCATGAGTAAATTGGGGTAGGTATAAACAAAGATTATATGGGTCTTATGTTACTTTTTAAAAATCATGCTGATTTAAAAACAAAACAGAACAAGAACAAAAATAAACACTTTGAAACCTTCTGTGATCTACTCAATGAAACAGGCAGTGAAATGACATAGGAAGAGAACCCAACATGAAGGAGTCAAGAGAGTAAGTGAGAGGGAAGGCCACCTTGACAGGGAAGCAGAAATATGCATATGTACAACTGTACCTAAAATATAACAGTAGAAAACAACTTTATATTAATACTAAAATAAGAAATAAATAAAGCATAAACTACATTTAAACTATTGAAAATACTATTTTTCTCTGGAAGTATAAAGAAGTTCAAGAGTAGAGTTGCATGAATATCTAGGCTCGTCAAAAATGGTAAGTTAGATTTAAAGTTCTTAATATAATACACAGTATGCGTATTATCCTACCAGAATGAAATATAAGCTCTTTTTAGGTATGTAGGTGGTGCTAATTTATAATTTCAGGTATTTAAAATACTTACCTTTAGAAGAAATGATGCTCCATCCACTTCTGCTTTGCCCAAGAGCTGACAAGTCAGGTCAAAATACTGCAGTGGTTGAACATCACACAATTTTACTAACGTCGAAGAAGGTGAAATATGAGTAGATGCCCAAACACGTAAAGCTTCTACCATTTTGTGGTCCTCGGCGGTGAAGTTAAAATACTTGCTTGAAGTACGAGGTATGATAGGAGCTCCCAAAGTTCCCTCAAATGTCAAAGCTGCAAAGCCAGAGCTAGTGATACCCTGAGTCTCCTTTTTATAAACTTGGATCTAAGAAAGTTGGGCAAAACAGAAAACAAAACAGCTTATTGATGCAGAACCCCAAAAATCAAGAAATTTGAGAGATTATAAAGTCTTGCCAGCATAGTTAATAGAGGATATAATTATTTAATATATTTTTACTTAATTAGCATACGAAATTATAAAATCCACTGGGCTGTATATCAAGATCCACAAGCACCATGTAAACTGTATAACACTATGTAATGCTTATTTCTACTTTTCAAAGGTCTAGTGGTCGACTCCCTGATCCTATCAGGCTTGCACTTTTACATTTATTACTTCTCTTACTAACGTATAATTTACAAAAGGAAAAATATACTAAGTGACAATTACTTGTGACCATTACAAGCAAAACTAGAACACTTAAAGTATAACACTTCAAAGTGAGTAAAATGCAGTGAGGTTGATTTCATCAGTCTGACTGAAAGCCAAGATAAGCCACAAAGACTCTGGCTTTCAAATTCGGAACCTCGGCTAACAGATGCACATGCATTTACCATGGTTACATCTTCATTAAGCAATCTTTTTGTCCTTATGAAATGCCCCCCCCCTTTAATCTCCTGTAATACTCCATCTGATATTGATACAGTGTTTTCATTTTCCTTATGCTTATTGTTTGGTTGGTGTATCTTTTCTACAGTTTTACTTACAATGTGTGTGTGTCTTCATTTCTTGTAGGAAGTGATTATTTGTTCTTGCTTTTTTAGTCTGTTTTTCCTTACAAAAGAAGTGTTTAGTCCATTTACATAAAATTATTGATATGGTTATATTTAAGTCTACTATCTTATTTGTTTTCCTTTTGTATCCCGTTTGCTTTTTAAAAACTGTTTTTCTACTGTTCCTTTCCTGTCTTATTTTGAACTTATTAGTATTGTTTACCTCCTCTGAGCTCTGAAAGAATCCTTATCTCAAAGTCTATCTGGAACTAATAGAGTTCTACTACATAATCCCTACTTTCCATATCATATTCCCCACTTGCCCATATCTCATTTTACACTTTCTACTGAAAGTGTAATAACCTCTGAAGGTACATACTAACCTTTTGGTGGTTAATTCCACTTAATCATTCTAACAATCCTTTGTGCTATCATTCATATTCTTCTACATATTTTATTAATTCCATCTTCCTAAATGTTACTATTTTTCTTATAAATAGTCATTTATCCTTTACTGAAATTATGGGAAGAAATACAAAACAGCATCTTTCACCATTTATTCACTATTTCCTTTTTGTTTGTTTGTTTTTGGTCATTTCTTAACCATCAAGTTTCTGGTTGGTAGCATTCGTTTTTGTCCTGAACACCATCCTTTAGCATTTACTTGTAGCAAAGATACGATGGCAGTGGATGCTTTCATTTTTGAAAAATATTTTCTCTGGATACAAAATTCCAGGTGATCAATTTTCTATCACCACTTTAAATTTATCATTGCTTTGTTCCTCAAGTGCCAGTATTTCTGATAAGAAATCAAAGATGGCTGGTATTACGGTTTCCTATGTGGAATGTGTTATTTCTCTGCCAGCTCATTTCAAGTTCTTTTTTCAAATCTTTTTCAATGGTTTCACAGTGATTTCTTCAGGTGTGCTTTTCTTTGTGGTGCCCTGCATGGAGTGCACTGAGTTTCTAAAATCTGTAAGTCAATGTTTTCCATCAAATTTGGAAAAATTCTGGTCATTTCTATTCATTTCTATAAGTATTTTTGTCTCTCATATACACGGTTTTCTTGTGCATCTCAAATGACATGTTTCACACTTTGATATCATTCCACAGGTCCCCAAAGCTCTTGTCAATCTTTCATTTATCCTTGTTCTTCAGATTAGATAACTTCTATTGATCTATGTTCAAATAAACATAATATAGCTAATCTATTTAGCCTATCCAGTAAATTTTTCATTAATAAAAATATTTATATATATTCACTAAAAGATATGTGTTAGACTGTTTATAGCAGCATAACACCCTCAAACTGAATGTCCCACAGAATATATAAATTCTGATGCATTCACACACTTACCAATGAAAATGAACAAAGTGAAATTATATGCAGTAATGTGGCTGAATCACACAAGCACAAGCCATACATTAAAAAACAAAACGTATAGTCTATTCTCTTTAAAACAAATAGAACTGAGAGATGCATATCCTACTTCAGTTAAACAACAGCAAGAATAACAACTAAAAACATCAGGAGGGAACAGTACACTGAAACAACAGTGTGTGAGAAATAAGTTATCTTTTGAAGTTGGGATAAATTCGCTATGATGATAATATCTCTATTTCCTTTTTAACTTTACACAAATATTCTCTACTACTCTTCTATTCTCAGGGTAAGGCATAAGAGATCAAGTAAGGTAATTCTCACCAAAACTAAGAACAGAACACACTCAGAATATTCTGTTCATTTATGAGCATCACACTGACCATGAGGGACACAGATAAACTGAAGCATTATAAGAAAAAAGACAACCAAGATAATGAAAGAGCTTCATGGAAACCCATATAACAAGAGGAAAAGATGAAGGACTGAAATGTTTAAAACCTAAGGGACTGAAAATATTACTTAATTTTTTAAAAAAAATTACATACTATTTAATAGCTTTACCTTCATATTAAAGGTTTCCTTACATTTAATTGTTTGACTGATAGCATAATTTTAAAAGTACCAAAATATCTATTCATGGGGGCACCTGGGTGGCACAGCGGTTAAGCATCTGCCTTCGGCTCAGGGCGTGATCCCAGCGTTATGGGATCGAGCCCCACATCAGGCTCCTCCGCTATGAGCCTGCTTCTTCTTCTCCCACTCCCCTGCCTGTGTTCCCTCTCTCGCTGGCTGTCTCTATCTCTGTCAAATAAATAAATAAAATCTTAAAAAAAAAAATCTATTCATGTTTTAATACATTTTTCATAAATGAAGATCAACTTACTTTGATTTTATACTTAATATCTCAATGCTTTCACCATACTTGAATTAACACAACAAATGGAAAAATAATATAAACTCTCGATCACTGTATAATTATTTTATAAAAGAGTGAAAAAAATATAAATAAAAAGCCCTGTTGGCCTAGGGCTTTTTTTTTTTTTTTTAACCCAGCTCTACATGAAAACCTTTAAAGCATCAATCTACATTCAGAAGTGAGAAGACAGAATGCAACTAGTCTTAATTACGCCATCTAATAAATTTCTTGTGGAAGGAAGGCAGTTTGTCCAAATGAAGAGGTTTCCTAATATTAATTATTTGAAGTCTGGTATTATTTACATTTCTTCTTGTCTCTTGAAATGCTTGATGCTTTGTTCTACCACAGCAACCACACAATTAGGGCTAACTAGTACTAGTGAAAAATACAGAGTTCTCTTCAAACAGATATGAGTTCTGGACAGTACGAATTATACCTTCAGCCTATGAAAGCGAACAATATCTCCATTTTTATAAATTATTGGAAGGGCTTCATAATTTCCACTAAAGAGCAGGCAGGTTAACTTTACATTTGTCTGGTCCACAATTGTTACAACTGAGCAATAATCTGGAAAACACAAAAATATTGTACCTTTTAGTATTTCAAAGCATTTGACAAAATAAGAATACGGTTGAATTCAAAACACCAAACAAACTCTTATCCCTCCTTTTAATTAAGCCTTCTGAGAACAGGATCAAAACACAGAGACAGTTTCTTGGCTCTCAAAATGCATTGCCAAATTATACTGCAAGAGTGTTCCACAAAAATTAATTTTAGAAAGTTTAGTAAAACAAAAATAAAATTCTTAATATAAATTACCTGGAGGGGCGGTTAACTTTTGTATTACTTCAAAGTTTAGAAATTATGAAGCAGATAAACCTATTCAAATAAAATATAATTTATAAAATAAACAAAATTAGGGTGGAAACAAAGACTAGAATATATTTGAAGCAAATGTGATGAAGAGTCAATATACTGCATAAAGATTCTATGAAAACTGCTTATGAAACCCAGGACTTCACACTGACTATAAAATTCAAAGGAACAAACAGTTCATAGAAAATTATATTAACAACAAAGTCAAAAGAAAAAAATGAGGATTTGCTACTTTCATAGAGAAGATTACATATTAGAACATGAAACATATACACTTTAAATTTAATAGCTGGGTTGCTATGAAAATGAAAACTTCAAATACTGGTGGTAGTAAAAACTGTAATAGATGTTGCCTTTTGATATGCATATTTCAGGAAGTTACACACTGAGAAAATGTGTTGACTTCCAGTCCTACCCATTACCCTAGTAATTACAATATCAAGATAGAAAAGAATAAACCCAGAACAGTGAAAGAAGAGAGGAGAGGGGAGTGGAGTAGCAGGGGAGAAGACAGCAATATGTTTCAGGAAGACAGGAAAACAAAGGGTTAGGGATAAAATGAACAGGGGAGACAATCCAGAAGATACTATAAAGTGGCTACAATAAAGATGGGAGTCACTGGGATAAGGGTGGCAGTGAAACGTAGAGCCAAAATCAAGGTTAATTAAAAGTTTACACACAGAACAACTGTTTCAATAACCACCCATCCTGACCTCTACTGCCAGAAAAATGATTTCAGATTGGGAGGCAGAGTATTTAAACCAACCACTTCCAGGAACACAGGCTGTTTTCCAAGGACATTTCACTGATTAACCAGGAAGTGCTAAGGCTTCCAGTGTGGGGGTTACCACCCAGAATAAATCCCTCTGCATTATCACAATAGGGGCCCTTACAGCCAGATGGGCACTCTCTTTCCACCCACACTACAGTGACATTGTCAATCAACATGCCATATGAAAATTCTATTTGTCTCTCAGATTTCCCATTGAAGGAGGAGATCAAATAGGAAAAGAAAGGACAAAGCTGGAGGTATCACAATCTCAGGCTTCAAGATGTACTACAAAGCTGTAGTAATCCAAAAAGTATGGAAAAACAAAGTACTTATACACAAAGCAAACAAGATGAGTGTCTATCACCTAAAATAAATCATACCTACATTTTTAAATGTAAAGACAGTCAACAATTACCAGATATAGAGCAAAAATAGAAGGAAGGAAGGAAGGTAGGTAGGAAGGATGGAAAGAAGGAAGGACAACGGAAAGTGTTGGGGAGAGAAAGAGGTGGAGCAGAAGAGAGCAGGAGTGGAAGGATAGGGGGAAAGGAATAGGAGGGGAAAAGGAGGAAAGGAGGGGAGGAGAGAGTGAAGGTAGGAGGGAGGAAAAGAAATCTGATTCCATGAGGAGGGGAAATAATTTTAGAGAACATTAAAAAAACTTAAAAATAAAATCAAAACCTCAGTAAGTATCTTTAAAGAGTAAATAATATTACATTCTCTTTTCTTAATACATTGGTAGGATCCACTGGAACCAAATTTGTATTCTGAGTTTCCCTTTTCAGTAGCTCTGTTTGTGAGGAGTACTGTTTCCTGACATTTTTTTTCTCTTAGCAGTCTTACAAAATATCAAAGATCAATTTTACTTATTTTTAACAGAATGACATATTCTTTTTCTTGCAGTTATCATATGGCTCTATTGTACCCTTCTATAAACCTAAGATGCACTATGTGTATATATATATACACACACACACACAAGAGAGTAGCAGTCTTGGCTGCACACACAATTGCATCTACACTCCGGCCTTTTCTTAAAAACCAACAGAAAGAGGGACACATACGCCACTTGCAATGCACACATTCCTTCTCCAGGCCCTTCCTCCTCCTCATTCCCCCAGAAGTATCTGTGTCAGGTTCAGAGTTGGGGTAGAAATGGACTGCCGAGAGACAAAAGCAACCGCGGGGGATGCCCAAAGAGCATCACAACAGTGTGTGTGTCCCAAGTGTGTAAGTGCACGCTCAGAATTCTGAGTGGGTAAATGGGACGGCTCCATGTGCTGTACAGCTCTACATGTGTAGAAGAGGGCACTCCCCGGCTGCATCAGGGCTTCACTGACAAGCCTGAAATCGCCACACTTGCAAGTGGTCATATAAGTGACTCTATGTGGATGAACATGGCATCTCCTTAAATGGAGCATATTTGTGCACCACTGATCTGAGCTATCATATCAATGCTAAGTCCCTGTTCCTTACTCTTTTTCTCTTGGCTTATAATTTTCTCTTTTGAAAGTATCACCCACAACTTTTAGCAAGTTTAAGCCAAAGAGACTCATCATGAGTTCAAATCCTTTAATATAATAAGATTTTACTAACCAAGAAAGAAGGAAACAAAAATTCAGATTCAAGAAAACCAGTGGCATTAAAAAAAACAAAACAAAACAAAAACCTGTCCATGGGTGCCTGGGTGCGTCATACTCCTGATTTTGGCTCAGATCGTGATCTTGGGGTCCTGAGATTGAGCCCCGGTCAGGATCCGTCCTCAGCAGGTCATATGCTTGGGATACTCTCCCTCTCCCTCTGCGCCCCCCCCCCGGACCCCTGCACACAGATGCAGGCGCTCTCTCTCTCTCAAATAAATAAAATCTTTAAAAATCTGTCCAATAACTTGCTCTCAATAACAAAAACAAATAACAATCTAAATGAAATATTAAATACTTTTCAGGTTCTTTCAATTAGTATGGTTCATGACTAGAAACCAAGCTACCCATTTTAACAAATACTAACGAGGCAAACTGCTAAATGTTTTATTTTACTGCTTCAAGGAAGTGACGTGTCTTACCAAATAAATAATACATTAAAAATGGCTACATAAAATAATAAAAATACTTACTTTCCCCATGCCTCATTTTAACTCATTCCCAAATAGAGGAAAAATAACTTGTGAAATTACAAACAACTTACAAGTTCATATTTTAACAATAAAGTTACAAAACTGAAAGATAATAGTCCATTTTCTTGACAGCTAACACCAGCAGGAAAGATAGGAAAAGTAGAAAGAGCTTTCACAAATCAGTATTCTCACCTTACCTACCAAAATGGTACATTTAGGTGCTAATGTAATATAAAAATAAATATAAATTACTTAAACTGTATTTTAAAATATTAAAATATATATTTAAAGTTGATAAAGTCTTGACTTTAATGTTTTAGTCAGACTTCATATGTAAACTACTGACAAAGTATTCACTTTAACTCTTAAATTCATGTAACTTGATATAAAACTGGAAAAGATAACAAATGATAAATTAAGTCCCATATTCTGCAATCTTGAGTAATTCACCTAATTTCATCAGCATGATTAAGTGTAAATTGCCTTGGAGTTTTATAAGGGAAAGCTGGTAATTCATCTAATCAAAGAAGCATGCATGTATAAATTATACAATTCACAAAAAAATTTCTCCATGAAAGTTGTTTCACCTCATTTTTATCTACTATAGCACTGTTTATAAATCAATCAGTATTTCAGCAAGTTTCCATTTGTATAAAAGTTTATTACTGAAACACACAGGTAAAAAATATGAAAGCAAATCATTGAATCAAGACAATATTATATACTACAATCTTACTAATTTTATAAGGAAACTTAACTACTTATAGTAGCATTCGCTTTATTATGCTGGTGTGAAATTACATAAATTTCCCCTACATATATACAGATCAAACACAGATTAGAGGGCTGTCTGCATGGCTCAGTTAAATGTCCGACATGATTTCGGCTCTGGTCATGATCTCATGGGTCCTGAGACTGAGCCCCGCGTCTAGCTCCATGCTCAGAGGGGAGTCTGCTTAAGATTTCTCCCTCTGACCCTCCGTGCACTTGCGCTCATTCTCTCTAAAATAAATAAATAAATAAATCTAAAAAAAAAAAAAAAAAACCCACAGAATAGATAGACAAGTATGTAGGTTGATATTCTTTGAGTTCATAAATGTTATTCTGGAATTATATCTGGAGTTTTACATTTTACTCCATGTACTGAGCAACCACCATAGATGTTACTCCTAGGTATAAGGATTTATAGTATACTTAGCAATGATCTCTATCTTCACAGAGCTTGTACTGAAAATAAGAAAGACAAAACAATTAGAATATTTTTTTAAATAACTATAAAAACATACTGATATTCGGCAATAAAAATGAATACATGCTACAACACGAATGAACCTCAAAATTGTTATGTTAAGTGAAAGAAGCCAGAAGCAAAGACCACATGCTGTATGAGTCTATCTATATGAAGTTTACAGAAGGGGATAGAGACAGAAAGCAAGTTAGTATGAATACTGCAGATGCATGCAACATATTCCTGCAAGTCTTAAAAAATACTAAAATGATAAATGAAGAACTAAAATACTGAGTTTAACAATAAGACTGTATTATTATATCTCCAAAAAGATCATGTGGAGATTGTAGCAAATACTCCAATGATTAAAAACTGGACATCTGAATAGTCCTCCTCTTAATTAAGGAGAACTATCACAGGGACACATATTGGGAGAAGAAAATTCATCTCAGGCTGTCTGTTAAGTGTTGCTCCATAGATCTTTATATACAGGTATATATATTATATGTGACTTATACATCACATTTAACAAATGATTCTGAAACAAGTGAGCTGCGAACAAAAAGATCATTTCACACTACATACAGAACAAAATTCCAGGCAATATATGCAATACTCGTTTTTAAAAATTTAAAAGAATTTTAAGAAAATACGGGCTAATATTTTTTCAGATCTTGTAATGAATGGGTAAGCCTTTCTAAAAAAAATTATGACTCCAAATGTATGTTAAACATTTGTATTTCAAAGACCATCTATCTATATGTAGCACTAAAACTAAAATGCTGGGAAAAGCATCTTAACACGACAAAAAAAAAAAAAAAAAAAGATTAATATCATCAATACATAAGAAGCCTCCAGAAATTGCTGGAAAAAAGACAACCAAACTGAAAAAGAGGCTATATTTTGATTTTCTCAATCATGATGTGTAAAGTGGAGGAAAATTAGTAAACTGAAATAGGAGAACTTAAAAATGCAGATGGAAATCAAAGCAATTTGTAACTTGAAAGTAATTTTTGTGAACCTAAATATTACTAGAATCCATTTGACCTGGGAAGTAATGTAGTAAAGCATTCCATTGATAGCCGCTTAAAACATTTTTTTCTGTAATAATTCTGAGTACATCATCTTTCAAAGACCAATTGCCAACTATATTATAGTTCTATCATATAAATAAGGTTACTGATTACATATATATTAAAAAATCAGTTTTACCATATACAGAAACTATAAATTAAGTAAAAAAAATACTTTTATGGTCTAGAATATAAACAAAGTGTACACCATGAAGTATCATAAGTCTTTAATAATGATCCCTGAAAAAGCCTGCTACAAGAGAGTAATATTATGTATCAATATTCTGCAGACATTCCATTGCTTAAAATTATATTTAACTTCTTCAGCAGTTAGCTTTTGAAATTGAAAAGTTCACATTTTCATTATAAAAGTCTGACAACTGTTGTTGCAATTCCAAAGGCTAGAATGTTGGCCTCTTCTTCCTCATCTATCAACATCCAATTTATCCTCAAAAGTTCAGCTCAAATGCAGTCTCTCTTAGAAGGCTTTCCCCTGTTAGCATTAATCTCCCCATTCTCACTCCCAAAGCACTCTGCTTGTTTCTTTAGTTATAGCATACAAATGTGACTAGCCAGTTGATTAAATTTAGGTCTTCCTCATCTCCCTCATGATCAACTCTCTGAGAGTCTATCACTTTATCACTATGGACAACAACTAAGTCCAGTACAATGCTATACAAGACTGGCAAAGAAATCATTTAACTGAATGAATAAAAGCATGTAACCTAAGTTTTAAGAAAGAATGAGGAAACAGTATTGATTTTTATGATCCATTAATGCAATTCAAATTATAAACTAATGAAACATAAGGGTAATTTTCTGAATTACCAGGTTAATAATTTCTTAGAGGAAAAGGTCATAAAAGACAGAGTCAGTCCTATGATATGAATTGAAAGCCAGATGGAGACCTCAAGCTTCATTACAATCATTCCTGAATATAAGCAAGCAAGCAATACAAAAGTTCAGTGACAGGGGAAGAAAGATCTTTCTCCACCTTCATTTTCCAAGTGGAAACCAACTTCTTACTGGTGTGGGCAAAACAGCAGGAAATAGTTATGAAGAGAGGCTTAGTTCACCTTTCCAAAGCCTTAAAGAATTAAGTAATGACTAAACATCCCCCGTAGATGCCTTCCAATCCTGAAAGATAGCCAAGCGCTTGTGAAGTCTCACCTCACTCAACTAGACATAATTCTTTAGCTCTTGGGAAACGGAAAACTCTATACCTGCCCAATCCACAACCGCCATCCTTTAGAATAGGTAAATCCATTGTTCAGCTTTAATAAATAAACTCAAAGGGATGGTATGTTTTACAATGAAGAATCTATCTTACATAGCCAACAATAAGTGGAAAAATAAAAGTGGAGTCTTATAAATTGAGGAAAGACTAAAAACAAAGTGAAATCATAAACAATTATAATCATACTATTGTAATTATTAAATGTCTTAAACATTCCTTGAGGGTAGAAACAGTGACATGTATCTTTGCATTTCCCAAGTCTAGAATAATATCTGGCATATAAAAAGTACTTGATAAATGCTTTTGAGTAAATGAGCAAATAAGTGAATGAAAAAACAAAACTATATTTATTTTAAAAAGCATACATTAAACCAAAATTGTATGTGTGGTTTTGATATTGGCTGAATATTCAAATAACATATGAACATACCATAGATTAGTAGTTTGCAATCTGGGGTTCACAGGAGGGGGGTGTGAACTTTTGATATGGTATGTTTAAGTCTTTGGGCATGCATGTGCATTTCTGTGGGGCAACCATAGCCGTCATCACATTTTCATATGGGTAAAGGACTCCTAAAGGGTTAAAACTTCCAAAGATGTACACAATTCCAGACTTCAAGCTGTATTACCAAGCTGTAATCATTAAGACCATATGGTACTAGCACTAAAACAGACACACAAATCAATGGAACAGAATAGAGAACTCAGAAATCAACCCTCAACTCTATAGTCAACTAATCTCTGACAAAGCAGGAAAGAATATCCAATGGAAAAAATTCAGTCTTTTCAACAAATGGTGTTGGGAAAATTGGACAGCCACATGCAGAAGAATGAAACTGGATCACTTTCTTACACCAGACACAAAAATACATTCAAAATGGATGAAAGACCTAAATGTGAGACATGAATCCATCAAAATCCTAGAGGAGAACACAGGAAGCAACCTCTTTGACCTAGGCCACAGCAACTTCTTACTAGATATGTCTCTGGAGGCAAGGGAAACAAGAGCAAAACAAAAGAAAACAAAAACAAAAACAAAACTGAACTACTGGGACACTTCATCAAGATGAAACCTTCTGCACAGCAAAGGAAACAATCAACAAAACTAAAAGGCAACCTATGGAATGGGAGAAGATATTTGCAAATGACATATCTGATAAAGGGCTAGTATCCAAAATCTATAAAGAACTTCTCAAACTCCACACCAAAAGCCAAAAAATCCGGTTAAGAAATGGCAGAATCTGGGCAACTAATCTTTGATAAAGCAGGAAAAAACATCCGGTGGAAAAAAGACAGTCTCTTCAATAAATGGTGCTGGGAAAACTGGACAGCTACATGCAAAAGAATGAAACTTGACCACTCTCTCACACCATACACAAAGATAAACTCCAAATGGATGAAAGACCTCGATGTGAGACAGGAATCCATCAAAATCCTAGAGGAGAACATAGGCAGCAACCTCTACGACATCAGCCAAAGCAATTTTGTCATGACTCATCTCCAAAGGCAAGAGAAACAAAAGAAAAAATGAACTCGTGGGACTTCATCAAGATAAAAATCTTCTGCACAGCCAAGGAAACAGTCAAAAAAACTAAGAGGCAGCCCACGGAATGGGAGAATATATTTGCAAATGACACTACAGATAAAGGACTGGTATCCAAGATCTACAAAGAACTTCTCAAACTCAATACACGAGAAACAAATAAACAAATCAAAAAATGGGCAGAAGATATGAACAGACACTTTTCCAATGAAGACATACAAATGGCTAACAGACACATGAAAAAATGTTCAAAATCATTAGCCATCAGGGAAATTCAAATCAAAACCACACTGAGATACCACCTTATGCCAGTTAGAATGGCAAAAATAGACAAGGCAAGAAACAACAATTGTTGGAGAGGATGTGGAGAAAGGGGATCCCTCCTACATTGTTGGTGGGAATGCAAGTTGGTACAGCCACTCTGGAAAACAGTGTGGAGGTCCCTTAAAAAGTTAAAAATTGAGCTACCCTATGACCCAGCCATTGCACTACTGGGTATCTACCCCAAAGATACAGACGTAGTGAAGAGAAGGGCCCTATGCACCCCAATGTTCATAGCAGCATTGTCCACAATAGCTAAATTGTGGAAGGAGCCGAGATGCCCTTCAACAGACGACTGGATTAAGAAGTTGTGGTCCATATATACAATGGAATATTACTCAGCTATCAGAAAGAACGAGTTCTCAACATTTGCTGCAACATGGACGGCACTGGAGGAGATAATGCTAAGTGAAATAAATCAAGCAGAGAAAGACAATTATCATATGATTTCTCTCATCTATGGAACATAAGAACTAGGAAGACCGGTAGGGGAAGAAAGGCATAAAGAAAGGAGGGAGGGTAATCAGAAGGGGGAATGAAGCACGAGAGACTACGGACTATGAGAAACAAACTGAGGGCTTCAGAGGGGAGGGGGATGGGGGAATGGGATAGACTGGTGATGGGTAGTAAGGAGGGCACGTATTGCATGGTGCACTGGGTGTTATACGCAACTAATGAATCATCGAACTTTACATCAGAAACCAGGGATGTACTGTATGGTGACTAACATAATATAATAAAAAAACATTAAAATTTAAAAAAAAATTAAAAAAAAAGAAATGGGCAGAAGACATGAACAGACATTTCTCCAAAGAAGACATACAGATGGCTAACAAACACATGAAAAAAATGCCCAATATCACTCATTATCAGGGAAATACAAATCAAAACCATCATGAGATACCACCTACCACCAGTCAGGGGGGCTAAAATTAACAAATCAAGAAACAACATAAGTTGGCAATGATGCAGAGAAAGGGGAACCCTCTTACACTGCTGGTGGGAATGCAAGCTGGTGCAGCAATTCTGGAAAACAGTATGGAAGTTCCTCAAAAAGTTGAAAATAGAGCTACCCTACAACCTAGAAATTGCACTACTAGATATGTATCCAAAGGATACAAAAATAGTGATTTGAAGGGGCACATGCACCCTGATGTTTATAGCAGCATGAGCAATAACTAAATTATGGAAAGAACCCAAGTGTCCATCAACTGATGAATGGAGAAAGAAGCAGTATGTATATGCATACACACACACACACACACACACACACACACACACACACAATGGAATACTGCTCAGCCACCAAAAAGAATGAAATCTTGCCATTTGCAAAAATGTGGATGGAGCTAGAGTATATTATGCTAAGCAAAATAAGCCAGAGAAAGACAAATACCATATGAGTTCACATATGTGGAATTTAGGAAACAAACCAGATGAACATAGAGGAAGGAAAGGGAAAAAAAGAAAAAATAGAAAAGAAAAAGAAAAATAGATAAGGAGGTAAACCATAAAAGACTCTTAACTATAGAGAACAAACTGAGGGCTTGTTCTGGAAGGGAGGAGCGTGAAAAGATGGGGTAATTGGATGATGCGCATTAAGGAAGGTACTTGATGTAATGAGCACTGGGTGTTAAATGCAACCGATGAAGCACTAAATTCTACCCCTGAGACTAATAATACATACTATATGTTAACTAACTTGAATTTATATAAAATCTAAAAACAAAAACCAAAACCAAAACCAAAAAACTTCCAAATGCATTATCAATTTTAAAATATAAAAAAATATAATTCAATATACATGTAATTTTACATCATACTAGATGCTTTAATCTCTCTTTGATGAATCAGAAGTGTCTTGGATCTTATGGAACACCAATGAGTTATGAATTATTCAGTAATTAATAAATTCTTTTTAATGTGGAATATGGAGTTTGTTACACTTTAAAAAATTAAAAGACACTACATATCATTTAATATGCAACCAATATTACTCATACAAAACAATCAAACAATAATGCTATATGACATTAATGTATGTACGCCAAATCATTCTCCTAAGTGAAAATATTTTTACACAGCCAAAAATAGCGTTCTAGAGTTAGCTGGGATGTTCTACAGACAGGAAAAGAAAAACTTCTAGGGCCCTATATCCTAGCACCCTATCCAAAGAACTAAAAGAAAACAAAATAGATGGGGTCTCTCAAAAGTCCAATGTTTTGGATACTGCTCTAAGAAATTTGATTAGAATGCTCAGTTTGTGGCTAAAACAGGTATCCTTTTATAAGAAAATGAACAGCAAAAGAAAAAAACTGCTTCTTGAAACACTGTAACATCTAAAACTGTTCAAGTTTAATCAAACTGCTTTCCAAAAACGGAGAATTTTAACAGGGGGCAGGTATGAAAACCAAATAATTTTGGAACGTAACACATTCCTAAGGTAAGCGAGGGAGCCACAGACAATGCACCACGTTATGTGGCACAAAAGGGATGAGAACTGTAGGATCCCAGAGTTTGAGGAAAGGGAAAAAAAGGGGGGAGTAGAGGTGGACAGTCAAAAAATGATGTAAGTATTTTGGCTATCCTCTCCCTTCCTCTGGACTCAAATATTAGAAAAGTAAGCACCAACGGGGTTCCCTCTACTCCTCGCATTTGCTCATAGAGCGAGCAGGCATTATGATATTAATAACAAGCAAGCACGAGCCACATACTAGTAAGTCTGTAAGTGTTTTATGGCCTGCTTACATTTATCTTATTTAGCAAGAACAGACAGTAAGAACACAGTAAATGTGTCTCAAGTTCAAAAAAATTGTAGGCTATTTCTTAAAATCTGAGACAAAGCTAATATTAAACTTCTTCACAGGTATTAACTAAAAAAATATGATCAATGTTATCTGTGTAAGGCAAAAAACTTACATACTTAACTCTGTCTAGACAGCTCTCTGAAGCAAAAGTAAATGTGAAGCTTTCAAAGATAATTGCTATCAAATCTCAAAATCCTAAGGCAGCAATGATCTTGGGGTATTAGGTACCCCTGATGAATCATTATCAAAATCAATTTTGATGATACAATGATCTTTTACTAAATATTGTTTCTATAACCTTTGAGAAATTCTCGGTTTTCATGATGAATCTTAGCACAACTGAATAAGAATGTATCTATCTATTGTCTTTTTAACAACAGGAGTGATAGACTTCTACAGTAAAAAACTACATCTTCTCCAAAGCTTGGGAAATAAGCATTTGCTACCAGAAACAAGACAGCAGCATGCTATAGGTCATATGTAATCACTATTAGTATGAAGAGGAAAGTCTACAAGAAAAATTTTAGTCAAGAAGTACAAATGCTAGAGTGTACCAAATAGCTTCAGTGGCACTGAATTTAACATTTATAAATTTTAGTGAAAAATTCTAGCTAATGATATAGAACAGAATAAACTTCTTTCCATTTACCTAAATTTGAGCTGCATAAAGGTAAATTTCCTCCACATAACTAGTTATGTACATCTGGATATAATATTTAAGATTGTGCTCCCATATTTGCAAAGTAATATTGCCTTATGTAATACAAAAAAGGCACAGCTGTGGATTGTTCTGTACATTTATTCTGGTACATCTCAGTGGTAATACTAATGAAGTTGATCCTTCCTTCAACATGAAAAGTGCTATTTGTCTGACTCTCCTACAGCATATTGAAGGATGAGTTCTATCAGTAGAAATAAAAAAGTATAAGTAAAGTTACATAATAGATAATTTTAAAACTTTACCATCTTGTCAGCAGTAAAGACATCTCACTATATTTTAAAATATACTTTAGAGTTTCTATGAATATGTTGTGATAAAATTGATGACATTCATTTTAATTTAGTATCTCACAAGAAATAGAGAAATATATTATCATTGTAATAACAGATGGTTTACTACTACTCATGAATTTTTTTATTAAGGGACTGGATCCAACTAAACATATCTGATAGAGATATAAAATACATATGAATGTATAATAAAAATTATAGTTCCCCAAGGCTTTCATTATATACACATGATTTAATAACACTGTCAGAAGAAAACATGATTACGCTGTCTAGTAACAACTTAAAATTAATACTGAGTCATCAATGTTTTAAAAACAGCTATCATTTTATCCTATACTACTATCATTTGTTATTTTTTAATACATTTGCTGATTAATTTAGTAAAAACTTTCAGTGACAAGAATTAGCAATGTATAAAGTACGAAAAGTTTTAAAATTCTGTCTTCTACCAAGTCAGATGGAAATAATTGGCAGTAATGTAGCTTATTCCTAAATTCAGCAGGCTAGTCAGAGCCACCAGATAACACTCACAACTGGAAGAGGATCATAGTGAACACACCTTTATAGCAAATTTACAGAATGTTAAGATTCAGGGGGCAATAAACCTGATGATGCAAATGAACCAGCAAGATGAAAGTATGCAAGTGTGTGTTGAACAGTATGATAGCGTGGAGAATGTAGACTGTGGGAAGAAGTGAAGTCAAATGAAAATATTTGAGAAATAAACACTTATATAGTAACTTCTCTGCTTCACCATTACTGTTTAACATTCCCTTTCTGCTAAAACAGAAATCACCAGAGTTTTCAAGAAAACATCCCTCTGCAGCCTTCAGACTTAGTTACCACCTATTTCAAATTTCTCTGGATTTCAGTCTTCACACAGTCACTTTCAGAGTAAGTCTCTACATTCTGCATTAACAAAATCCTCTGACCACATGAAAATAAGATGCTCCTCTCACCCCCCCAACTAAAGAGAACACTTCAAGTTCACTCCACAATAATAAAATTTACGTATGTATAATTTAATAAAATATTTTTTAAAATATAAACTCTATGAGAACATCTTTGTGTTTCTAGCAGGAGCCACGGCAGCTGGCAAGCAGTGGATAAAGACAGTATTTCATCAACAATACCGTTTTGCATTTTTAAGATCTCTAAAATATGGTTACATCTTAAAATTCACAGTGAAGCATAACTTAATTTGCAGAGCTTTTCTTGATGACACAAACATAATGGTGCCTTTTATAAACTCTGTTTCAGGTTAGATTAAATAGATCAATAACTGTTAAATTTAGTTGAACTGAATTAAACCAAGGTAAGGGTGTATGGTTCCACTCAAAGCAACAAGGAATTCTGATTATTACATCAATGTAATCTTGTACCTCTTGCCACCCTTCAGCAATTCTTTGTTGCTTTGAGTGGAACCATGCTCTAAGACAGTCTGTATATTTGTATGTGAGAGAGCAATACAAAAATGAGAGGAATTACAAGTGATTGAAAAGTTTGAAAAATAAAAATATGTGTTTGTATTTCCTTTAGGAGAGCGCATGTAGCATAGCCAAGGAAAAACTACTGGAATTCTGGTGGAGGCTGCTGGGAAAAGTTTCTTTATACATAAGAAAGCGACCTAAGTAAAGGTGGTTTTTTCCATATTCTGGATTTTGTGGTGTCTAGGTATAACTTCTGGAACTCCTGCAGCCATCTGTAACCATAAGAGTAGAGTGGCGAAATGGAAGAGAACTTAGATTCTTGAAGATACTGTTGAGTCATTAAATTAACCAATCCTGGAGTCTACCTTGCATTTGAACTTCCTGTCATTTGGGATAATAAATTATTCTAAGTCAAAAAAAAAAAAAAAA